>NC_069785.1:68424134-68739134 GCF_027406575.1 Nycticebus coucang
AAAGTTTTGGTTGCTTTATTTGTTTGCAGTTGTAGAAAGCAATAAAGGCATAAAAATAGATACGTATTTAAAAAAAAAGTCAAACACAATTCCTACAGTTTTGCACAGAGACAGATACAAGAAAGCTGATACTTAGTAAATTCAAATATCAATTAGTAAACTAAAAAGGTAAACATCACTAAAATAATCAGTTAAAATCTTTTTTCCCCTACCTAAACATGGGAAGTATAGATATTCTTAAAATTATGTTCTCCTGAATTTTGGTGAAGAAAAATATCTGCTGTTATTTTTGAAAAATAGAGATCGCCACATTCCATAAGAGAATATGGTCTCAGAAAAGTATTCCTATTTTGAGGGTTCTTAGGGCACCTTTAATAAAGACTTTTAAAGCCAAGTGTTATTGAGATTGTTAGTGATGTTATCTGGTCTGCTATTTGCTCTGTGTATTAGATGATATTAGATGAATCTCATCTAGGAGTGGAAAGGAATTCTCTTCTTTTTTAAAATGTTAGGATTGTATCTAGATCGTATGATTTGTGCAGTATCCAGAATGATGGACAAACTTTTAAACTTTTGAAATGAGACCTCTGCTTTTATTCCTTCATAACTAAAGGTTCTTGGAGATAAAGGTGGGGCTAAAGGAAAACTAATGACTAAAGACATGTTAAAAACAGCAATTTGGTAGAAAATACTTTGGTTAAAATGAATTCTTAATTTTGTTTAAGAGGGGCAGTGCCTGTGGCTCAGTGGGTAGGGTGCTGGCCGCATATACTGAGGTTGGCGGGTTCTAACCTGGCCCCAGCCAAACTGCAACAAAAAATAGCCAGGCATTGTGGCGGGGGCCTGTACTGCCAGCTACCTGGGAGGCTGAGGCAAGAGAATCGCCTAAGCCCAGGAGTTGGAAGTTACTGTGAGCTGTGTGACGCCACAGCACTCTATTGAGGGTGATAAAATGAGACTCTGTCTCTACAAAAAAAAAAAAAATTTTTTTTGTTTCAGAATTCCTAAAAATAGGGGGGTAGAGTCTTGGTGTGTGCCACACATTTTGGGGGCAAGATACGATTGTAAGAGGGACTCTACCTAACAAATGCAATCATTGTAACCTGGTTTCTTGCACCCTCAATGAATCCCCAATAATTAAAAAAAGAAAAGAAAAGATTCCTAAAAATGGCTCGGCGCCTGTGGCTCAAATGGCTAAGGCACCAGCCACATACACCTGAGCTGGCGGGTTCGAATCCAACTGGGCCCACCAAACAACAATGACGGCTGCAACCAAAAAAAAAACCACAGCCGGGTGTTGTGGTGGGCGCCTGTAGTCCCAGCTACTTGGGAGGTGGAGGCAGGAGACTGCCTTGAGCCCAGGAGTTGGAGGTTGCTGTGAGCTATGATGCCACCGCGCTCTACCGAGGGTGACAGCTTGAGGCTTTGTCTCAAAAAAAAAAAAAAAAAAGAATTCCTAAAAATATACTTTATCATTTCTTTAGATGTTTGCTGCATTTTGGATGATTTCTTTATATCCCACTTCCAATTCATTAATTTATTTTTAGCAATATCTAATATACTATGTAATTTGTCCATTAAGTATTTTTCACAATGAGTTTTTTTTTTTTTTTTGAGATAGAGTCTTACTCTGTCACCCTGGGTAGAATGTCTTGGCATCAGTCTAGCTCACAGCAATCTCAAACTCTTGGGCTCAAGTGATCCCCTTGCCTTGGCCTCTGAGTAGCTGGGACCATAGGTACCTGCCACAACAACTGGCTAATTTTTCTGTTTTTATTTATTTTTTTAATTTTTGAGACAGAGTCTCACTTTGTCACCCTGGGTTGAGTGCAGTGGTGTCATAACTCACAGCAACATCAAACTCTTGGGCTTCAGCGATTCTCTTGCCTCAGCCTCCCAAGTAGCTGAGACTACAGGCGCCCGCCACAATGGGCGGGTTAGGGTTAGGGTTAGCCTAACCCTAACCTGGCTGCTTTTAGACACAAGGTCTTGCTCTGGACCCTAATCAATTTCTTTCTTTCTCTCTTTTTCTCTCTCTCTCTCCTTCTCTTTCTTTATATTTATTTTTATTTATTTATTTATTTTTGAGACAGAGTCTCATTTTGTCTACCTTGGTAGAATGCAGTGGACTCATAGCTCACAGCAACCTCAAACTCTTGGGCTCTAGTGATTCTCTTGCTTCAGCCTCCCTTGCCTCAGCTCACGAGTTTGAGACCTGCCTGAGCGAGAGCAAGACCTCATCTCTAAGAATAGCTGGGCACTGTGGCAGGTGCCTGTAGTTCCAGCTACTTGGGAGGCTGAGGCAAGAGAATTGTTGGAGCCCAAGAGTTTGAGGTTGCTGTGAGCTATGACACTATGGCACTTTACCAAGGGCGACAAGTGTAGGTGTGGGCCACATGCCCAGCTACTTTTGGAGATGAGGTCTGGCTCTGGCTTAGGCTGTTCTTGAACCTGTGAGCTCAGGCAATCCACCCACCTTGGCCTCCCAAGTGCTAGGATTGCAGGTGTGAGCCTAGCCACCATGCCCAGTCAATGTTTATATTTTTTGTTTCTAAAATTTCAAATTGGTTCTTTTACCACTTTGATACTTTTCAATATAGTGTCCTGGTTCTGCCCTGAGGTATCTATACCTTAAACATTTTAAAGACACCGATTTTCTTGAATTTTGGGGGTACATGTTTTTCTGCTTGTCGTTGCTGGCTATCCTTTTGTAATCTTTCTCTTAGCAACTATTTCTTTGTAATTTGCATTTTTTCACTTTGAGCTATGCAGAAGGATTATTTCCCAAGAGTTGCAGGTGCCGAGGATTTTAAAGTCATTTCTAATAGGTTATTTTCGCAATTTGCTATTGTGACAATTTTTTTTTTTTTTTTTTTTTTTTGAGACAGGGTCTCTAGCTGTTGCCCTGGGTAGAGTGCTGTGGCATCATAGCTCGCATCAACCTCCAACTCTTGGGCTCAAGCAATCTTTTTGCTTCAGTTTTTCTATTTTAGTAGAGACAGGTTTTTGCTTTTGCTCAGGCTGGTCTCAAACTTGTGAGCTCAAGCAATCCATCCGCCTTGGCCTCCCAGTATTGTCAAGATCTTGCAAATTGCATAATTATGGCAGAGTTTTTATGTGAGATTTTAAGTTTAAGATTTCTGCATCAGATGCAAAATTTTGTGTGTGTGTGTATGATGTCTGCCTAAGAACATATGAATAAATTAGTTCTTTATATCCTTTGGTGTTGTGTAGGCACAGAATTAGTAAAATGGAGTTCATGGTTTCAAAATCTGTCTTATTTTTCTCAGGGCTGTTTCAGCTCCATATTTGAATTTTATTTCAAAGCAGTAAAGATCGAGCTCTTATTTCCATTCTTTTATATTGTAAAAAAGTAGAGTTTGTTGTTTTAAATTAAATCAACAGTTCAATACTTAGCTATTTTTATCATGGATTCTCTATTAGCTGTTGCTCTTTTCTCCTCTGAGATGGAAAGCAGTGAGGCTTGAAGAATAGACTTCTTGTCTATAATTTACAGACTTGATTGGAATGCACTGGGAATTATCCTTGTGAAACCATAATAATTCACTGCTTATTGGGGAATTGGAAACAATTGATTCACGTTCTGCCCCAGGAGACATTGCTTCCCTCTGCTAAGCGTGCTTTATAGGGCTTGGTTTGGGTTTACTCTCTGTTGCCCACTTTTTTTTTTTTATTTACTTACTTATTTTTATTTTTTGAGACAGAGGCTCACTCTGTTGCCTCAGTTAGGTGCAGGGATGTCATCATAGCTCACTGCAACTTCAAATCTTGGGTTCAAGTGATCCTCCTGAGAAGCTAGGACTACAGGTGCACACCACCATGCCTGGCTAATCTTTCTATTTTTTTGTAGCTACAGGGCCTCACTCATGCTTGGGTTGGTCTTTAACTCCTGGCTTCAAGTGATCTTCCCAGTTTGGCCTCTCAGAGTACTAGCATTACAGGCATTAGCCACCATGCCCAGCCTGTTGTACGCTTTTTTCTTTTTTTTTTTAGAGACAGAGTCTCACTTTGTCACCCTTGGTAGAGGCTGTGGCATCACAGCTCACAGTAACCTCCAACTCCTGGGCTTAGGTGATGATCCTCTTCAGCCTCCCGAGTAGCTGGGAGTACAGGCGCCCACCGCAATGCCCAGCTATTTTTTATTGCAGTTTGGCCAGGGCTGGGTTGGAACCTACCACCCTGGGCATATGGGGCTGGCACCCTACCCACTGAGCCATAGGCGCCTCCCTGTTGTCTGCTTTTAAACCTTGGATGCATGGAAGTTTTCCTCAGCTCTGGCAGGTGAAGCTTTAATATAGAACTACATATATTTCCATATCGTTTACTCAAATGTTACCCCCAATAGACCAGACTTTCCAGACAAATGACAGATTTCTCTGTTATTAGAGAATATGTTTGAGACCTATACTGTCTAATAAGTAGGCCACTAGCCACATATGACCCTTGAGCACTCGAAATGTGGTCAGTTGGTATTGAAATGCTCTACAGAGCAAAATACATAGTGAGTATGAAAAAATGTAAAATATATCATTAATAATTGTTTATTGATTGCATGTTAAAAAATATTTTGAAGGCTCAGCACCTGTGGCTCAAGCGGCTAAGGCACCAGCCACATACACCTGAGCTGGCCGGTTTGAATCCAGCCCAGGCCCGCCAAACAACAATGACAGCTGCAACCAAAAAATAGCTGGGCGTTGTGGTGGGTGTCTATGGTCCCAGCTACTTGGGAGGCAGAGGCAGAAGAATCCATTGAGCACAGGAGTTGGAGGTTGCTGTGAGCTATGATGTCACAGCACTCTACTCAGGGCGACAGCTTGAGGCTCTGTGTCAAAACAAACAAACAAACAAAAATATATATATAGAATATATGGGCAGTGCCTGTGGCTCAGTGGGTAGGATGCTAGCCCCATATACCGAGGGTGGCGGGTTTGAACCCGGCCCCAGCCAAACTGCAACAAAAAAATAGCTGGGCGTGTGGCAGGTGCCTGTAGTCCCAGCTACTTGGGAGGCTAAGGCAAGAGAATCGCCTAAGCTCAGGAGTTGGAGGTTGCTGTGAGCTGTGTGACGCCGCAGCACTCTACCAAGGGCAGTAAAGTGAGACTCTGTCTCTACAAAAAAAAAAAAAAAAATTGAATATATATTGGGTTAAATGAATTACTGTATATTATTAATTTCACCTGTTTCTTTTTACTTTTATGTAAATGTGGCTACAAGAAAATTTAAAATTACTTGTGTGGCCCACTTTATATTTCTATGGGACAGCACTGTTATAATAGACAGTCCTACTTTTCTGTCATTCCTTTGCTATCCGTCTATTCACCATTTTTTTTTTTTTACAATATCATGATTTTTGGTATGTCGTATTTTTGGTATTGATGCTATGCTACTGCAAGCCAGGGGCAAACATAAAAGGGATTGCATCTCACGTGGGTAAAGTTCAAAGGTTAGCAGATAAGATACAAAAATGGATATGGGCTCGGTGCCTGTAGCTCAAGCAGCTAAAGCGCCGGCCACATACACCAGAGCTGGCGGGTTCAAATCCAGCCCGGGCCTGCCAAACAGCAATGACAACTACAACCAAAAAAAAAAAAAAAAAAATAGCCAGGCATTCTGGCAGGCACCTGTAGTCCCAGCTACTTGGGAGGCTGAGGCAAGAGAATCGCTTAGGCCCAGGAGATGGAGGTTGCTGTAAGCTGTGATGCTATGGCACTCTACCCAGGGCGACAGCTCAAGGCTCTGTCTCAAAAAAAGAAAATGGATATGATAGGCTGGGTGCTGTGGCTCACGCCTGTAATCCTAGTCATCTGGAAGGCCTATGCAGGTGGATTGCTTGAGCTCATGAGTTCAAGACCAGCCTAAGCAAAAACGAGACCCCAGTCTCTGCCAAAAATAGAAAAACTAAGGCAAGAGGATTTCTTGAGCCCAAGAGTTTGAGGATGCTGTGAGCTATGACACCACAACACTCTACCCAGGGTGACAGTTTGAGACTCTGTTTAAAAAGAAAGAGAGAGAGAGAAAGAAAGGAAAGAGAGAGAGAGAGAAAGAGAGAGAGAGAGAGAGAATGAGAGAGAGAGAGAGAAAGAAAAGAAAGGAAAGAAAGAGAGAAAGAAAGAAAGAGAGAGAGAGAAAGAAAGAAAGAAGAGAAGGAAGGAAGGAAAGAAAGGAAAGAAAGAAAAGAAAAAAAGAAAGAAAGAGGCAGTGCCTGTGGCTCAAAGGAGTAAGGCGCTGGCCCCACATGCCAGAGGTGGTGGGTTCAAATCCAGCCTTGGCCAAAAACTTCAAATAATAATAATAATAAACAAATAAATACCTTGCACCCCCACTTCAAAGGGGTCAAGAGACTTTATGGCTTGAGCCCGCTTTTGACTGGAGGGCCCAATAAAGGACCCTTGCTTAATTTTGATTCAGTGTACTGGCATTTCTCTGTAATTCCACTCTCAGTGTGTACAACAGTGTTTTCCTTAATAAAAAAAAAAAAAGAAAGAAAGAAAGAATAGATATGATAAAAATTAACCTTGGAAATCCTTTAGGAAGGCTTGAAGCTGTCACAATCTTTTATAAATTCCCACTCAGATTCTCCTTTGGTATGAGAGCAGATAACTATTTCTTCGGGCAGTAGGTGAAGTATTTTGGTTTGTTTGGTGCAGCAGTATCATAGCAAAATACAAATCTTAAATTCAGAATCATCTCAGCCTGGAGAGGTTCCTGCATATGAGAAATAGAAGGTTCCCGCAGGTGCCTCAGGTTTACAATTCTTGCTCACTTGCTGCATACACTCGCTACATACCACACAAGGAGGGACTTACATG
Organism: Nycticebus coucang; assembly: GCF_027406575.1. Classification (NCBI taxonomy): domain Eukaryota; kingdom Metazoa; phylum Chordata; class Mammalia; order Primates; family Lorisidae; genus Nycticebus; species Nycticebus coucang. The sequence goes on from NC_069785.1 coordinate 68,430,965, forward strand.
CTTCTTTCTGTCGCTCTGTGCTTGCTAAGTTCTGATAGTTAAATTAGCATGTAAAGATCTCTCTCATCTCCCACTCTAATATCCTATGCATCTATGATTCTAGAAGTATCATTAAAAGCCATAAATGAGGCTGGCTCGGTGGCTCACGCCTGTAATCCCAGGACTCTGGGAAGCCAAGGCAGGTGGATTGCTTGAGCTCAGGAGTTCGAGACCAGCCTGAGCCAGAGCAAGACCCCATCTCTAAAAATCAGCCATGCGTTGTGGAGGGCGCCTGTAGTCCCAGCTACTTGGGAAGGCGAGGCAAGAGGATTGCTTGAGCCCAAGAATTTGAGGTTGCTGTGAGCTATGATGGCACTGCACTCTACCAAGGGTGACAAGGTGAGACTCTTTCTCAAAGAAAATTTTTTTAATTTACTATCCTAATTTTATCTTTAACTAAATAAAAATTCTAAAGAAGGAATGTAAGGATGGTCAGTCTTTATAGTAAAATAATAGAAAAATTATAAACTCATAGTTTTTTCAGTAATTACTAAAATCAATCTCTCTCTGTCTGCTTTTTTCCCTCTTTCTCTTGCTAGGAGTGCCAGTCCCCCTGTGGATTTATGTTTTAACAAACCACTTAGGAGCCCAGCAGATCAAAAGGAAATGTAAATTCTTTCTTGTCTTTCAGAATTTGTTCCTTTAGCCTCAAGTGGTTCCTGATAATCAGAACAAACAATGAAATATGGACATCAGGCCTCACAAGGAAAAACACCAGGAAAAAAGTCAGTCTTCAACTTTGCTAGAGAAAAGAAAAGAGACAGCATTCACTTTTACTATACCCTGCAGATTTGGCTGCAATTACCTTTTTTCCTCTCCCCCTTAACTTCAGCAACTGTTTGACCTCAACAGCAGGAGTTTTTTTTTTTTCCTTCGGGATGCCACGCACCCTTGCTCTCTCTTTTCTCCCCTTTCCCTTTCTCACTCCCACTCTATTTTGTTGTTGTTGTTTGTTTGGGGTTTTTTGGAGACAGAGTCTCACTTTGATGCTCTTGGTAGTGATATGGCATCATAGCTCACAGCAACCTCAAACTCTTGGGTTCAAGTGATCCTCTTGCCTCGGCCTCACAAGTAGCTGAGACTATAGGTGCACATTCCAATGACTGGCTAATTTTTCTATTTTTAGAGTGACGGGGGTCTCGCTCTTGCTCAGGCTGGTCTTGAACTCCTAAGCTCAAGCAATCCACCTGCCTTGGCCTCCCAGAGTGCTAGGATTACAGGTGTGAGCCACCGCACCCAGCGTCCCACTGGTTTTAAGATAAAATAAAGTCTATACTTTTATATCCTAATCTTAGTCTCAAGATGTTTTTTCTTATCCCAGGTGCACTATCTATTGAGCTTTCTACCCTATCAGGGAAAACACTGAAACCTCTTTGAACATAAAGATCAGTGGTGTGTTGTAGCTGGCTTGTTATGGGTTTGAGAGGACTGATTGATTGTTACATTTTCAGATGTTTTGCATCGTGAGGTGGGAGTATTTATACCTTGGAAATCAGTAAACACCACAAATCAGTACTCCCGAGAGCCAGTTGTTAAAAATTTACCAGCACATTACTGATGAGGACTGTGTTGTTTATTTTTCTGCCCCCAATTATCTAACGGTCCTAAATTCAATGGGCAAGGGCTTATTAGTGTATTTACACATATTTAATAAGTTCTTTTTTTTTTTTTGCAGTTTTTGGCCGGGGCTGGGTTTGAACCCACCACCTCCAGTATATGGGGCCGGCGCCCTACTCCTTTGAGCCACAGGAGCTGCCCAAGTTCTTTTTTTTTTTTTTTTGAGACAGAGTGTCAAGCTGTTGCCCTGGGTAGAGTGCTGTGACATCACAGCTCATAGCAACCTCAAACTCTTGGGCTTAAGTGATTCTCTTGCCTCAGCCTCCAAAGTAGCTGGGACTACAGGCGCCCGCCATAACATCTGGCTTTTGTCGTTGTTGTCATTGTTGTTTTAGCTGGCCCAGGCAGGGTTCAAACCCTCCAGCCTTGGTGTATGTGGCCGGCCTCCTACCCACTGAGCTACGGGCGCCACCGTTTAATAAGGTTTTATCATGGGCAAGAACCTGCGCTGGCACTTTTTAGGATACAAAGAATTATTTAAAGAGAAGGATATTCTGAATTTTGTGGGATAAGAGACCAAAAAAATTACAATACAAGGCAATGCCTGTAGCTCAGTGTGTAGGGCACCGGCCACATACACCAGGGCAGGCGGGTTTGAACCCTGCCTTGGCCAGCTAAACAACAATGACAACTGCAACCAAAAAATAGCCAGGCGTCGTGGTGGGCACCTGTAGTCACAGCTATTTGGGAGGCTAAGGCAAGAGAATCGCTTGAGCTCAGGAGTTTGAGGTTGCTGTGAGCTGTGGCTCCACGGCACTCTACCCAGGGCAATAGCTTGAGACTCTGTCTCAAAAAAAAAAAAAAAATTACAATACACATATGGCAGCTATGGAGCTATGGAGGTGCAACACTCAGATCTACCTTTTTTTTTTTTTTTGAGACAGAGTCTCGCTATGTTGGTAGAGTGCCATAGTGTAGGTTCACAGCAACCTCCAACTCCAGACCCAGATAGGTTTTAGCTCACAGCAACCTAACAGCAGCCTCTAACTCCTGGCCTGGCTAGGTTTTGGAGATGGGGTCTCACTCTGGCTCAGGCTGGTCTCCAACTCCTGACCTGGAGGAATCCACCCGTCTCGCCCTTCCTGAGTGCTAGTATTACAGGCGTGAGCCACCACACCTGCCCCATCTACCTTTAAAGAAAGACTTGCCATTTAGCTACACGAAATGTAGTTAGTTGACAGCCTCCTGTCAGTGCCTTTAGGATTCACCTCAGCTTTTTAAAACACTGGACTCTATACTTTATTTTTTTATTAGATCATAACTGTGTACATTACTGCATTTATGGGGTACAATGTGCTGATTTTATATACAATTTGGAAAGTTTACATCAAACTGGTTAACATATCATTCACCTCACTTATTTAATTGTTGTGTTTAGACATTTATACTCTATTATTAATATATTTGACGTGTATAACCAATATATTTGACATGTACGCTTGCAATATGCACGGCAGGTGAGGTCCCACCGATTAACCTCCCTTGACCTGTCCCCCCCTACCCCGCCCTCCTCTTCTCCTTCTTTCTGGGCTATAATTGTGTTTTATTTTTCACATGAAAGTATGGGTGATTATATACTGATTTCATAATAGTATTGAATACATTGGGTATTTTTTTTTCCATTCTTGAGATCCTTTACTAAGAAGAATATGATCCAACTCCATCCATGTAAACATAAAAGAGGTAAAGTCTCCATCTTTTTTTTATGGCTGCATAATAGTCCATAGTGTACATATACCACAATTTGTTAATCCATTCATGGGTTGATGGGCCTTGGGCTGCCTCCATGACTTGGCAATTATGAATTGGGCTGCAATAAACAATCTTGTGCAAATGTCTTTGTTGTAAAGTGATTTTTGGTCATCTGGGTAGATACCTAGTAGAAGAATTGCAGGATCAAATGGCAGGTCTACTTTTAGTTCTCTACATGTTCTCCAAACTTCTTTCCGGAAGGGATGTATTAGTTTGCATTCCCACCAGCAGTGCAGATGTGTTCCCTTTGTTCTGCATCCACGCCAACATCTGTAGTTTTGGGATTTTGTGATGTGGGCTAATCTTACTGGAGTTAGATGATATCTCAAAGTGGTTTTGATTTGCATTAATTTGATGATTAAAGATGATGAGCATTTTTTCATGTGTCTGTAGTCCATGCGCCTGTCTTCTGCAGAGAAGCTTCTGTTCAAGTCTCTTGACCACAATGAAATGGGATCACTTGTTCTTTTCTTGCTAATACGTTTGAGTTCTCTGTGGATTCTGGTTATCAAACCTTTGTCAGAAACATAACCTGCAAATATCTTCTCCCAATCTGAGGGCTGTCTGCTTTCCTTACTTACTGTGTTCTTGGCTGTGCGGAAGGTTTTTAGTTTGATCAGGTCCCAGTAGTGTATTTCTGATGTTGCTTCAATTGCCCAGGGGGTCCTTCTCATAAATTATTCTCCCAGGCCAATTTCTTCAAGTGTTTCCCTGTACTCTCTCCCAGAATCTTTATAGTTTAAATCTTTTTTAAATCTTAAGTTTAAATCTTTTATCCAGTGAGAGTCAATTTTTGTTAATTGTGAAAGGTGTGGGTCCAATTTCTACAAGTTGCCAGTTCACCCAGCACCATTTGTTAAATAGGGACTCTTTCCCCCAATTTACATTTTTGATAGGCTTATCAAAGATCAAATGATGATAAGTAGCTGGGTTCATCTTTTTGTTCTCTATTCTGTTCCATACATCTACCTCTCTACTTTTGTGCCAGTACCATGCTGTTTTGATCACTATAGATTTATAGTACAGCCTGAAGTCTGGTAATGTGATTCCTCTTGATTTGTTTTTGTTTCTGAGTAATGTCTTGGCTATTTGAGGTTTTTTTCTGATTCCATATAAAACGAAGTACTATTTTTTCCAAATCTTTAAAGTATTACAGTAGTGCTTTAATACGGATTGCATTAAATCTGTATATTGCTTTGGGTAGTATGAACTTTTTTTTTTTTTTTTTTTTGAGACAGAGTCTTCTTTGTTGCCCTCAGAGTATGGAGGGCACTTGCTCTTGGTAGTATGCACATTTTAACAATGTTGATTCTTCCCAGCCATGAGCATGGTATGTTTTTCCATTTGTTAACATCTTCAGCTATTTCTTTTCTCAGAGTTTCATAGTTCTCTTTATAGAGATCTTTCATGTCTTTTGTTAGGTAAATTCCCAAATATTTCATCTTCTTTGGTACTACTGTAAAAGGAATAGACTTGACTGTTTTTGGTGTATATAAAAGCTACTGATTTGTGAGTATTGATTTTGTATCCTGAGATGCTGCTGTATTCCTTGATCACTTCTAACAGTTTTGTAGTAGAATCCCTGGTGTTTTCCAGATATACAATTATATCATCTGCAAAGAGTGAAAGTTTGATCTCTTCTGACCCTATCTGGATACCCTTGATCGCCTTTTCTTCCCTAATTGCAGTGGCTAAAACTTCCATTACAATGTTAAAGAGCAATGGAGACAATGGGCAACCTTGCCTGGTTCGTGATCTGAGTGGAAATGATTTCAATTTAACTCCATTCAATACAATATTGGCTGTGGGTTTGCTGTAGATAGCCTCTATCAGTTTAAGAAATGTCCCTTCTATACCTATTTTCTTAAGTATACTTTAAAAGGGTGGATTTTTGGTAAGTAAATTGTATTTCAATAAAGCTTTTATTTAAAAAATAAAAGGACATAAGACAAGGATGCCAGCCAATAGTTCTATTGTTTAATGTTTTCTGAAAGGTAGCTAATGAAATAGGGTAAGAAATATATCTTTTAAAAGAGATTTTTAAAAATAATTATTTGGAGACTTATTTATTGAAAAAACTTCAGTAAAGAAAAAAAATTAGGGAGTTCAGTAGGGTGGCTAGGGTGATGTATGCCATATACATATTTGTGGTATATATATAATTTTATGGTATTTTATATATATATAGTGTGTATGTGTCTTTGTCTACTTGTACTGCTATAACAAAACACCACCCACTAGGTAACTTATAAATAATAGACATTTGTTTCTTCCAGTTCTGAAGGCTGGGAAGTCCAAGACTAAGGGGCCAGTAGGGTTGATGTCTGCTGAGCGCTATTCTCTGCTTCTAAGATGGCATCTTATTGCTGTGTTCTCTGGAGGGGACGAATGCTGTGACTTCACGGGATGGAAGGTGGGAGGGTAGAAAAGAGGCAAACTCTCTCTGAAGCTTCTTTTATAAGATCATCAATCTGTTCATGAGGAGCCCCAAGACTTCAGAACTTCTCAAAAGGCCTCATCTCTTAGTATTATCACAATGATCATTAAGTTTCAACATAAATTTTGGAGGAGTTATATATTCAAACCACAGCATAATGTCTATAAATACACATACATATACACACTAATGTATATGCCAGTTAGAAAAATAATTAATTCACAGTAATAACAACAGCCATGAAATACCTCTGAATAATTATAATCTAAAATATGTAGGAACAAGCTCGGCATGATGGAGGTTTAATGCCTCTAATCCCAGCACTCTAGGAGGTTGAGGCAGGTGGATTGCCTAAGCGCAGGAGTTGGAGACAGCCTGAGTAAGAGTGAGACCTTGTCTCTATTAAAAACAGAAAAATTTTGGGGCGGCACCTGTGGCTCAAAAGAGTAGGGTGCCGGCCCCATATGCCTGAGGTGGTGGGTTCAAACCCAGCCCTGGCCAAAAACTAAAAAAAAAAAAACAGAAAAATTTTTAACTCAGTTTTGTGGAACTGGGTAGTCCCAGCTACTGGGGAGGCTGAGGAGAAAAGGATCATGTGAGCCTAAAAGTTTGAGGTTGCTGTGAGCTATGATGCCACAGCACTCTACCCAGGATGACAGGGTAAGATTCTGTCTCAAAAAAAAAAAAAAGAAAGAAAGAAAAGAAAAAATAATGTAAGACTTTTACACAGAAAACTATAAAATTTTGCTAAAAGACATAGGACAAAACTTAATAATAGGCCAATGCTAGGATTACAGGATCACTCCTTACTTTGGTAAGCCAAGGCCAGTGGATTGTTTGAGCACACGAATTTGAGACCAGCCAGAGCAAGAGCCATACCCCATCTCTACTAAAAATAGAAAAAACTTTAGAAAAATTAGCTGGGGCTGGGCACCTGTAGCTCAGTGGTTAGGGCACCAGCCACATGCTCTGGGGCTGATAGGTTCAAATCTGGCCCGGGCCTGCTAAATAAACAAAAAAATAGCCAGGCATTGTGGTGGACATCTGTAGTCCCAGCTACTAGGGAGGCTGAGGCAAGAGAATCACTTGAGCCCAAGAGTTTGAGGTTGCTGTGAGCTATTATGCCATAGCACTCTACTGAGGGTGGCAAAGTAAGACTCTATCTCAATTTTTAAAAAAACGAAAAGAAAAATTAGTTGGTTCTGGTGGTACATGCCTGTAGTCCAAGCTACTCAGGAGGCTGAGGCAGGAGGAACTCTTGAGCCAGGAGTTTGAGGTTGCTGTGAGCTATGTCGCCGTGGCGCCAGAGGAGACTTTGTCTCAAAAAAACAAAACAAACAAACAAACAAACCCTTGAATAATAGATATATATATTTATGGAAGGAAAAATTAAATATAAATAAAACCTACTTTTTCACAAATGAATCAATGATTACAATAAATTCCAAAGAAAATCCCAATATATATATATATTTTGAGACAGAGTCTTACTATGTTGCCCTTAGTAGAGTGCTGTACCGTGACAGCTCACAGCAACCTCAGACTCTTGGGCTTAAGCGATTTTCTTGCCTCAGCCTCTCAAGTAGCTGGAACTCCAGGCACCCACCACAACACCTGGCTATTTCGTTGTTGCAGTTGTCATTGTTGTTTAGCTGGCTTAGGCCAGCTCGAACCCGCCAGCCTTGCTGTATATGGCTGGCGCCGTAACCACTATGCTATGGGCACTGAGCCACCAATAGATATTTTTTAATTTAAAAATTTAAAAATTTAAAAATTTTTTTTTGAGACAGAATCTCACTCAATTGCTCAGTCTACTAGAGGGCAATGGCATCATCATAGCTCACTGCAACTTCAAACTCCTGGGGTAGAGCCATCCTCCTGCCTTTGCCTCTGAATAGCTGGGACTACAGGCCCATGCCACCAGGCACAGATAATTTTTTTCTATGTTTAGTAAAGACAGGATCTCACTCTTGCTCATCCTGGTTTCAGATTCCTGAACTCTTGGGATCCTCCTGCCTTGGCCTCCCAGAGTACTAGGATGATAGGTGTGTGCTACAGCAAATTGTTCCAGTCAAATTGTTCCTAAAGTTCATCTGAAAAACACAAATGTGAGATAACCCAAGAAAATTTTGAAAGAAAGAAAACAATGTGAGAAGCACTGGCACATGGGTAGAAAAAAGTTAATAGAACAAAACAGAAACTCCAAAAGCAGATCTAAGTGCACTGGAAGCGTAGAGATTTAAGATATAAGGATGGAATTTGAAAATAATGGGGAAAGATTCAATAAATGATGCTGAGATGACTGGATATTCGTATTAATATTCATCAATATTCATATTAACTAATGCTAAAAAATAAAACATTTGTATGGAAAAGATTTTATTTAAAAAGCTAAAATATGGATAATATATTTGTGAAAATATTTGCAACATACACAACTGTCATGAATTTAACATTTTAATTGTATAAATGGCTTTTATGAATCAGGCAAACAGTGACTATCATGGTAGACAAATAGACAGATTTGAACAGATAATTCACACACAAATAAAGAAATAGAAATGGCCAATAAACATTTTTAAAATTCTCAATATCACTTGCAAAAGAAAACTAATTACAATAAAAGTTAGATATATACCAGGTATGGTGGCTCACACCTATAATCCTAGCACTCTGGGAGGCTGAATCATGGGGATTGCTGAGCTCAGGAGTTCAAGACAGACTGAGCAAGAGTGAGACCCCATCTCACTAAAAAATAGAAAAAAACAGCTGAGCATGGGTATGTGCCTGTAAACCCACTTACTTGGGAGGCTGAGGCAAGAGGATTGCTTGAGCCCAAAAGTTTGAGGTTGCTGTGAGCTAGGCTGATAATACAGCATCTACCCAAGGTGACAAAGTGAGACTCTGTCTCAAAATAAAAAAAATGTTAGGTATAATTGTTATGCATTAGCAAAGATAGAAAATAATGGAAAATATTTCATATTTTTAAGAATATAGAGAATTGGAGGTGGAGCAAGATGGCAGCTGAGTAACAGCTTCCCTGCAACTGGGCACAGTGAGTCTGGGGAGATAAGACTCCAGGCATCTCTGCTGGTGGGATCTGCCTATAATCATCCCTTTGAGGATACAGGGAGTCAGCAAGGGACTTCTGGACCCCAAGAGGAGGACAAAAACAATGGAAAACTGGCAAGTGATTGCATGTGTTGGATCGACATAATCCTGCCAGCAGCTGTAAGTACAAGCAGCAGTGAGACTGCAAACCGGAAAGGCCTTACCTGTGAACTGTTTCGGTGTTTTTGGACTTGGCACCCAGTTGAACTGCCTTGGGGAGAGCTTGAGCAGGAGTGCGGAGAACTTCGGGCATTGTCTAGGGCCCTAGACTGAGCCGCAGAGCCCGACGGAGCTAATAGTGTTCAGCTGTGGGCTGCAGGGAGCCATTGTGAGAGAACTGCCCCGGCAAGCTCTGCCCTTAGGGTCACAGAGCAAGAATCAGGTGGGAGCTAGTAACCTCGTGACTGAGAAGCCTAAAGGCAAGGACTGAGCTGCCTTAGAGCCTTAACCCTCAGGGGCAGAGTGAGACCAGTTTTGGCACACTGGAGCCTCAGGCTGTTGCCCTGGGTAGAGTGCCGTGGCTCACAGCTCACAGCAACCTCAAACTCCTGGGCTTGGCGCCGCCAGGACCTCCATAAGAGCTGCGCCATGACCCCCAACCTGTGCCTTGCGCCCACCAGGCCACCGCATGCCCTGACCAGGAACTGCGGGAGCTGCGCAACCCTGTATCCTCCCTCCTGTACCCTTCCTGCCTCCACACCAGCCCGCTCATCTGGCCAGGGACTCTGGTAGCCACATGCTCTCCAGAGCCCTCCCTGCCTCTGCACAGAGCCCTTCTCCTGGCCAGAGACTGTTGGAGCCTTGCACTCTCTGTGCCAATGTCACTGAGCACCAGGCACTCTCAGAACCGTGTGCACCACCTCCCGCCCTGTTGCTGGATCCGGTGTGTCACACTCCAGAGCTGCTTCCACAACCAGAACTCCCTGGCTGGGGCAGCCCCAGAGCAACTACACAGGGTCACTCCCTACAAAGATCCAGCAACAATACAGTGATCACGCTGGGGTCTAATCTTAGGGAGACACCTCCCCAACTCTGAGGACAGCCAGAGGCAACAGTGAAAAACAATCATGAGGTGAAATCAACAGAAAAACTCTGGCAATATGAATAATCAGAGTAGATCAACTCCCCCAAGGATCAATGGGGCAGACACAGCACAAGATCCCATGCACAAACAAATAGCTGAGATGTCAGAAATGGAATACAGAATCTGGACAGTAAATAAGATCAAATTAGAATTCCAAGCAGTAACCCAAAAGATATCTCAAGAATTCAACAAATTCAAAGACCAAATGACCAAAGATTTTGACACATTGAGACAAGAAGTTGCAGCCCTCAAAGATCTAAGAAATACAGTAGAATCCCTCAGTAACAGAATGGAGCAAGCAGAAAAAAGGATTTCTGAAATTGAAGACAAAGCTTTCGAACACTCCCAAACTCTCAAGGAGGAAGAGAAATGGAGGGCAAAAACAGATCACTCTCTCAGAGAGCTCTGGGATAATTCAAAGAAAATCAATATTTGTCTTATAGGGATCCCCAAAAGTGATGAAGTGGCTTCACAAGGCACAGAGTCTCTTCTCCATGAGATTATGAACTTTCCAGACATGCCAATAGATTCTGAAATTCAGATAGCAGACAGTTTTAGAACTCCAGCACGACTCAACCCAAATAAGACATTCCCCCAGACACATCATAATCAATTTCACTAAAGTTAATATGAAGGAGAAAATTCTGAAAGCAGCCAGGCGAAAGAAAACCATCACCTACAAGGGCAAGAATATTAGAATAACTGCAGATCTCTCTGCTGAAACCTTTCTTTTTTTTTTTTTTTTTGTAGAGACAGAGTCTCACGGTACTGCCCTCGGGTAGAGTGCCGTGGCGTCACACGGCTCACAGCAACCTCTAACTCTTGGGCTTACGCGATTCTCTTGCCTCAGCCTCCCGAGCAGCTGGGACTACAGGTGCCCGCCACAACACCTGGCTATTTTTCTGTTGCAGTTTGGCCAGGGCTGGGTCCGAACCCGCCACCCTCGGCATATGGGGCCGGCGCCCTACTCACTGAGCCACAGGCGCCGCCCTGCAGATCTCTCTGCTGAAACCTTTCAAGCTAGAAGAGGATGGTCATCGACTTTTAATCTCCTAAAACAAAATAACTTTCAACCCAGGATCCTGTACCCAGCTAAACTGAGTTTCATTTATGACGGAGAAATTAAATACTTCAATGACATTCACATGTTGAAGAAATTTGCCATAACTAAACCAGCTCTCTAGGATATTCTCAGACCTACCCTCCATAAAGACCAGCGTAATCCTCCACCACAAAAGTAAACCCACCCAGAAAATTTTGATCAAATTCTGACTTCTACAGTTGCAAAAGGATTAAAAATGTCCAGCAGACTCTAAAAAGGGTTATCAATATTCTCAATTACTGTGAATGGTTTAAATTGTCCTCTAAAGAGGCACAGGTTGGCTGACTGGATACAAAAACTCAAGCCAGATATCTGCTGCATACAAGAATCGCATCTTACATTAAAAGACAAATATAGACTCAAGGTGAAGGGATGCTCATCTATACTCCAGGCAAATGGAAAGCAGAAAAAAGCAGGCATTGCAATCCTATTCGCAGATGCAATAGGCTTTACACCAACCAAAATAAGGAAGGATAAGGATGGACACTTCATACTTGTTAAAGGTAATACTCAACATGAGATTTCAATTATTAATATTTATGCACCCAAACAGAACGCACCTCAATTTATAAGAGAAACTCTAACAGACATGAGCAACTTGGTTTCCTCCAGTTCCATAGTAGTTGGGAGATTTTAACACCCATTTTAGCAGTGCTGGTAGATCCTCCAAAAAGAAGCTAAGCAAAGAAATTTTAGATTTAAACTTAACCATTCAACATTTGGACTTAACAGACATCTACAGAACATTTCATCCCAACAAAATTGAATACACATTCTTCTCATGAGCCCATGGAACATACTCCAAAATCGACAGCATCCTAGGCCACAAATCTAACCTCAGCAAATTTAAAAAAATAGAAATTATTCCTTGCATCTTCTCAGACCCTCGTGGAATAAAAGTTGAACTCAATAATAAAAGGAACCTACATACCCATACAAAAACATGTAAGCTAAACAACCTTATGCTGAAGGATAGGTGGGTTATAGATGAGATTAAGAAGGAAATCACCAAATTTTTGGAACAAATCAACAATCAAGACATGAATTACCAGAACCTCTGGGATACTGCAAAGACAGTCCTAAGAGGGAAATTTATAGCACTGCAAGCCTTCCTCAAGAAAACGGAAAGAGAGGAAGTTAATAACTTAATGGGACATCTCAAGCAACTGGAGAAGGAAGAACACTTCAACCTCAAACCTAGCAGAGGAAAAGACATAACCAAAATCTGAGCAGAATTAAATGAAATTGAAAACAAAAGAATTATACAACAGATCAATAAATCCAAAAGTTGGTTTTTTAAAAGATCAATAAAATAGATAAACCTTTGGCCAACCTAACCAGGAAAAAAAGAATAAAATCTTTAATTTCATCAATCAGAAATGGTAATGATGAAATAACAATAGACCCCTTAGAAATTAAAAAAATCCTTAACGAATACTATAAGAAACTCTACTCTCAGAAATATGAAAATCTGAAAGAAATTGACCAATACTTAGAAGTACACCGCTTACCAAGACTTAGCCAGACTGACGTGGAAAGGTTGAACAGGCCTATATCATGTTCTGAAATAGCATCAACTATACAAAACCCCCTAAAAAGAAAAGCCCAGGACCAGATGTCTTTACGTTAGAATTCTACCAAACCTTTAAAGAAGAACTAGTACCTATATTACTAAACCTCTTCCAAAATATAGAAAAAGAAGGAATATTACCCAACACATTCTATGAAGCAAACATCACCTTGATCCCCAAACCAGGGAAAGACCCAACCATAAAAGAAAATTATAGACCAATATCACTAATGAATATTGATGCTAAAATACTCAGTAAGATCCTAACAAACAGAATCCAACAACACATCAAAAAAATTATACACCACAACCAAGTGGGATTTATCCCAGGGTCTCAAGTCTGGTTCAATATATGTAAATCTATAAATGTAATTCAGTACATAAACAAACTAAAGAATAAGGACCATATGATTCTCTCAATTGATGCAGAAAAAGCTTTTGATAATGTCCAGCATCCTTCATGATCAGAACACTTAAGAAAATTGGTATAGAAGGGACATTTCTTAAACTAATAGAGGACATCTACAGCAAACCCACAGCCAATATCATATTGAATGGAGTTAAATTGAAATCATTTCCACTTAGATCAGGAACCAGGCAAGGTTGCCCATTGTCTCCATTGCTCTTTAACATTGTAATGGAAGTTTTAGCCATTGCAATTAGGGAAGAAAAGGCAATCAAGGGTATCCACATAGGGTCAGAAGAGATCAAACTTTCACTCTTCGCAGACGATATGATCATGTATCTGGAAAACACTAGGCATTCTACTACAAAACTTTTAGAAGTGATCAAGGAATATAGCAATGTCTCAGGCTACAAAATCAACATCCATCAATCTGTAGCCTTTATATATACCAACAATAACCACGCCAAAAAAACAGACAAGGACTCTATTCCTTTCACAGTAGTGCCAAAGAAGATGAAATATTTGGAAGTATACCTAACAAAGGACGTGAAACATCTCTACAAAGAGAACTGTGAAACTTTAAGAAAAGAAATAGCTGAAGATGTTAACAATGGAAAAACATACCATGCTCATGGCTGGGAAGAATCAACATTGTTAAAATGTCTATACTACCCAAAGCAATATATAATTTTAATGCAATTCCTATTAAAGCTCCATTGTCATATTTTAAAGATCTTGAAAAAATAATACTTCGTTTTATGTGGAATCAGAAAAAACCTCAAATAGCCAAAACATTGCTCAGCAATAAAAACACAGCAGGAGGAATCACGCTACCAGACCTGAGACTGTACTATAAATCAATAGTGATCAAAACAGCATGGTATTAGCACAAAAACAGAGAAGTAGATATCTGGAACAGAATAGAGAACCAAGAGATGAATCCAGCTACTTACCGTTATTTGATCTTTGACAAGACAATTAAAAACATTCAGTGGGGAAAAGATTCCCTATTTAACAAATGGTGCTAGGTGAACTGGCTGGCAACCTACAGAAGATTGAAACTGGACCCACATCTTTCACCATTAACTAAGATAGACTCTCACTGGATAAAAGATTTAAACTTAAGGCATGAAACTATAAAAATACTTGAGGAAAGTGCAGGGAAAACTCTTGAAGGAATCGGCCTGGGTGAATATTTTATGAGGAGGACTCCCCAGGCAATTGAAGCAGTATCAAAAATACACTACTGGGACCTGATCAAACTAAAAAGCTTCTGCACAGTCAAGAACATAGTAAGTAAAGCAAGCATATAGCCCTCAGAATGGGAGAAAATATTTGCAGGTTATACCTCCGATAAAGGTCTAATAACCAGAATCTACAGAGAACTCAAACAAATTAGCAAGAAATGAACACGTGATCCCATCTCAGGGTGGGCAAGGGACTTGAATGGAAACTTCTCTAAAGAAGACAGACGCACGATCTACAAACACATGAAAAAAAGCTCATCATCCTTAATCATCAGAGAAATGCAAATCAAAACTACTTTGAGATATCACCTAACCCCAGTAAGAGTAGCGCACATAACAAAATCCCAAAACCAGAGATGTTGGCGTGGATGTGGAGAAAAGGGCACACTTCTACACTGCTGGTGGGAATGCACACTAATATGTTCCTTCCGGAAGGATGTTTGGAGAATACTTAGAGACCTAAAAATAGACCTGCCATTCGATCCTATAATTTCTTTACTAGGTTTATACCCAGAAGACCAAAAATCACAATATAACAAAGACATCTGTACCAGAATGTTTATTGCAGCCCAATTCATAATTGCTAAGTCATGGAAGAAGCCCAAGTGCCCATCGACCCACGAATGGACTAGCAAATGGTGGTACATGTATACCATGGAATACTATGCAGCCTTAAAGAAAGGTGGAGACTTTACCTCTTTCATGTTTACATGGATGGAGCTGGAACATGTTCTTCTTAGCAAAGTATCTCAGGAATGGAAGAAAAAGTATCCAATGTACTCAGCCCTACTATGAAGCTAAATTATAGCTTTCACATGAAGGCTATAACCCAACTATAGCACAAGACTATGGGGAAAGGGCCAAGGAAGGGGAAGGGAGGGGGGAGGTTAGGGTGGAGGGAGGGTAATGGGTGGGGCCACACCTACCGTGCATCTTAGAATGGGTACAGGCGAAACTTACGAAAGGCAGAATACAAATGTCTACATACAATAACTAAGAAAATGCCATGAAGGCTATGTTGAACAGTTTGATGAGAATATTTCAGATTGTATATGAAACCAGCACATTGTACCCTTTGATTGCACTAATGTACACAGCTATGATTTAACAATGAAAAAAAAGAATATATGGCGGCACCTGTGGCTCAATGGGTTAGGGCGCTGGCCCCATTTGCCAGAGGTGGTGGGTTCAAACCCAGCCCCAGCCACAAACTGCAAAAAAAAAAAAAAAAAAAGAATATAGAGAATCAGGAACTCTGAACCATTACTAGGAAGAAAAATTGGTGTAACCATTGGGGAGTTATTTCTTACAGAAATGTATTAAAAAGAAACAAAATGTTCAGAGGTATGTCACTACAGGATGTTTATAGTTCAAAACACTGGGAAGATCCTAAATGTTTATCATTAGCAGATTGGTTAAATAAATGTTGGTTCATCTATAATAGAGCTCTAAAAGAGTTTAAACTATAAATCTATATAAATAAATCTATATTTATTAGATTTATTAATACTCAGAGAAACAATGAGGTTGCTCAATAATATGTATAGCATTTCACTTAAATAAAAATATAATATGCATCCTTATAAATTGTATGTTAGTGTATTAAAGAGTCTGAAAGGGCTTGATGCGGTGGCTCACGCCTTATAATCCTAGCCCTCTGGAAGGCTAAGGCAGGTGGATTGCTTCAGCTCAGTTCAAGATCAGCCTGAGCAAGAGTGAGACGCCCCCTCCCCACTTCTCTTAAAAAAAAAATAGCCAGGTGTTGTGGCAGGCGCCTGTATAGTCCCAGCTACTCAGGAGGCTGAGGCAAGAGGATGGCTTGAACCCAAGAGTTTGAGGTTGCCGTGAGCTATGATGCCACTGAGGGTGACAAAGTACTCTACTGAGGGTGACAAAGTAAGAGTCTGTCTCCTAAAAAAGAATAAAAAAAAGAGTCTGAAAGAATACGTACTGAAGGCTCGGCGCTTGTAGCTCAAGCAGCTAAGGCACCAGCCACATACACCAGAGCTGATAGGTTCGAATCAAGCCTAGGCCTGGAAAACAACAATGACAACTACAACAAAAAAAAAATAGCCTGGTCTTGTGGCAGATGCCTATAGACCCAGTTACATGAGAGGCTGAGGCAAGACAATTGCTTAAGCCCAGGAGTTGGAGGTTACTGTGAGCCGTGATGTCACAGCACTCTACCCAGGGCAACAGCTTGAGGCTGTCTCAAAAAAAAAAAAAAAAAAAGTACTGAAATGTCAATACTATTCTATGAAAGAAGAGGAAGAGATCAGTTATTGCATTTTCAGTTGCAAGTGACAGAAAATTAGACACAAATTAGCCTAAATAATTAGCCTAAACAAGCAAAATATATTGGCCAAGTAACCAAATGCTTTTAGGTAGAGTGGTTTTTGGTAGGTAGAATGGGCTTTGTGAAGGGTTGCTATGGGGGTTCAGCAATATCTTTCAGCTGCCAGGTTTTTCTTCATCTTGCTTTTTGCCTTCCAGGTAAAAGCTTCTTGAGGTCATTATGTTAGGTTAAATAAGCCAGATTCAAAAATAAAAGTATATACTGAATACTTAGGGTAGCCAAATTCAGAGAGAAAGTACGATGGTGGTTTCCGGGGGGCTAGACAGAGGGGAGAGTAAGGAGTTTGTGCAGAGTGTATGGAGTTTCAGCTTTGCGAGATGGAAAGAGTTCTGGAAATTGATTGGAAGACAATCCAATAGTTGAGACGGTACCTTTACCTTTTAAATGTTTGTAATTATTTTTTTTTTTTGAGAGTCACACTCTGTTGCCCCAGGCTAGAGTGCTGTCGTGTCATAGCTCACAGAAACCTCAAACTCGTGGGCTCAAGCAATCCTCTTGCCTCAGCCTCCCAAGTAACTGGGACTACAGGCATCTGCCACAGTGAGCAGCTAGTTTTTCTATTTTTTTGT
The DNA here is from genome assembly GCF_027406575.1 of Nycticebus coucang. Taxonomy (NCBI): domain Eukaryota; kingdom Metazoa; phylum Chordata; class Mammalia; order Primates; family Lorisidae; genus Nycticebus; species Nycticebus coucang. Next base: position 68,448,255 of record NC_069785.1, read on the forward strand.
TTTTACTGTTGGCGATTCATTGAGGGTACAAGAAACCAGATTACACTGATTGCATTTGTTAGGTAAAGTTCCTCTTACAATCGCATCTCACCCCCAAAAGGTGTGGCACACACCAAGGCCCCACCCCCTCCTTCCTTCCCTCTCTCTGCTCTTCCTTTCCTCACCCCTCCCTCCTTTCTCTCTCTGCTCTCCCCTTCCCCCACCCCCACTATGTCCTTAATTGTCCTCATATCAAAATTGAGTACATAGGATTCATGCTTCTCCATTCTTGTGAAGCTTTACTAAGAATAATGTCTTCCACTTCCATCCAGGTTAATACAAAGGCTGTAAAGTCTCCATTTTTTTAATGGCTGAATAGTATTCCACGGTGTACATATACCACAGCTTGTTAATCCATTCCTGGGTTGGTGGGCATTTAGGCTGTTTCCACATTTTGGTGATTGTAAATTGATCTGCAATAAACAGTCTAGTGCAAGTATCCTTATGATAAAAGGATTTTTTCCTTCTGGGTAGATGCCCAGTAATGGGATTGCAGGATCAAATGGGGGGGGGGGTCTAGCTTGAGTGCTTTGAGGTTTCTCCATACTTCCTTCCAAAAAGGTTGTACTGGTTTGCAGTCCCACCCGCAGTGTAAAAGTGTTCCCTTTCTCCACATCCTCGCCAGCATCTGCAGTTTTGAGATTTTGTAAAGTGGGTCATTCTCACTGGGTTTAGATGGTATCTCAGGGTGGTTTTGATTTGCATTTCTCTAATAAATAGGGATGATGAGCATTTTTTCATATGTTTGTTAGCCATTTGTCTTCTTTAGAGAAGGTTCTATTCATGTCTCTTGCCCATTGATATATGGGATTGTTGGCTTTTTTCACGTAGATTAATTTGAGTTCTCTATAGATTCTACTTATCAAGCTTTTGTCTGATTTAAAATATGCAAATATCCTTTCTAGTTGTGCAGGTTGTCTATTTGCTTTGGTTGTTGTCTCCTTAGCTGTACAGAAGCTTTTCAGTTTAATTAAGTCCCATTTGTTTATTTTTGTTGTTGTTGCAATTGCCACGACAGTCTTCTTCATGAAGTCTTTCCCTAGGCTGATATCTTCTAGTGATTTTCCTATGCTTTCTTTGAGGAGTTTTATTATTTCATGCCTTAAATTTGAGTCCTTTATCCATCTTGAATCAATTTTTGTGAGTGGAGAAAGATGTGGGTCCAGTTTTAGTCTTTTACATGTGGATATCCAGTTCTCCCAGCACCATTTATTGAATAGGGAGTCTTTCCCCCAAGGTACGATCTTGTTAGGTTTATGGAAGATTAGGTGGTTCTAAGATGTTAGTTTCATTTGCTGGTTTTCTATTTGATTCCAAATGTCTATGTCTCTATTTTTGTGTCAGTACCATGCTGTCTTGACCACTATGGCTTTGTAGTGCAGACTAAAATCTGGTATGGTGATACCCCCAGCTTTATTTTTATTACCAAGAACTGCCTTAGCTTTACGGGCCTTTTTCTGGTTCCATACAAAACGCAGAATCATTTTTTCCAAATCGTGAAAGTACTATGTTGGTATTTTAATAGGAATGGCATTGAAGAGGCAGATTGCTTTGTGAAGTATAGACATTTTAACAATGTTGATTCTTCCCAGCCATGAGCATGGTATGTTAATATCCTCTGCTATTTCCTTTCTGAGGATTTCATAATTTCCTTTATAGAGGTCCTTCACCTCCTTTGTTAGGTATATTCCTAGGTATTTCATTTTCATCGAAGCTATGGTAAGGGAGTTGTGTCCTTATTTAGCCTCTCATCTTGACTGTTATTGGTGTATACAAAGGCAACTGATTTGTGCTCGTTGATTTTATATCCTGAGACATTACTGTATTTTTTGATGACTTCCAGGAGTCTTGTGGTTGAGTCTTTGGGGTTCTCTAAGTATAAGATCAGCAAAGAGGGAGAGTTTGACCTCCTCTGCTCCTATTTGGATTCCCTTTATTTCCTCATCTTGCCTAATTGTATTGGCTAGAACCTTCAGCACTATGTTGAAAAGTAATGGTGACAGAGGACAACCTTGTCTGGTTCCAGTTCTAAGAGGAAAAGCTTTTAGTTTTACTCCATTCAATAAAATATTAGCTGTGGGTTTGTCATAGATAGCTTCAATCAGTTTCAGAAATGTGCCACCTATGCCTGTACTCTTCAGCATTCTAATTAGAAAAGGAAGCTGGATTTTATTGAATGCTTTTTTTGCATCTATTGAGAGGATCATATGGTCTTTATTTTTGCTTCTGTAAATATGGTGGATAATGTTTATGAACTTGCGTATGTTAAACTAGCCTTGCATCCCTGGGATGAAACCTACTTGATCATGGTGTATGACTTTTTTGATGATATGCTGTAATCTATTGGCTCAGATTTTGTTGAGAATTTTTGCATCTATATTCATTAATAAAATTGGTCTGAAATTCTCCTTTTTAGTTGGGTCTTTTCCTGGTTTTGGTATCAGGGTGATGTTTGCTTCATAGAACATGTTGGGGAAGATTCCTTCCTCCTCAATTTTTTGGAATAATTTCTGCAGTACAGGAGTAAGCTCTTCCTTGAAGGTTTGATAGAATTCTGGTGTGAAGCCATCTGGACCAGGGTATTTTTAATTGGAAGCTTTTTTATTGTTTCTTTAATCTCAATGCATGAAATTGGTCTGCTCAGAAGGTCTATTTCTTCCTGGCTAAGTCTAAGGAGAGGGTGTGATTCCAAATATTAATCCATTTCCTTCACATTGTCAAATTTCTGGGCATAGAGTTTCTGGTAGTGTTCAGAGATGATCTTTTATATATATGTGGCATCAGTTGTTATTTCCCCTTTATCATTTCTGATTGAGGTTACTAGAGATTTTACTTTTCTCTTTATAGTTAGTCTGGCCAAAGGTTTATCTGTTTTATTTATTTTTTCAAAAAAACCAACTCCTTGTTTCATTAATTTTCTGAATTATTCTTTTGTTTTCAATTTCATTGATCTCTGATTTGATTTTGGAGATTTCTTTTCTTCTACTGGGTTTAGGCTTAAATTGTTCTTCTTTTTCCAATTCCATAAGATGCCTCGTGAGTTTGTTGATGCGCTCTCTTTCCGTTTTTCAAATGTAGGCATCTAAAGTGATAAATTTTCCTCTCAAAACTGCTTTTGCAGTATCTCACAGGTATTTGTAGCTTGTGTCTTCATTGTTGTTATGCTCAAGGAAGTTAATGATTTCCTGTTTTATTTCTTCCTGCACCCATCTGTCATTCAACAGAAGGTTGTTTAATTTCCATGCCTTTGTGTGGGGTTGAACATTTTTGTTGGAGTTGAGTTCCACCTTTCGTGCCTTGTGGTCTGAGAAGATACAAGGTAAAATTTCAATTCTTTTGATTCTGTTGAGGTTTGTTTTGTGTCCTAGGATGTGATCAATTTTGGAGAATGTTCCATGGGGCGATGAGAAGAATGTATATTCTTTATCTTTGGGATGGAGTGTTCTATACACATCTATCAAGCACAGTTGTTCTAGGGTCTCATTTAAGTCCCTTATATCTTTGTTTAATTTCTGTTTAGAGGATCTGTCCAGCTCTGTAAGAGGAGTGTTAAAGTCCCCTGTTATTATGGTTTTATAGGATATCATATTGCTTAGACTGAGGAAGGTCTGTTTCAAAAATCTGGGAGCATTTAAATTGGGTGCATAAATATTTAGAATTGAAACGTCTTCTTGTTGTATTTTTCCCTTGACCAATATAAAGTGACCATCTTTGTCTTTTTTTGACTTTAGTTGCTTTAAATCCACACGTATCTGAAAATAAGATTGGAACTCCTCTTTTCTTCTGAATTCTGTTTGCCTAAAAAATTGTCTTCCAACCCTTAACTCGGAGTTTTAATTTGTCCTTTGAAGCTAGGTGTGTTTCCTGCAGACAGCAAATGGATGGCTTGTGTTTTTTAATCCAGTCAGCCAATCTGTGCCTCTTCAGTGGGGAATTCAAGTCATTAACATTTATTGACATAATTGATAAGTATGGTAGTGTTCTATTCATCTTATTTTATGAGAGTCCATTGCTTAGTTTTACCTTTTGCATCAGTGTGGAAGCTAGGTTCTGTCCTTTAACTGCTGAGTTCTCACTTCGCTGGTGATCCATTGTGATGGTGAGTGTGTAGAACAGGTTGAAGTATTTCCTATAGAGCTGGTCTTGTGGCGAATTTCCTCAATGTTTGTATATCAGTAAATGATTTGATTTCTCCGTCAATTTTAAAGCTTAGCTTAGCAGGATATAGAATTCTGGGCTGGAAATTGTTCTGTTTAAGTAGATTAAAGGTAGATGACCATTGTCTTCTTGCTTGGAAAGTTTCATTAGAGAAGTCTGCAGTCACCCTGATGGATTTGTCCCTGTAGGTCAACTGGTACTTACTTCTGGCATCTTGAAGAATCTTTTCTTTTGTCTTGACTTTGGTCAGGTTCATCACAATGTGTCTTGGAGAAGCTCAGTTACAGTTAAGGTGACCTGGGGTCCGACATCCCTCTGAAAGGAGTGTGTCAGAATCTTTGGTGACATTTGGGAAATTTTCATTTATAATATTCTCTAGTCTATTCTCTTGACTTTGGACAGGTTCATCACAATGTGTCTTGGAGAAGCTCGGTTAGAGTTGAGGTGATTTGGGGTCTGATATCCCTCTGAAAGGAGTGTGTCAGAATCTTTGCTGACATTTGGGAAATTTTCTTTTTTTTTTTTTTGCCAGGGATGACACACACCTGTAATTTTACCACTTTGGGATCGCTCAAGGTCAGGAGTTGAAGACCAGCCTGAACTACATAGCCAGACTCTGTCTCTACAAGAATATAAATCACCCAGGCACAGTGGCACACCTGTAGTCCCAGCTACTGGGAGGCTGAGGCAGGAGGATCACTTGAACCTGGGAGCTGGAGGTTGCAGTGAACTATGTTAGTGCCACTGCACTCTGGCCTGGGTGACACAGCAAAGCTCCATCTCAAAAAAAAAACTACTAATGTTTGTCATAAAATTAAATGAGATTGTTTAAATGAAAGTGCATAGAACAGGGCCTGGCTCACTGCTGGTGCTCAGCAAACACATCTGTTTGCTCATACATAGCTTAGGAAGTCTGATGACTTGCAAAGTCTCAAAACTAGTTCTGTATCTCGGGCTTGGTTTGATCAGAGAGAGCAGTGAAAAAGTAGTCTATAATTGTAAACTGTAATTCTAGAGAACTCCCAGTAACAGCACAGAAAGGTACTGAACAATTCGTGTTGCCTGCGTTTGCATTCCCTTATAAGCTTTATGGAATTATGTGATTGTGGGCATCGCTGCCTGTCCTTGGAGAGGTGCTGTGTGGGAAGCTGTTTTTGTCTGGGCAAGGCTGAGCCTCTGTGTGAGATCCTCAGTCTTACGCTCTTGCCTCTGAGAACCGTGTTGCTTAAGAGCATCCCTTCTGGCTGGGTGCCTGTAGCACAGTGGTTACAGAGCCAGCCACACACTGACTAGAGCTGGCAGGTTCAAACCCAGCCCAGGCCTGCCAAACAACACAACTACAACCAAAAAATAGCCAGGCGTTGTGGCGGGCGCCTGTAGTCCCAGCTCCTTGGGAGGCTGAGGCAAGAGAATCATTTAAGCTCAAGAGTTTGAGGTTGCTGTCAGCTGTGATGTCATAGTACTCTACTGAGGGTGACAGAGTGAAGCTTTGTCTTTTTAAAAAAAAAAAGCATCCCTTCTCCTGGTTGCTAGGTCAACTCCTCAGTCTTAATTAGAGTCCTGAGGGCCACTTGCCTCTAAACACAGGTGGCATGTGTTCACTTTGAGGCCCTGCCATTATCTCCAGCTCAGATGGCCTAAAAACAAACTGCCCGTCTCACAACCACCTGGACGTCCTCCTTAGGCCAGTGTTATTCTCCAGGGCACCCAAGCTTGATGTCTCCAGGCACTGTTATTTCTTCATTTCCTGGTGGCTAAAGCTTCCCCCAGCACTGTTCCTGTAAACACTCAGCTCTCAGGTCCTTTCTCTCCAGCCTGCTGTTCCCGGCTCCAGTTTGCGGCTGATAGGCCCAGCACAGCCCAGGTCCTGCCTGGAAGGAGTTCTAAAGAGGCACCTTCTCTTTAAATCAGCGGGAAATTTTCATTTATAATATTCTCTAGTATGGCTTCCATTCCCCTGGGGCATTCTTTTTCCCCTCCTGGGATACCTATCACTTACATGTTTGAATGCTTCATAAAGTCCCATAATTCTGTCAGTGAACGTTCTGCTTTCTCTCTCTTCTTTTCTGCCTCTTTAACTATCTGAGTTATCTCAAGAGTTTTGTCCTCTACCTCTGAGATTCTTTCTTCTGGATAGTCTAATCTGTTGTTGATACTTTCTATTGCATCTTTAAGTTCCCTAATTGATTGCTTCAGTTCCTTCAGCTCTGCTATATCCTTTCTATATTCTTCATATTGTTCATCTCTTATTTGATTCTGTTTTTGGATTTCCTTTTGGTTATTTTCCACTTTATCAGCAGTTTCCTTCATTGTTTCCATCATTTCCTTCATTGCTTTCATCATGTGTATTCTAAATTCCCTTTCTGTCATTTCTAACATTTCGTTATAGGTGGAATCCTCTGCAGTAGCTACCTCATGGTCCCTTGTGGGGGTTGCTCTGGACTGGTTTTTCATATTGCCAGGATTTTTCTGCTGATTCTTTCTCATGAATGATTTCTTTTGTCTGTTTCTTTGCCCTAATTTTCCTTTCACTTCCTCTTGGTCTTTAACTTGCCATGCCCCTGGACCAGGGTTTCGATCCGTACCCAGTTGCAAGGAAGCTGTTACTTGGCAGCCATCTTCGCTAGTTTTTCTATTTTTAGTATAGACAGGATCTTGCTCTTTCTCAGGCTGGTCTCAAATTCCTAAGCTCAAACAATCCAATTGCCTCAGCCTTCCAGAGTGTGAAGACTACAGAGGTGAGCCGTTGAGCCTGGCCAGAGATGGTACATTTCCAGTGTTTTTTTAAATCACCATTTAAAAAAAAAGGTAGAAGCCTGATCCTCACTGGGCTGGCTTCCCCTAGTGGAGGGAGGGTTGTGGCAGCAGCCTGCTTTCCTCAGGCTGTAATGTGTGTCTCCATACACCCAACACACAGCCAACCAGGGCTTTCCTCTGACTGGATTATGATAGTAGGGTTAGTAGGGTCATGTGCCTGTTCCTGAATTATGTGCTATCCTGTCATCATATTCTGGGGTCCTCTTTGGAAATTTGGGAAGAAATTTTGATTGTCACAATGGTTGGGCACTTAGAGAATGTGGTCCAGAGGCATTAAATTTCTGATAATGTATGGGAAATACATTGCAGAATTTTCCTGTACCTTGCACAACTTTTTCTTTTTTGAGATGGAGTTTCAAGCTGTCGCCCTGGGTAAAGTGCCATGGCAATATCATAACTCACAGCAACCTCCAACTCTTGGATACGAGCGATACTCTTGCCTCAATTTTTTGTATTTGTAGTAGAAACGGGGTCTCTCTGGCTCAGGCTGGTCTCAACCCATGAGCTCAAGCAATCTACCCGCCTCAGCCTCCCAGAGTACTAGGATTACAGGCATGAGCCACTGAGCCTAGCCCTTGCACAATCTTTAATACCCCACTCTACATTAATACAGATTTTAAAAAATCTGTGTGGCTCAGTGCCTGTAGCTCAGCGGCTAGGGTGCCAGACACATACATTGGAGGTGGTGGGTTCGAACTCCGCCCACGCCTGCTAAACAACGACAACTACAACCCAAAAAATAGCTGGATGTTGTGGCAGGTGCCTGTAGTCCCAGCTACTTGAGAGGTTGAGGCAAGAGAATCACTTAAGCCCAAGAGTTTGAGGTTGCTGTGAGCTGTGATGCCACAGCACTCTACCGAGGACGACATAGTGAGACTCTATCTCAAAAAAAAATATGTAAAATAATTTGAACCTAGACTCTAACTCCACACTTTATTCATAAATATGAACTATTTTTTGCATGGTTTTAATGTAAACCATATGTCCAGATATGAGATTAGTGGGTAAATTGAGAGAAAATAGTACTTTGCTGCATTTGGAACTTTACCAAGAGTTATTCACTATTTCAGAAAATCATGTCTTCAACAACCAACACTTGTGGTATTTGAGTCACTGATTCAACCCTGCAAATTGCAATTTTTGCAATTTACACTGCATAATGCAATTCACTGCATATTTTGAAGTCTCTGAAATAAGGATACATCCTATATCAAGTTCAGGGGTTCTCAAACTGCGGCCCGCGGGCCACATGAGGTGGTGTGATTGCATTTGTTCCCATTTTGTTTTTTTATTTCAAAATAAGACATGTGCAGTGTGCATAGGAATTTGTTCACAGTTTTTTTTTTTTTTTAAACTATAGTCCGGCCCTCTAACGGTCTGAGGGACAGTGAACTGGCCCCCTGTTTAAAAAGTTTGAGGACCCCTGTTAGATTGATGAAACACAATACTGAATATTAGTGTGCATTTGAAGCTGTTGCATTCATTTTTCACCTGGATTCTTATAACAACCTCCTACCCAAATGGTCTCCCTGCTTCCACCCTTATGCCTCTATAATTGATTCTCAATAAAGTGGCCAGATTTAAAAAATGCAGGCCAGAGGCCCGGCTTGGTTGTTCATGCCTGTAATCCTAGCATTCTGGGGAGGCTGAGGCAGGTGGATTGCCTGAGCTCAAAGGTTCAAGACCAACTTGAAGAAGAGCGAGAACCCATCTCTAAAAATAGCAGGGTGTCATGGAAGGCACCTGTAGTCCCAGCTACTAAGAAGGCTGAGGCAAGAGAATTGAGGTTGCTGTGAGCTATGATGCCACAGCACTCTACCGAGGGTGACAAAAAATAATAATAATAATCCAAGTCAGATGTCACTCCTCTGCTCAAAACCTTCTAATGTTTCACCATTTTACTCATAATGCAAGGTTCATAATAGCCTGTGAGGCCGTTCAAGATCTGACTCTTATTTCTCTGACCCATCTCAGACTCTGCTTTTACCTATAGAACTCCCTCCAATCCACTCCCTGGTCAGTTTACAGACCATACACTTGCCAGCCAGCCTCCACCTTAGAGTTTTTGCACTGGCTATTCCCCTTGCTGGGATACTTTTCTCCTGGATAATCTATGCGACCCATTCCTTTCCCACTTTCTAGTGAGGCCTGCCTAACTACTCTGTTTTGAACTGGCACTCCTCCCTCCCTCCTGCTCTAAACTCTGTATTTCCTCCTACCTTGTTCTACCTTTTTCCCCCATAACACTTAATCACCTTCCAATGCAGTATTTAACACATAACTTACTTATATATTATGTCGATTTTTTGGTGTCTACCTCCCACCACTCTGCTAGAATGTTTGCTCTGTGAAACAAAGATTTGTGTCAGTATTCCCAATAAATAGAGCCTGATACAGAGTATGCGCTTGATAAATATCTTTGAATAAATTATGATTTTGCTATTAGGTACTCGTATCTAATTACTTCATTATGTCTTCTATTAAATTTGTGCTCAAGCATTTACATATTGAATGTTAACATTCAATTCCAGGTTAAAAAAAAAAAGAAATACATGTCACTTTGTAATGCGTTACTTTCTTATTATTTTTCTTTTATATTACATTTATAGTATTGCCCTGATTTTTTTTTTTCTTAAGAGATGGCGGTCTCATGATGTCACCTGGCTGTTTTTGAATTCCTGGCTTCAAGTGATCCTCCAGCCTCAGCTTCCTAAATTGCTGGGATCACAGGGATGAGCCATGGTGTCCAGCTGCATTATGTTACTTTTTTTTTTTTTTTTAATAAGATCTCACTCTGTTGCCCAGGCTAGACTAGAGTGCTGTGGCATTATAGCTCACAGCAACCTCAAACTCTTGGGCTCAAGCGATTCTCCTGCCTCACCCTCCCGGGTAGCTGGGACTACAGGTGCCTGCCACAACACCCAACTAATTTTTTTCTATTTTTAGTAGAGAAGGCGGTCTCATTCTTGCTTGGGCTGGTTTTGAACTCCTGAGCTCAAGGGATGCTTCCACCTTGGCCTTCCAAGAGTACTAGGATTATAGGAATGAGCCACCATGCCAGGTCTGCATTATGTTACTTTGAAAAAGTATATTCGCACTCAGTTATTCAGCACTTACAAGGCTTTTTAATAATGGTTGCTGAGGCCAAGCATGGTGGCTCAATGCTTGCAATTTTAACACCTGAGGGAGAAGGATCCCTTGAGCCCAGGAGTTGACAACTGGATTGAATAACATAGTGAGAGCTTTATCTCTACCAAAAAAAAAAAAAAAAATTAGCTACCTTAGAAATGAAAATAATGTAACCTAAACATTTGTACCCTTATAATATCTGAAATAAAAAGAAATATATTAGCTGAGTGTAATGGATTGAACCTATAGTCCCAGCTAATCGGAGGCTGAGGAAAGAGGATTGAACCAAGGAGCTCAAGGCTGCAGTGAGCTATCCTGAGCCACTGCACTCCAGCCCAGGCAACAGTGAGACACTGTTTCAATCAATCAATCAATCAATCAATCAAATAAAATAAAGGAAGAAAGTAAAGTGGCGGCTGACGTTTTTCTTCATTTAACTTCAGTCTAACTTTTTCTACATGTAATATGCATTAAACAGCTAAAACAAGATGTATGATATCATACATGTGCCTGCATGTATGTACACACACACATAAAGCAAAATGCTAAAATAACTCGCAGTGAGCTCAACTCCCAAATTACAAATACATGTGCTGGGAAGTATATCATAATACATGTAAGATCTATTGATTTTGTAAGTTAGGATTATAAAGACAGTGTTATAAAACATTTGTTACAGTATCAGAGTTTGGATGCTAGGGGGAGAACTTCTGGTTCAGATAATTTCAGAAGCCACATCTGGAGCTGTGGGTAGAGATAATCCCATAAAAACTGCCTGGCTGCTTCCTGGATGGAAAGGATAGGGTGGATGTTGGAAAGGCAACCACCATGCTCGCAACCAGGAGGAAACAAACTCCATTTTTCCAAGTTTCCTGTTTTCCATACTGTTTTTTAATTTTTTTTTTTTTTTTTTTAGACAGAGTCTCATTCTGTCCTCCTGGTTGAGTGCTGTGGCATCATCATAGCTCACAGCAACCTCAAACTCTGGGCTCAGGTGATCCTCTTGCCTCAGCCTCTTAAGTAGCTGGGACTACAGGCACCTACCACAGCCACCAGCTAATTCTTCTGTATTCTTTGTATAGTTTGAATATTTTATGTTTAGTGTTCATTCCTTTTGTAACAAGCAAAACCAATAAGGATATTTTTATTTTAAAAACTACTACAAAGGGCGGCACCTGTGGCTCAGTGAGTAGGGCTCTGACCCCATATACTGAGGGTGGTGGGTTGGAACCTGACCCCGGCCAAACTGCAACAACAACAACAACAACAATAACAACAACAAAAATAGCCAGGCGTTGTGGCAGGCCTCTGTAGTCCCAGCTACTGGGGAGGCTGAGGCAAGAGAATTGCCTAAGCCCAGGGGTGGGAGGTTGCTGTGAGCTGTGACGCAACAGCACTATACTGAGGGCGATAAAGTGAGACTCTGTCTCTTTAAAACAAAACAACAACAAAAAAACTCCTACAAATATGGAAAACAGATAAGCAAAAAAATTAAAAATAGCTATAATCCTACTCCTCAGGAATATGCACTGCTAACATTTGATTTTTATAAATATTTGTTTTCAAGCATTTGTGGACATACATCAGGGGAGAAAATTGAGGGTAAGTCTAGGTTGCAACCAAGCAGTGAGGAAGGAAAGCTTAGACCACAGTAGTGGCTATGGAATGGACAGGGACACACCTAAGAGATACTGCAAAGAAATCACGTGGCTGACAGTGATTAGTGTGTGTGAGAGCAATATTGGCATCTGTGTATTCTAACCTTGCATTTACGGAAATTAGAGATGAGGAAAGACCTGTTTCTGTGCTCTTTCTGTTGCTCTCTCTTTTTTTTTTTTTTGGAGACAGAATCTTACTATGTTACCCTTGGTAAAGTGCTGTGGCATCACAGCTCACAGCAACCTCAAACTCTGGGCTGAAGCTATTCTTTTGCCTCAGCCTCCCAAATAGCTGGGGCCCAGCTATTTTTTTATTTGTTATTGTTGTTGCAGTTGTTATTGTTGTTTAGCTGGCCTGGGCCGGGTTCGGACCCGCCAGCCTCTGTGTATGTGGCGGGTGCCATAACCACTGGGCTATGGGCACCGAGCTTCTCTTGCTCTCTCTTTTCAAAAAACAAATTGCCTGAGCTCACAGGTTCAAGACCAACTTGAGTCAGAGTGAGACCTTATCTCTAAAAAAATCGCTGGGGTTGTGGCAGGTGCCCATAGTCCAGCTACTTGGGAGGCTGAGGCAAGAGAATTGCTTAAGCCCAGGAGTTTGAGGTTGCTGTGAGTGGTGACGCCATGGCACTCTACCAAGGGCAACAAAATGAGACTCTGTCTCAAAACCCCCCCAAAACAAAAAATTAATATAGTGACATATTTCAAGTGTGAAATTTGATGAGTTTTGAGATATGCTTACACCTCTGAAACCATCATTACAATCAAAATAATGAACATATCCATCATCCCTTCAAATATCTTCATACCTTTTATTTTGTTTTTTTCTTTCCTTTTTTAATTTTTTTTTGTGACAGAGTCTCACTCTGTCACCCTGGGTAGAGTGCTATGGTGTCATTGTTGCTCACAGCAACCTCAAACTCCTGGGTTTAAGCAATTCAGCTTTCCAAGTAGCTGGGACTACCACACCTGGCTAATTTTTCTATTTTTGGTAGAGACAGGGTCTCACTCTTGTTCAGGCTAGTCTTGAACTCCTGACCTCAAGTGATCCTCCCACCTCAGACTCCCAGATTTCTAGGACTAGGGGCATAAGCCACCACACTTGGCCTATAAATGTCGCCCTTATCTTTTTGCTCACTCTAACCGATTTAGTTTTGTGGTATTTTTTTGTTAAAATGAATACATTAGTCTAGGTTAATTTTTTTCCATTTGAATGTTCATATTCCATCTACCTTGAACAATTAATTAAGAAAAACAGGGCCCTCCAAAACCTTCCCCAGAATGATGACCTTTTGAAATGACACTTATCATACAAACTGGACAGGTGAGACGAATGACTGTGGCAGGAAACAGTGAGATCTTCAGGGAGCTGTTTCCTTCAAGTCACTAATCTGTTTAATCAAGTAGTTCTCATCAGCGAACTGCTCGTCATCCATCCTTTCTTTTTGGAAGCTCCTCAGAAACTCAATGAGTTTGGGTTGATTTTTTAACAAAGTTTCGACAATGAGTGGAGTCTTGTGAGGACTGGTCACAAACACCTTAAAAATGTGAAAGGCTTCAAACTGGATGTGGGGACTCTTGTCCTGAAGGAGGTTCATCATCAGCTTCAGGTTCTCCGGCTTGCTGATGTACTTGATCATGACAGTGAAGTTGTGGTGGTCCAGGATCAGTTCACCTAGCAGCTTTAAAGACTGTCTCTTAGTCACATAGTTCTCAGATTGAAGCAATTTCTCATAGTCTTCAAAGACAGTGTCATAATTTTGTTCTAAGAAGTCTGCTACCAACATTTTGTGTCTGCTTAGTAAATCCTTAAAAGTAGCAAAGGCATCTGAAGCAACATCAAATGTTGACAGCTCCACATATTTAAGGAAATCAATGAATTGATTAGAAAAGAGGATGATTTGGGCAAGTGCTTCATGTTGAATGCCTTCTCTCAGCATAATCGCACAATGCAAGGCAATCTGTGGGGCTTCATGTCCCTTGAGGAGCACGAACAGGATGTAAGGATGAACCCTGACATACTCCACAGTGGGTCTCCGAGTGAACACCTGTTTGTCTTCTCTGGGCCACATCTTTTTTTCCCTCAAGGTCTATTAGCCATAGGTCAGCTATCAGCCTCACCAGCAGCCCGCTGTTGCGTTCTTGCGCTAGTCGAGCTACTGCTTCTGTTGGGTTCCTTGTCATTTGTTTCATACAGAATTTCCTTCACTGCTTGCAATGATCTCAACACTTCTGAAAGTGAAGTGTCTTTTTGTCTTGCTTTTCCGAAATGGCCAGGATGTCTTTCAGAATTTTCACAACTTCTGCTGGATTTTTGTGTGATTTGCTAAACAAAGCCATTTTTTTTATGTATAGAGAGCTCTTCTTGCAATATGGAACGCTTAGAAGTTGTACATTATTTGCAAATTTGCTTCAACCTTCTTAGCTTACCGAAGTCACTGACTAATACAGCTTACTTCTCTCCTTTAGCATACTGCTCTTGCTTAAAGAGTACATAAACCACTGACTTGGGTCTACATCTTTATTTTCTGTGCCACCAGGCCAGTGATTCCCAGTTTTGCGGTATTTATTTCTTTTTATTTTTTGAGACAGAGTCTCACTATGTCACTCTTGGTAGTGCCGTGGCATTACAGCTCACAGCAACTTCAAACTCTTGGGCTTAAGCGATTCTCCTGCCTCAGCCTTCCAAGTAGCTGGGACTACAGACGCCCGCCACAACGCCCGGCTATTTTTTGGTTGTAGTTGTCATTGTTGTTTGGCAGGCCCAGGCTGGATTCAAACCTGCCAGCTCCGGTGTATGTGACTGGCGCCCTAGCCGCTGAGCTATAGGTGCCGAGCCAGTATTTTTATTTTTAAATTACCAAAACATCTAGTGTTTTCCAAATAAACAATTGAGAAACACAAAAATGAGACTCTGGGCTGCTAGTTTTTTCTTCTCCTTTGAGTGACCATGGCTCTTATCCACATGGAGAGTGCAGGGACTTGACTGAATTCTACATTACTAAGGCCAATTCGCTCCTCTGAGAGACAGTAGTAAACACGGCCACACATAGACACACAGGTGGAACGGTGAAGGAAGAGGAGGGGACTGGTAATCAGTAGACATCTAAAGAAATGACTCTGTAATGGTAGAATTTCAGAGGCCAATCTGGGTGTCATTTCTGAGCTGGGTATGGGCAAGGGTGAACAAGTTGACTTTGGTCTGGAAAGCCAGCCAGTCCACTGGAATTCTCTCTGGGGGGCAGTCATTAAAGAGACAAACAGCACCAGTCAGGTGTAGCAGACATATAGCTTATGGGAAGCTCAGAATACTCTGTAATTATAAGAAATACACGTAACATCTCGGTAATATAACACCTTGGTGATAAGGGCTTGGGGAAGGGATTCGGCTCTCCTAACATGAGAGCTCATGAGACGAGAACATCAGTGGTTGGCAGTCTCTACACCTGTGGAGCAAGTAGCCACGGGATTACGTCTATAAGTAGCTGCAGGAGAAGGCAGCTGGGAAGTGTGGGCACGTTCTTTCATGGACTCGCTCACTCTGGCTTTTCTGCTTCTCCTGCTCACTGGACTTCTGCCAGAGGCCCTTCTAAGAAGACTGTTAAGATTTATTTTTCTGTTAAGACTGGTTCTCTCCCTAGAAGGTTGTGTTTCTCTCTCTCTCCCTTCTGCTAAGGGGAGTAGCCCTCAGGCACCTCAGAGTAATTGTTCCTGAGCAAGATAGAACAGCAGTCTGTGTCCTGACAACAGATGAGCCGGGCTGGAGACCTGGCCAGTCCCAGCCCAACAAGTGGACCCCAGATGGGACCTGACAAGTGGCGACCAGGATGGGATAGTGGAAGCCACTGGCAGTCAGGGACCCTGTAAGACTGAGGACCTCACACTAGCCTGTTCTGGTCTTGCATCGCTATCTGCCTATTCATCCTAAACCTCTGTTCTCTGTTTTGATCCATGATTTTTAAAAAACGAGATCCAGCTTCTTTTTAGGTATTTTTACCTTGTGGTAGACACACACACACACGTAGCAGCCCGTATAGCCTCTGGCTAGGAGGAGTGAGAGTTATAAGAAATACCTGTATAGCTCAATAATGGGACACCTTGGTGGAAAGGGCATGGAGAGGGATTTAGCTCTCCTAACAAGTATGAGAGCTCGCGAGATGAGAGCAGTGGTGAATTGGCAGTCACTACATCTGTGGTGTTGAGAGGCACGAGATCAGCCTTATATTAGGCTGGCGGAGCAGGCAGTCAAAAGCATGTGCATTCTATCACGGACTCTCTGTCTCTTCTGCCTGCAGAATCCCAGCATGGCGTCTCTATGATGAAGATTACCAAGCTCTATTAAAGGCTAAGACCTATCTTTCTGAGAAGCTTTACTCTCTCTTTCCAGCTAAAGTAGGTAGCCCTCAGGCACCTAAGAGAAACTGTACCTGAGCAAGGTAACTTAGCGGTCCGCGTCCGGAACCTAGTTAAAGCCGGCCCGAGACTTGGCCAGTCCTGGGCCCTGACAAGTGGTGTCAGGAATGAGATGTGACACACACACATATACACCCATGTATATATACGTATATATGACATAAAACTTAGCATTTTAACCATTTTAGTGAATCAGTACCATTAAATGCCTTCACAATGTTGTGCAACCATCAGCACCATTTATTTCTAGAACTTTTTTTTAATCATTCCAACAGAAATTCTGTACCCATTAAATAATAATCCTTGCTCACCCCTCCCCGGCCTCTGGCAACCAACATTTTACTTTCTGTCTTTGTGAATTTACCTACACCAGGTACTTCATACAGTATGTAGAATCATACAGTACTGGGGGGTTTATTTGTGCCTTGAAAACACTGAGCATTATGTTTTCAAGATTCATCCTTGTAGTATCAGGTATTGGAATTTCATTATTTTTTATAGTCAAGTAATATTCCATTGTGTAAGTATACCACATTTTGTTTACCCATTCATCTATTGATAACAGGAAAATAGTGATGTTTCTACCTTTTGGCTATTGTAAATAACACTGCTACAAAGTTCCTGCTTACAATCAGTTTGGTATATACCTAGCAGTGGAAGAACTAGGTCATATAAGTAAATGTTTATCATTTTAAGGAACCACTAAATTGCTTAATATAGCAACTGTACTATTTTACATTCTTACCAGCAATGCACTAGGTTTCTAATTTCTTCACATCCTCAACACTTATTTCTTTTTGTTTTCTTTTTTTTTTTTAAACAATGGCAGCCATACTACTGGATGTGAAGTTGTACCTCACATGGTTTTTAGTTTTGTTTTGATACTTTGAGATAGGGTCTCGCTAGGTCATCTAGGTTGGTCTGGATCTCCTAGACTCAAGCAATCCTTCTCCCTCAGCCTCCAGAGTAGCTGAGACTAGAAATGCCCTACGTGTTGGGCTTCATGTGGTTTTGATTTGTATTTGCCTAATAAATAATGATGTTGAACATTTTTTCATGTGCTTATCGGACATGAAATAGATCTACCATTGTAGATCTTTGGAGAAATGTCTATTCATATTAAAATTGGGTTGTTTGCTTCTTTGTTGTTGTTCAGCTATAAGAGTTTGTTATATATTCTGGATATTAATGCTTTATCACATATAGGATATGTAAATTTCTTTTCATTCTGTGGGCTATCCTCTCTCTCTCTTTGATAGTACCCTTTCTGCTTTTTTTTTTTTAGATAGAGTCTCACTATGTTGCCCTCTGTAGAGTACTGTGAAATCAAAGCTCACAGCAACATCAAACTCTCCAGCTTAAGCAATTCTCTTGCCTCAGCCTGCCAAGTAGCTGGGACTACAGGCACCCGCCACAAGGCCCGGCTATTTTTTTGTTGCAGTTGTCATTGTTGTTTAGCAGGCCTGGGCCGCGTTTGAACCCGCCAGCCCTGGTGTATGTGGCCGGTGCCCTACTCACTGAGCTACAGGTGCCGAGCCCAGGCTAGTTTTTCTATTTTTATTAGAGATGGGGGTTTTACTATTGCTCAGGCTGGTCTTAAACTCCTGAGCTCAAGTAATCCATCCACCTTGACCTCCCAGAGTGCTAGGATTATAGGCTTGAGCCACATCACCAGGGTCACAGAGTACTAGTCTTATATTTGATGATTCGTCCCTTGTGTCTCTGTCCCAGTGTGCTCTTCTGTCATTCCTGTGTTGAAGAGGGCCCTCCTAAGATGGCTGCAGAACAGGCTTTTCAGCATAGATAATGCCCCAGAGTCTGGGCTACACTGGGAGATCTTGGCCCACTGGCATCTGGTCTACCATTTTTTTCTTTTTGAGACAGAGTTTCAGTTTTCACCCTTGGTAGAGTGCCGTGGCGTCACAGCTCACAGCAGCCTCAAACTCTTAGGCTCAAATGATTCTCTTACCTCAGCTTCCCAAGTAGCTGGGACTACAGGCCCTGCCACAACGTCTGGCTATTTTTAGAGACAAGGTCTTGCTCTGGCTCAGGCTGGTCTCAAACCTGTGAGCTCAGGCGATCCACCTGCCGGGGCCTCCCAGAGTGCTAGGATTACAGGTATGAGCCACTGAGCCCCGCCTTACCATTTTTTTTCTTGAAGACTGGTGTGTACTTTAGTGACAAAAATCAGATAATGAAAGTTGAGAATTTTCTGATCTTATGTTCAATTTATCACCTCATAATATATTCAGTAGAAAAGATAAAAGCACAGAAGACAAATTTCCCTGCTTCATAATGTCTGTTTACTTTTTGTTTTAAAAATATTTTTAAAGGTATTCAAATATTTGAAGAAAAATATTTTAAAATGAAATAAACCTAATGTTATTACAAAAAAGTAACATAAAACTGGTATGTAGAGTTTAACAGATAGTTATAAAAGAGAACAAAACTGTAAAAAATCCTTTGGCTTATGAACTAGAACACTGAGTTCTGTTTATTTAACAATAGAAACCACATGTCAAAGCCCTGCACACCTGTAATCCTAGCACTCTGGGAGGCCGAGGGGGGTGTGGTTCTCCTGAGCTCAGGAGTTAGACACCAGCCTGAACAACACCGAGACCCCCATCTCTAAAAATAGCTGGGTGTTCTGGCAGGTGCCTGTAGCCCCAGTTACTTGGGAGGCTGAGGCAAGAGGTTGCTGTGAGCTATGATGCCATGGCACTCTACCCAGGGTGACAGCTTGAGACTCTGTCTCAAAACGAAAAAAAATAAACAAGAAAAGAGAAGAAAACTATAGACCAATGTCACTAATAAATATTGACATAAAAATACCCAATAAAATCCTAGAAATAGAATTCAGCTACACATCAAAAAAACTATATAGCCTGGGTGCCGTGGCTGTAATCCCAGCACTTAGGAGGCTTGGGAGGCTGAGGTGGATGGATTGCCTGAGCTCATAGGTTAGAGACCAGCCTGAGCCAGAGCAAGAACTTGTCTCTAAAAATAGCTGGGCGCTGTGAAAACAAAGACCATATGATTCTCTCAATAGATGCAGAAAAAGCATTTGACAAAATTCAGCAACATAAGACCACTTAAGAATATAAGCATAGGCAGGACATTTCTTAAAGTGACAGAAGTCCTCTATGACAAGCCCAAGGCCAGTATCATATTGAATAGAGAAAAATTGAAAGCATTTTCTCTTAGATCTGGAGCCAGACAAGGATGACCACAATCACCACTTGTGGTGCACTACTTAAGGTAGTGCTGGAAGTCCTAGTCAATGCAATCAGGCAAGAGAAGGATATCAAGGGTATTCAAATGGAGAAAGAGGAGGTCAAACTATCACTCCTTGCTGACAATATTATATTATACTCAGAAAATCCTAGTACTCAACCACAAGACTCCTGGATGTGATCAAGAACTACAGCAACATCTCAGGATACAAAAATCAATGTTCACAAATCAGCAGCCAAGAACAGGCAAGCTGAGAATTAAATCAAAGATACAATACCCTTTACAATAACACCAAAGAAAATGAAATACCTTGGAATTTACTTAACAAAGGATGTGAAGGATCCCTACAGAGAGAAATTACAAAACACTGAGAGAAGAAATAGCAGAGGATATTAACAGATGGAAGAATATACCATACTCATGGCTAGAAGAATCAACATTATTAAAATGTCTATCCAAAGCAATATTCAGATTTAATGTAATCTCCAGTAAAATACCAATGTCATACCTTGAAGATCTTGACAAAATAGTTCTATGTTTCTTACGGAACTGGAAAAAAAACTGAATAGTTAATGCAATATTACAAAATAGGAACCCATCTGGAGGCAATACTACAAGTGATCAAAAGTTCATGATATTGGCGGGGCATGTAGCTCAGTGGGTAGAGTGCCAACCACATACACTGAGGCTGGAGGGTGCGAACCCAGCCCAGGCCTGCTAAACAACAGTGGCAACTGCAACAAAAAAATAGCTGGGTGTTGTGGCAGGTGCCTATAGTCCCATCTACTTGGGAGGCCGAGGCAAGAGAATTGCTTAAGCCCAAGAGTTTGAGGTTGCTGTGAGCTGTGACACCAGAGCACTCTACAAAGGGCAACATAGTGAGACTCTGTCTCAAAAAAAAGATTCATGGTATTGGCATAAACAGAGAGATATAGTTCTATGGAACAGTACAGAGAACCTAGAGATGAAACCAGTCAAATCACAATTTGATGTCCGATAAAGCAAACAAAAGCATACATTGGGGAAAAGGATCCCTATTTAATAAATGGTGTTGGAAGAACTTGTTAGCCACACGTGAAAAGCTGAAACTGGACTCAAACTTCTCGCCATTTACAAAACTCAACTCATGATGGATAAAAGATTTAAACCTAAGACACGAAACTATAAAAACTCTAGAACAGTGGTTCTTAACCTGTGGGTTGCCACCCTTTGGGGGTCGAACGACCCTTTCACAGGGGTTGCCTAAATACATCCTGTATATCAGATATTTACATTACGATTGATAACAGTAGCAAACTTACAGTTCTGAAGTAGCAACGAAAATAATTTTATGGTTGGGAATCACCACAAAATGAGGAACTGTATTAAAGGGTCGTGGCATTAGGAAGGTTGAGAACCACTGCTCTAGAAGAAAGCATAAGAAAAACTTTTTTTTTTTGAGACAGAGTCTCACTTTGTCACCCTCAGTAGAGTGCTGTGGCATCATGGCTCACAGCAACCTCAAACTGTTGCGCTCAAGTAAGTGATTCTCTTGCCTCAGCTCTCAGAGTAGCTAGGACTACAGGCACCTGACGCAATGCCTGGCTATTTTTTAGAGACATTTTTAGGGTCTTCCTCTTGCTCAGACTGGTCTCAAGCTCCTGAGCTCAGGCAATCCACATGCCTTGGCCTCCTAGAGTGCTAGGATTATAGGCGTGAGCCACTGCCAGAAAAGTTCTTAACAATATCAGTCTTGGGAAAGAATTTATGAAGAAGACTCCAAAGGCAATCGCAGCAACAACAAAAATAAATAAATGGGACGTGATTAAGTTAAAAAGTTTATGTATAGCTAAGGACACAATTAACAAAGCAAAGAGATAACCTTCAGAATGGGAGAAGACATTTGCATGCCACAAATCCAACAAAGGGCTAGTAACTAGAATCTACTAAGAACTCAGGCAAATCAACAAAAAAAGAACAAACAACCCCACTAAAACCAGCATCTTTTGGGCGGTGCCTGTGGCTCAGTGAGTAGGGCGCCAGCCCCATATACCGAGGGTGGTGAGCTCAAACCTAGCCCTGGCCAAACTGCAACAAAAAAAAGTAGCCAGGCGTTGTGGCAGGCACCTGTAGTCCCAGCTACTTGGGAGACTGAGGCAAGAGAAACACCTAAAACCCAGGAATTGGAGGTTGCTGTGAGCTGTGATGCCATAGCACTTTACCAAGGGTGATAAAGTGAGACTTTGTCTCTAAAACAAAAAACAAACAAAAAACAGCATCTTTTGGGGGTGCCTGTAGCTTAGTGGTTAAGGCGATGACCACATGCTCCAGGGCTGGTGACTTTGAACCTGGCCTGGGCCTGCTTAAAAAAAAAAATTACCCAGGCATTGTGGTGGGCACCTGTAATCCAACCTAGTAGGGAGGCTGAGGCAAGAGAATCACTTGAGCCCAAGAGTTTGAAGTTGCTGTGAGCTATAACGTCCTGGTACTCTACCGAGGGTGACAAAGTGAAACTCTGTCTTAATAAAAATAAATAAATAAATAAAATAAGAACAGAATCTTTTCTTAGGAGGACAGACGAATGGGCCAAAAACTCATGAAAAAATGCTCATTGTCTCCAATTATTGGAGAAATGAAAATCAAAACTACTTTGAGATATCACCTAATCGAGATGTTCTCAACCTGTGGGTCGCAACCCCTTTTCGGGTCAAATGACCCTTTCTCAGGGATCGCCTAAGACTATCGGAAAAGACATATTTTTGAAAAACACATATTTTTGCACACATGAAGTAGCAACAAAAATAATTTTATGGTTGGGGGTCACCACAACATGAGGGACTATATTAAAGGGTAGTGGCTTTAGGAAGGTTGAGAACCACTGACCTAATCCCTGTGAGAATGGCCCACATCACAATGTTCAAAAGCAACAGATGCTGGCGTGGGTGCAGAGAGAAGGGAACACTCCTGCACTATTGGTGGGACTGCAGACTAGTACTTTATGGAAAGAATCGATCAGTGTGCTCCCACTTAATGGGCACAATGTAAGGGTATATGGCACACCTCTTGGGTGCAGGACACAACTATAAGAGGGACTCTACCTAACAAATGCAAACATTGTAACCTAGTTGTTTGTACCCTCACCTTAACCTGAAATAAAAAAAGAGAGAGAGAGAGAGAAAAAGTATGGAGAATCCCCAAACAACTAAAAGTAGACTCTTCCATTTGATCTTGCAATCCCATTACTAGGTATCTGCCAAAAAGAAAAAAAGTCACTTTACCACAGGGACATGTGCACTTGAATATTTATAGCAGCCCAATTTGCAATTGCAAAGATATGGAAAGAACCCAAGTGCCCTTCAACACTTGAATGGATTAATATACTGTGGTATACGTATACTATGGAATACTATTCAGCCATGAAAAGATAGAGGTTATGTTTGTTATCACTTGGATGGATTTGGAAAACACTCTCCTAAGTAAAGTATCACAGGAATGGAAAAGCAAGTATCCCATGTACTCAACACTAAATGGAAAATTTCTCTCATGTTCACATGAGAGAAAAACTCTAATAAATTCAAGAATTGGGGGCTTCTACCCAGTAGGAACAATGTGCAGGTGCATGGCACACTTCCTGGGTGAAGGACACAACTACAACTTGGACTAGTCCACTGCATTAGCCTCCCAGAGTGCTAGGATTACAGGTGTGAGCCACCATGCCCAGGCTGTGGAGAAGCTTTCTTAGGCAAAATGCAACACCTAGAAGCCATAAAAGAAATGACTGAGAAAGATCTGATTAAATAATAATTTAAAACTTCTGTATGGAAAAAGGCAGCATAAATAAAATTAGGCCAGGAGTGGTGACTCATGTCTGTAATCCCAGAACTTGGGGAGGCCAAAGTGGGAGGATCCCTTGAAGACAGGAGTTTTTGCAGTGAGCTATGATCATGCTGCTGCATTCCAGCCTGGGTGACAGAGAGAGATCCTGCCTCTTAAAAAAACAAAGCTAAAGGGCAGCGCCTATGGCTCAGTTGGTAAGGCGCCGACCCCATATACCGAGGGTGGTGGGTTCAAACCCGGCCCTGGCCAAACTGCAACCAAAAAATAGCCGGGCGTTGTGGCAGGTGCCTGTAGTCCCAGCTACTCGGGAGGCTGAGGCAAGAGAATCGCTTAAGCCCAGGAGTTGGAGGTTGGCCACGGCACTCTACCGAGGGCCATAAAAGTGAGACTCTGTCCCTACAAAAAAAAAAAAAAAAAGGGCGGCGCCTGTGGCTCAGTGAGTAGGGCGCTAGCCCCATATGCCTAGGGTGGCGGGTTCAAACCCAGTCCCGGCCAAACTGCAACAACAAAAAAAAATAGCCGGGCATTGTGGCGGGCGCCTGTAGTCCCAGCTGCTCGGGAGGCTGAGGCAAGAGAATCGCGTAAGCCCAAGAGTTAGAGGTTGCTGTGAGCCGTGTGACGCCATGGCACTCTACCCAAGGGCGGTACAGTGAGACTCTGTCTCTACAAAAAAAAAAAACAAAGCTAAAATACAGAGGGTATGAAAAAAATGTATATTCATTTTCAGAAGGATAAAAACTGTATTAGCATTAAAATTATAATACTCAATATAAACTAACAAAATATAAGTGAAACTTATATTTTGACTTATATTTGACTTCTGCAATTACAAGAGATACTCAAAATATATAATACATAGATAACATCTCTTATCATGTATATACATTTTTTGCCACTCCTGATATATATAATAGAGGAAGACTTAAAGGATTTACTCTATACTTCTGTATTATTGAACCATTTATATCCCATATTCTTGCATAATTATAAAAAGATACACCAATTACTACCCTTTCTCCTCCCACAAAAGAAAGTAAAACCCTAATTCTCTTCTTTATCCGTGAAGTCTACTTTTTTTTCCATAATAGTCTTTGAATTTTCCTTTCATCTCTATTCTTATGGCTAGACCATTTCTGCTAGTTTGTGCCCAGTTGACTGTAGACTTCTGATACAGCTCCCATTTTTCTTTATTCCAGTCCCATAGTCAGCTTGCTTTTCCTAAGACCAGGTTTACTTCGGTCACTCATCTGTTCACAAATCTATTTTTTTTTTTATTCCCCCAAATTTTCAGAGGGATGCGAACAATTAATGTCCCCTGGAAAAGAATTCTGTGGTCTGGTGAATCTGGGAAATGCTGTGTTCAACAAAGCTAAAAAGATTTCATCATTCTAATAGGGGTTAGGAGATTTAAAAAAAGATTTCTTCAGAGTAGAATACAATATCTAAAAACTTAAAAATGCCAGTGTGCTAAGGGAATATTTAATAGATGGAGACAGTGTGCAGTTCTTAATTTTTTGAATCATGCAACCCTTCTTATAAGGAACAGTACTGTCCTTTTCAGAACCCATGCTGAGAACAATGATTTATGGTAGAATTGCTCAGAATTCTTTTGGCATTAATGGGCTTTGCTCATCATGCTCTCCATCATATTTCTCCCACTTCCCAAAATGAATTTCCTTCCTTGCTTCTTCCTTCCAGGGTCAGTGCTTCTCCACGGAATTCTTCCGAATTCAGTCTCTGAACCGTGGCATCTGCCACCAGAACTCTCATTAGTTACTCTTTCTGAATTGCCTGGACAGTTTCTTGGGCCTCTCTTGTCTATAAAATCTGAGTAAGCACTAGGACTGTCTGATAAATAATCAGTAGTAGTACATAACAGATGTCCTACAAATATTTGACTGCTTTAGTAATGTCACACATCTCTCCCAATTCAGATGCTTACCACATGCACAGGCCAGTGGTAAGCCTGTGACAAATCTCTTGTCACTTTATACTGGCAGAGAAAGCACTGAAAATGGCACTATATTTCTATTGCTGCTGGAACAACTTTCCACAAACTTGGTGACTTAAAACAACACAAATTTATCATTTATAGTTCTGTAGGTTGGAAGTCTGTTAAGGGTCTCACTGGACTAAAATTAAGGTGTCTGTAGAGTTGCATTCCTTCTCTGGGCCTTCTGGAAGAATCCATTTCCATGCCTTTCCTTCCTTCCAGAAGCCTCTGGATTCCTAGCTCCTGGCCAAGAGCTCTTCCATCTTCAAAGCTACCAAGTGCTGGGTAAGGTCTTTTCACATCACCTCACTTTGACCTTTTCTGCCTCCCTTTTCCACTTTTAAGGACATTTATGGCAACTGCGGAGACTAAAGCAACTCCATCTTGGATGCTAACCTCCCATATTGACTTCTAATTAACCCCAGTTCTGGAACTGCCTCTAAGGCAGTGGTTCTCAACCTTCCTAATGCCGCAACCCTTTAATACAGTTCCTGTGGGTCACGACCCACAGGTTGAGAACCAATGCTCGAAGGTGACTTACGATAAATCTTGCCCTTAAGCAAATTCCTTCAGAAGCATGCATACTCTTTCTTTATGGTAAATAAAACCTAGGAATAACGAAATGTCCACTTAAGATACGCTTCTGTTAAGTCTCTGCTAAATGTTTCTTTCTGAGAAACTGAATTTGTCAGCTTCTTTAGCCTCTCAACTCCCCGTCCTTTCCGGTGTACGTTTACATAGACCCACACACTGCAGACCACTACCATCCGGCTCCCCAAGATAATCTAGGAAAATATTTTTATTTTAACATCAGTTAATTAGCCTTAATTCTCTGGAATTGAGAAATGGACATCTTTGGGGGCTATCAGGGAACTCTTGCCCAAAAGTGTAAATTCAGAATTTGCACACAGGTGGTAGCTGTGGGATGGTAAGTGGTAAAGGCTTTCTGGAATTTCTATCGCTTTAAGTACAGAGGGTCCCTGCGGCATGGTATTCGGCAAATCGCTTGAATTTTACTATCCACGTTCTGTTAAAATAGAAATTGCCATCCTTTGTTCTGCGTGTGAAATAATTATATAAACAGGCTTAGCTTAGAGGCCTACAAATAGGATTCAAGTTCTTGATGAATCTTGATGAGGAAGGTGGGCGAAGCTCTTTGAATGTCAATTGGAATTAATATGAGAGATTCTGGATAGAAGGAAAGAAAAGCACTTGTCCTAGAATGAAGCTGGAGATAGAAAGTTCCAGCAAAAGGACTGGTTTTACTGACGCTTCTTAATTAAGGTTTGAGTAAGAGGACCCAGGCTAAAATAGGCAAAGTGAAAGAAGCTCATTTGGAGATCCACAGGTGGCAGACAGTGCCGAAGTGTAGGGGAAATTTTAAAAGGTCTTCATAAGGCAAAAGATTATATTTCACGAAATTTCCACCCCATTTAATTGAAGGCCAGATATATTATGGCTGTTCAATTACTCAGTAAATAAATAAATGATTAAAGATATGGCCAAGAAAAAAGCAGAAACAGAACAGGTTCCACCGAGATTTGAACTCGGATCGCTGGATTCAGAGTCCAGAGTGCTAACCATTACACCATGGAACCGCCACGCGTGTAAGGCCGCCTTGGGCGCTCTAATCGTTAGGGAACCCCGCCCCCATCCACAAGCCCACCATCTAGAAGCAAGTCTCCTGTGCTCCACTACCGGGAGTGGTTGTTCAAGAAATGAGCGAGAAGTCACTAAAACTGGCCAGCTGGAAAGTGAAGACTCAGTTTTCCCTTTGAGGTTCCTTTAAGGGTGGAAATTTAAAGGCGAACACGACGCTATTCCGGCGCACACAGCACCTCTCAGGTTCCGGGCGAGGGCTCCTCCCCCGGAAGTACTTCCCCTTGGGGCTGGGGCCCGCCGGAAGTGGCGCAGCGCAGGGAGGGGCTCTTCACCCGGACCGGCAGCTGAAGCTCGGCGCTCGGGTTACCCCTGCAGCGACGCCCCCTGGTCCCACAGATACCACTGCTGCTCCCTCCCCTTCACTCTTCGGCCGCGCAATGGGCACCCGCGACGACGAGTACGACTACCTCTTTAAAGGTGAGGCCGTGGGCTTTCGCAGTCTCCATCGAGTCCCCGGTCAGGGGCCTGGGACACTCCCGGGGGACCTGCTTGCGGGCACGCCTGCACCGAAAGGGGCCTGCCTCTCCGTGCGGTTCGCCCTGCCGTCTCCCACCCAGGTCAGCTTCTTCTTCCCCGCACCCCCCAGACAGGGGTTCCCCACCACATACCGGTCTTTTAGCGACCTCTCCTAGGCCTTCGCTAGCCTTCTGAGCCCCTCCCTGTGTGTCCTTCTCCTGGCGACTACCTTTTCCCAAATTGTTTAATTCTCTTCCCCTGGTTCTGTGTCCTCTCAGCTCTCCTATCATCTGTCTTTTAGGGCTGGGCGCCCCCTCCCCCTCAGTATACACCCTTCTTGTCTCCCATCTCCTCCCTGAGCCCTTCTGATGAGCTCTTCCTTTTCTTTTGGCCTTTCCTTCGGTGCAGACTCCCACTACAGGTCTTTTTCTTGTCTGCCCCCTTTGCCTGGGGTGAATCTCTCTGCATCTCCTCACAACTCCTCCACTCGGACCGCCGCCTCTCTTAGTCAGCTTCTTCCGTTCCGGCTCCAGGACCTCTTAAAATCTGAGCCAGCCGGGGTACCCCCACCCCCATTTGCCCCGCAGTTTTTGTGTTCATTAACCTTCCCGAACCGTCCCACGCCCCCACCGGCAACTCCTTTTCTACCTTCCCTCACCAGATTGTATTTGGAACTCTCTTGTCTCTCTTGCGACCCGGTTGGTGGGAGGGAGTGCAAGAGGGATTGTCCGTCACCCACGCACTTGTCGCAGTGACCCGGCAGGGTGATAATGATTTCCCACCTAGTCTTTTTTTCTCCTGTACTCTCTACCCAGTGGCAACCAACTCAGGGCAACTCTTTACCCCGCTCGTGAGACGGGGTTGCGGATGGGTGGTGGCTGTTATCCTTGCCAGACCTGAAGGCCCAGTTCCTGAGCAGGAAAGGTTGTGCGCTGCACAAATACTAGCTTGCTTTATCTCTATGGACTGGTTGCTTCCTGCTGCAGCACTGGGAGGATCCAACAGGAAGGGAAGAGCCCTAGCTGGCCACATACCTTTCCCAACAGGCGGGGGTGGGAGGGAAATTGTGCACTGTTTTGGTCATATTAAATATTTATTAAAAAATAGGGAAACATGTAGTGTCTGTCCTTGGACAAAACATTGGAGGGTGGGGAGAGCATGGAAAGAATTGTTTATTGGTTGAGTCCGGAAGGAATCCAGATAGTTTTTTTTTTTTTTAATCAGCAAAGATAAAGGGTACAATTTTCAGTGAGTAAAGAGTACAATAAATGCTTTTTTGTTCAGTGAACACAGTCTTCACTCTAATGCTCTTTCTTTGGTTCTGAATTGGGAGAGTAGCCATCAGTAGTGTGCTGAACAAAGATCATTACCATTGAGGAAGAAGCCATTGCTATTAAAGCTTTACTGTAGAGGGTGGAGTTTTAAAAAAGAATGTTAATAAGCACAGTGACTGTTCCTGACTTTGCCATTGCGTACTAAGAAAGATTGACTTTACAGGAAACATGGTAAATCTTGGTATTCTAGGTGATGCTATCCAGAGGTTGGGAACTTGGGGCCTGCAGATCACAAGTGGCCCTCCAAATCCTCAAGTGCAGCCCCTCGACCAAATCCAAACTTCACAAAACAAATTCCTTTTTAAAAAGGATTATCCCCTTATCATTGCTCTTGAGCCAGAATATTCTGTTATATAGAATGAATACCTTCAATATCCACCCTCTCCCCATATTAGAAAGTCATTTACAGAGAAAACTGTACTTAATTCATTTTGCAGATACTGTTAGAGACCTGGGTTAATTTGCATACTGTTTGATGGACACATCTGAGGTGATGTGAAATTACTTGGGTCCCTTAAGACTTTGGGGTTTATTCATTAAAAGAATTGTTTTAAAAATACAATAAATTGGGGGTGGCACTCATAGCTAGGTGTTGTGGTGGGTGCCTGTAGTCCCAATTTCTTGGGAGGCTGGGATAGGAGAATTGCTCAAGCCCAAGAGTTTGAGGATGCTGTGAGCTGTGACACCATGGTACTCTACTGAAGGCGGCATAGTGAGAATCTGTTTCAAAAAAAGAAGAAAAGAAAAATAAATGGCCCTGTGCTCCTAGCTCCCTTTGAAGTAATCAGTATAGAACAAGATAGACCATCAGTGTATTTGGTTTGGAATGAAGCCTTTTTTTTTTTTAAACTAAGAATATTAATTATTCTGGATTGGCTTAAGGAATTTTAACTTTGAGATTTGACCATTCTTCTAGCAATGATTGAGAGCACAGGTCTTGTAATCATGTAGATCTGGGTTCAGGTCCTGACTCAGGGCTTATTTGTTTTGTGATCTTGGGAAAGTTAACTTAAAAAAAATTTTTTTTAGGCCTGCATGGTGGCTCATGCCTGTAGTTCTAGCACTGTGGGAGGTCTAGATGGGTAGATTGTTTGAGCTTAAGAGTTTGAGACTAGCTTAAGCAAGAGTGGGACCCTGTTTCTAAAAAACAGAAAAATTAGCTGGGCTGTGCCTGCCTCTATACTTCTGTGTATACTCGGGAGGCTGAGGCAGGAAGATCTCTTGAGCCCAGGAGTTTGAGGTTGCTGTGAGCTATGATGATGCCAAGACACTCTAGCCAGGGGCAACGGAGTGAGATTTTTGTCTCCAAAAAAAAAAAAAAAAAATTATCTGGGCATGGTGGCTCATGCCTGTAATCCCAACCCTTGGGAGAGCTCACAGGTTCAAGACCAGCCTGAGCCAGAATGAGACCTGTCTCTAAAAAATAGCCAGGCGTTGTGGCTGGAGCCTGTAGTCCCAGCTTCTTGGGAGGCTGAGGCAAGAGGATCACTTGAACCCAAGAGTTTGAGGTTGCTGTGAGCTAAGATGCTACAACACTCTACCAGGGGTGACCAAGTGAGACTCTGTCTCAAAGAAAAAAAAATTTTTTTAATTGAATTGAATTTCTTTTGCAGACAGCCACAGAACCTGTGAGAAAGTTAAATTTTTTGAATCTCAGTTCCCTCACCTATAAAAAGGAAATAATACTTGCCTTTCAGGAGCATTTCGAGAATTAAATGAGACTAAAAATTTTAACTTCTGGGAGGGCTCAAATAGTAATAATATGAAAGAAGTTATTGTGGTTTTTTTGTCAGTTTTTTGAACTTTAAATTTTATGTACAGTTATAAGAGCACTTAAATATTAGTAAAGAAACATACAGCCAAGAACTTCTGAAGTGTTTAGTACTTTGATAGGTTATCGTTTAGTTTTGTTGTATATGTTAATGTTTATTATAGGATAATGGTATTAAGGATTCTGCTAAGGATTTCTACTTTTTTAAAGCTCTTACAGGATATGAGTCACTTTTTTTTTTTACTTAAGTGCTTAAACAATCATTTTAAAGTGAAGTAAGAATAATTTTATTTTAAGATGGTTTAATTGTGTAGAGATTTATTCACTGAGATAGATTACTACCTCTGCTTTGAAGAAGGCTTACTTAGCAAACTTAATAGTTGAGGGTTTGTTGGATTTGTTGGTAATTCTTTTTTTTTTTTTTTTTTGTAGTGACAGAGTCTCACTTTATGGTCCTTGGTAGAGTGCTGTGGCATCACACAGCTCACAGCAACCTCCAACTCCTGGGCTTAAGCGATTCTCTTGCCTCAGCCTCCCCAGAAGCTGGGACTACAGGCACCCGCCACAACGCCCTGCTATTTTTTTGTTGCAGTTTGGTGGGGGCCAGGTTTGAACCCGCCACTCTCGGTATATGGGGCAGGCGCCTTGCCGACTGAGCCACAGCCGCAGCCCATGGTAATTCTAACCAATTGAAAATGAAGAGATATTTTGATGGATAGAGTGATCTATTTAGACAATTTTTCTATATTAAGTATTCTTGAACATTAATCTTTAGTTAAGCTTAACCCTAAGACTTTGAGTGAGGAGGTGTTTTATTTTAAAAATTTTGACTTTCTATTTTAAAACATTAGTTCTGTAAGTATTTACGTACAATATGGTTAAGGCCTTGTGGGACATAGGTAAGTATCAGTCATAGCTCTTGTTTATAAATATTGTGTGGTAGATAACAGTCCAAAGTCACATTTTCTGAAAATACCTGGATATGTAGTCTTCAGGCATTTTCCAGTGTCTTTGAAGGTCAGTAGTAATTAACAATCAGCTGATCGTCAGTAGAAATGATTGTAGGAACTTTGCTGCCTTGCATCATCACAACTTTCAGTTGAGCAACTCAGATTCTGCTGAATCTGGAAGAATTCACGAAGACTTGAGCTGTACTGAATACATTTTGTATTAAAAAGACTTTTGGTGAGGTTGGATTGTCAAGGTAGTTGAGAGAGTAGAAACATCTCCAAGTTTATGAAAACCAGTATGAAAATTGTCATTCTTTCAGGTGATAATTTTAGTGCTGACATACAGTGTTTGATGTAATGAATTAAATTTTAGTCCAGTAAAGTCATTGAAGGAGAAAAAGTATAAAACTAAATATGGTTGAAGAGGTAGAAATTTTAATTAAATGGTGGATAATTATTATGTATATTCTGCTTTTATGGCAGTTAGCTGCCTGATATTTGGGATATACACAAGATTAAATTTAGTATCAGGTATTCAAGATAATACTTAAAATTCAGTAGAGAGGTTAACCAAGGGATGATAAAGGTCGTCAGGTTAGGACTGTTACAGCTGTTCAATGTGTAGATGCTGTTACTTATGTTTGCTACTTAGTGTGTGTATGTGTGTATAAATAGAGGTGACTAGTTATAAAATGCTTAAGTGGAGGTGTTGTAAGGTATTAGTTATAGTCTAGGAAAGTCACTATAGATTCTTTTCTTGAACTATAGGATGTGATCAATTTCTTACATTTTAAAAAAGCACTTGTCATCTTACTGAAAGAAAGCTATTTTGATTAGAAAATCCTTAAATTTGTGTCTGGAGAAAGGTCTGTGAAGTTTTATTTTTGTTTTTTCATTGGCTTGCTTTTAAGTAATAGCCAATAAATTCTCTTATGTTGCCAAGGTAATTCCATTCTAGTTTGTTTGCTTGTTTGTTTGTTTTCGGTGAACCTAAATGTAACCCAATTTGTTTTAGTTTCTCATTTGGTAACTAAATAGAAAGAAACAGCTTTATTTTGTCATTTCTCAGCATCTTTTTGGCAGCACTGTTCTTATTAGAACCAGAATCTTCTGTTGTCATCTAAGATAGAATCTTTTAACAAGTTGTTAGTCTTAATTCTGGCAATCTCGTCCATGTCTAGTTGAGATAACTGTTTTATACTATATAAAACATTCATGAGTTTTGAATTATTTTCTGATTAGAGTGCTATTTTTTACAGTGTTAAAATTAATTGGTTACATTAAGAAAAAAGTTCCCTCACTATCTATGATGATATTAAGAAGTTGAGATTGCTGTGATAATGAGCATAATCTAAGTTAAAGTGGAGGTCGAAGGGAGGAAACTGAAACAGGAAAATGCTGCAGTTTCTGTGGGAGGTGGAAGGTATTTTTTCCAAAGGTATTGTCATCTAAATGGCTTGCTCACATTCAGTCTTTGGCATTCTTTGGCTTTAAACTACAGTCTGGCTCCTGAATCAGGGATTGATATGAGAGTGCCTATGAAGCCGAAGTATTTTAACCTTTTGGGTTTTTTCTTCTTACCTGTTCCTTCCTGAAGTTAGGCTTTTACATTGCAGTGCTAGTGTGGGGCTATAGTGATTGAAAGGATTCAATGGATTTCCTCAGTGGAAAATCCAGCCTCTTGTACTAAGAAGCAACTGTGAGTGTATAATATGTAGACTGTATTACTGAAACTGGGATTTGACTTCACATCCAGAATGGTGAACCTTGGAAACTAACATACTCACTATTAACTAATCATCCTATAAAATTGAAAGTGTATTATTTTTGTACATTTTTGTACTTTCATGACCTTGGGATCTTGCCTTGTATCCAAATGAAAGCATTTAATACATTGTGTTTGCCGTGGCACCTTTGACATTCTCTAGTGAATATATAGTTAGATATAACTATTCTTTGTGTTGCATGGAGTCACTGCTGCCTGGATGATTTCTTGCCGAATCAGATGATTGAGGAAGCCTGAAAGATACTCCCTCCAAGACTGTCCAGAGGCCAGCTTAAATCTGCATTATGGACTGACTCTCTTTGCCTTGTGACTAGAGGGTAGTGAGTTCTCTCAGTTTTTATCTCCCTCTTTACCATACCACCAAATCTCAGTCTCTTTAATAAGGGGTGGTCTTGTTCCTTGGGCTTTTTTTTATATGCTCGATTTTCTAATCCTGGTGTCTAAATCAGTTAGTTAATTTATATAGGTAAGAGGCAGGGTTAGTAGTTACAGTAGAAGTATAATGTTTCCTGAAATGCCAATAAAAATTTTCACAAAGGAAAAAAGTTGTCTAGCTCAGATTGTATATAAACCTGTGTACTCATTTTGATCATTAAATTTAGATAGCAAATGCCTTAAAACAACCCATACTTGGCTCAGTGCCTGTAGCTCAAGCGGCTAGGGCGCCAGCCACATACACTGGAGCTGGCCAGTTCGAATCCAGCCTGGGCCTGGCAAACAACAATGACAACTACAACCAAAAAATAGCCGGGCGTTGTCCTGGGCACCTGTTTCCCAGCTACTTGGGAGGCTGAGGCAAGAGAATGGCTTAAGCCCAAGAGTTTGAGGTGGTTGTGAGCTGCACTCTACCCAGGGCAACAGCTTGAGACTCTGTCTCAAAACAAACAGACAAACAAAAAAAAAACAACCCGTACTGCTTATTTTCCCATTGTTTTTGAAATTCATAAGTGTACTATCACCCTGGAGTCTCTATGTATTTACCCTGTTTTCCCGAAAATAAGACCTACTTACAGGAAAGATAAGACGTCCCCTGAAAATAAGACCTAGCGCATCTTTGGGAGCACACCTTAAAATAAGACACTGTCTTATTTTACTAACAGGGTAGTTAGTAAATAAACTGCCTGCTATAGAAATCACAGGAAATAAATTCATCTAATCAAAACCTGTTCTTTAAAAAATCATGAGTTTTTTTTTTTTTGTAGAGACAGTCTCACTTTACCGCCCTTGGTAGAGTGAGCACTGTGGCATCACAGCTCACAGCAACCTCCAACTCCTGGACTTAGGCAATTCTCTTGCCTCAGCCTCCCGAGCAGCTGGGACTACAGGTGCCACGACAACGCCTGGCTATTTTTTTGTTGCAGTTTGGCCGGGGCTGGGTTTGGACCCACCACCCTCTGTATACAGGGCCAGCACCCTACTCACTGAGCCCTAAATCATGAGGTCTTAAGTGAAAGTGTATGCTCTCCTTGCTTTGGCTTTGACTCACAGCATGCCAGAATTATTAATTAGCTTCCTAGAGCCCCTGTTAATCCTTAGTAGGGTGGGTTTTGGGGGGCGGGGTGTTCTGTACCTTTGTGCCAATCTCATAAATGCAGCTATTAAAGGTCATTGTAGTTTCTGTGATCTGAACGGCAAAGTTTATAAACCTTATACCTCTTATGTTAAATGTGTTTCAAATTTGCCTAGGTGTCAGTCCTGCGGTTATACCCAGTCTTTGATGAAATTATGTAGAGCATATTTTTTTCCCACCCACTAATATCCTTTGTTGTTTTCATGTCTGTTCTTTTATGTTTTGAGACAGAGTCTTGCTCTGTACCCCAGACTAGAATGCAGTGCGTAACTCACTGCAACATCAAATTTCTGGGCTTGAGCAATCCTCCAGCCTGGGCCTCCTGAGTAGCTGGGACTACAGGTGTGTGCCTTCTCTTGCACATGCATATGTAGGTAATTTTTTCTTTTTTTTTTTTTTTTAGTAGAGATAGGATCTCACTCTTGCCTGGGCTGTGGTCAAATCACCCTCTGGCCTTGGCCTCCTAGAGTGCTAGATTTCAGGCATGAGCCACTGCATCTCATCCCAAACTGTTCTTTTAGTTTAGAATTTATCTTTGAAGTTATTACCTTCTGAGGTAGTGAGGTTGTTACAGCATTGATGGTAGTTAGTGCCTGTCATTAGTGCCTAGTGCACCTATGATTAAAACTGCTTGTTTAAGGCAGGGTACTGTATCTATGCTAAGCAAATGATGTATGGAAGTCATTATGCAGGTAGAAATAGGTTAAAGAATAAATTGGTTCGGTTGATTAGTAAAGGTCAAGAACATGGTCTACTCAGATCTCTGTTCCCATCCCTTTTTAAAAATACCCCATCTTTTTCTGCTTTATTTACTCTGAAATCAAACTTTACTCTGTTGAAAACATGGTGTTATTCTTTCATCTTTTTATCTTTTTTTTTGAGACAGAGTCTCTCACTCTGGTCATCTTGGATCGACTGGTATGGTGTCATGGTAGCTCATAGCAAACTCAAACTCTTGGGCTCAAGCGATCCTCTTGCCTCAGCCTTCCCAGTAGCTAGGACTAAAGGCGGCCACCACAACGCCTGGCTATTTTTTAGAGATAGGGTCTTGCTCTTGTTTAGGCTGGTCTCAAACTTGTGAGCTCAAGCATTTCACCTGCCTTGGCCTCCTAGAGTGAGTGCTAAGATTACAGGCATAAGCCACTGCACCTGGTAACATGCTATTATTCTGAATATGTCTGTCTCATTTCATCTGACATTAAGTTCTTTGCCTTTTTAGTTGTCCTTATTGGAGATTCTGGTGTTGGAAAGAGTAATCTCCTGTCTCGATTTACTCGAAATGAGTTTAATTTGGAAAGCAAGAGCACTATTGGAGTAGAGTTTGCAACAAGAAGCATCCAGGTTGATGGGAAAACAATAAAGGCACAGATATGGGACACAGCAGGCCAAGAACGATACCGAGCTATAACATCAGCGTAAGTCTCATAGTTTTTAAATTCTGTGAAATGGGTTGTCATTAAGCTGACTTTCGGCATTGGAAAAGGAGCTGTTTCTTCTTTTTCTTTTAAGAATTCCAGTACTAGGGATTTATAAACATATCTTTAAAAGACATAAATCCTTACTTTGAGTTCTTGTTATTTGCTTCCATCTTGTGGTTGTTTTCTGAAACTAAATAATATGTTTCTGTTTCAGATACTATCGTGGAGCTGTAGGTGCCTTATTGGTTTATGACATTGCTAAACATCTCACATATGAGAATGTAGAGCGATGGCTGAAAGAACTGAGAGATCATGCTGATAGTAACATTGTTATCATGCTTGTGGGCAATAAGAGTGATTTACGTCATCTCAGGGCAGTTCCTACAGATGAAGCAAGAGCTTTTGCAGGTTAGTGATAGTGAATTTCATATTTACAGTGATTTTATATTTATTACTGTTAAGTCTTATAGTTTTGATGCCTTTCAGTGAGGGCATATAGGTTATAATAGTTTCAGAAAAGTAAACATGAATACCCTATAAGAATTATTATTTTGAAAGTTTGTCACAACTGTATGGCTTTGTTGCTTAACTTTGAGTTATTAACATGCTAATATTTTGAGGGTTTTTGGCCAAAAGTTGAATATAAACATTGTGCGTCCTCTTTTCTTTTTCCATCATGTCTGTGTGTTTTATCAAGGCTGCTCTATACAGATCTGTGAAGTAGTGGCCGGGGAGTGTCAGGGATCAACAGGGATGCCCTTGCTTTGGAGTTAGAATTTTTTTTGCTTGAGAGAGGATTTGTCAGTCCTGTTTTGGTAGGGACTATGTACTAGAAGGCAATAGCTAACATTCTTAGCCAGTGAAAGTTTTGCCCTTGCACTAGTGATTATGCTATGAATAGTTTTCTGTAAGAGTTTTTTAGTTTTCCGTTTTTTTAGTTTCTCTATTTCAAATAATAGAGTTACAGAAGTATTTATTTATTTAGAAACAGGATCTTATTCTGTTGTGTGGGCTAGAGTACAGTGGTGTGATCATAGCTACAACCTCCAGCTTCTGGGCTCAAGCAGTCCTCCTATCTCAGCCTTCTATTCTAAGTAGCTAGGACTATAGGCATGCCACCACACTCAGCTAATCTTTTTAGAGTTACAGAATTCTTCTTTTTTTTTTTTTTTTTTAATTGAGACATAGTCTCACTTTGTCACCCTCGGTGAAGTGCCGTGGTGTCATAAGATAGCAACCTCAAATCTCAAGTGATTCTCTTTCCTCAGCCTCCCTAGTAGCTGGGACTACAGGTGCCTGCCACACCACGCTGCTATTTATTTATTTATTTATTTATTTATTTTTAAGACAGAATCTCCGTATGTTTCGCTCGGTAGAGTGCCGTGGTGTCACAGCAACCTCAAACGCTTGGGCTTAAGCGATTCTCTGGCCTCAGCCTCCCAAGTAGCTGGGACTACAGGTGCCTGCTACAGCGCCCAGCTATTTTTTTTTTTTTTATTAGTATTAGATCATAGCTGTGTACATTAATGCGCCAGCTATTTTTTTGTTGCAGTTGTCACTGTTGTTTAGCAGGCCGGGGCCAGATTGGAATCTGCCAGCCTCAGTGTATATGGCCGGTGCCCTAACTACTGAGCTATGAGCGCTGAGCCTATTTTTTTTTTTTTTTCATTTGTTTGTTTAGCAGGCCTGGACTGCGTTTGAACCCATCAGCCCGGGAGCATGTGGCCAGCACCCTAACCACTGAGCTACAGATGTCCAGCCTTAGTTACAGAATTCTAAGTGATTAATCATGTGGCTGATAGGCATGATAGTAAGGGACGAAAATAGCTGTGTATTTGATAAGTTTACTGTGTTTTGAGAAATGTCGTTCATTACTAATAGTATTTATATGTAATAGATATTTAATTAATAAGCCAATGATAATTTCTCACATTTAATCTATTAAAATCTTTCTCAAGAGCTTGAGTATATCACACCCCTTGTTTTAAAATTTGATAAGACTGAAGTTACTGTGTCTTCCCACAGAAAAGAATG
Source organism: Nycticebus coucang (assembly GCF_027406575.1). NCBI lineage: Eukaryota > Metazoa > Chordata > Mammalia > Primates > Lorisidae > Nycticebus > Nycticebus coucang. Next base: position 68,486,493 of record NC_069785.1, read on the forward strand.
GTTTGTCATTCATTGAGACATCTGCTCTAGATTCTACAAATGTAGAAGCTGCTTTTCAGACAATTCTAACAGGTAAGGCTTGGCATTTTTGGATTATACCAAATGGGAATTGGAAGTTTTAGAAAGGTAATTTAAAGAAATTAATCATTAACTAAACAATATGTCATAGCATTTGAGAATGGCTATCATTTGAGAGCTATTTACACATACAGCAAGAAATGTTTAGAGTATAAAATTAGTTATAACTCTTGCTTATTGAACTTTAGTTTATCTGATTTACAGTGGGAAAAATAATTTGAAAATAATTCTTTTACTTCTCTTAGTCTGTGTTTTCCATACTTCATGGTCAAAAACACAAAGTAATGTTTAAATGTACATTTATAAGGTAAAAATTGAGATCCCAGCTATAGAAATATATAAATGCCCCTTTGAAATTCAGTAAAGAGGGCGGCACCTGTGGCTCAGTGGAGTAAGGCGCCAGCCCCATATGCTGGAAGTGCTGGGTTCAAACCCAGCCCTGGCCAAAAACCGCAAAAAAAAAAAAAAAAAAAAAATATGAAATTCAGTAAAGAAAAGGATAGGAGAAAAATTTTTTTTAATTTAAGTGAAAAAAACAAAATAAAATTCTCTTTTTTATATACAATAAGGATGTCACTTGTAGATAAAGTCAGCCAGTTATTACATGTAGAAAAGTTCAAAATAGTGGGAACCACGGACTAAATTCTGCTGTTTTGGAATGCGAATGACCAGATCAACCTCCAGGATAAGAAAATATTTTATTTGTTTTAACTCTTTTTATTCTGGCTTATTAGAATAACCAGAATAAGAGCGAATTTAATCTTAATCTTCTAATAAGTACTTTGATGCAGTGTTTAAGTATTTTTAAATTGTATGTTAAGAACTCATGGGTGGGGCTTAGTGGCTCACACCTGTAGTCTAGCACTTTGGGAGACTGAGGTGGGAGGATTGGTTGAGGCCAGGAATTTGAGATTGCAGTGAGCTATGATGGTGCCACTGCACTCCAGCCAAGGAGATAAAGCAAAATCCTAGATCAAAAACCCTTAAGGCGGTGCCTGTAGCTCAGTCGGCCAGGCGCCACCTACATGTACCAAGGATGGTGGGTTCGAACCCAGCCTGGGCCTGCTAAACAACAATGACAACTGTAACCAAAAAATAAAACAGATGGGCATTGTGGCAGACGCCTTTAGTCCCAGCTGCTTGGGAGGCTGAGGGAAGAGAATCGCTTGAGCCCCACAGTTTGAGGTTGCTGTGAGCTGTGATGCCACAGCACTCTACCCAGGGCGACAGCTTGAGACTCTGCCTCAAAAAAAACAACAACAAAAAACAAAAAAAACTCATGATTTAGAATATAGTCTTAATACATATAGTACAGTCTTAAGGGGGGTTGTTGTAAGAAGTCTGTATGGAGAAATGGTTGAATAAATGAGTTTCTAATTATAATGTAACAAATTTGAACATTCTTTGTAGGCAGCACTTACATTTGAGGTGAACAGATTTTTAGTTTAAAATATTGTCTTATTTTACTGTAAAAATGTAGAGAATAAAGCCTGAGAGTTAAGAACATGAATTTGGAAGCCAAACCTGGTTCTAGTCTGGCTTTTCCACTTATTATTAGCATTATAATCTTAGGCAAGTTATTTAGCCTTTTTTGGCCTTAACTTAGTCCTAGAAATTCAAATATATTTTGAGGAATTTTCTTTTCTTTTTTTTTTTTAATAAGAGCCAGGGTCTTGCCCCCTTGCCCAGGCTGGAGTGCGGTGGTGCATTATTACTGTAGCTTACTTCAGCTTCAATTCCTGGCCTTAAGAGATTTTCTTACCTCAATATCTGTGGTTATAGGCACATGCCACTACACTTGGCTAACTTTTAAATTATTTTTTGTGGAAACTGGTCTTGCTATGTTGACCAGGCTGATCTTGAACTCTTGACCTCAAATGATCCTCCCACCCTCCCACCTTAGCCTCCTGAACTACTGGGATTCCTGGGCCTAGTTATTTCCTTTTTGAGAGAGGGCTTTTATTTATAAAACCTTGGATAATAATTAGACTTAACTCTTGTAACTTAAAAGGTTTGTCTCTGTAATCCACAGAATGGAATGGTCTGTCACTGAGACATCTGCTTTAGACTCCAAAAATGAGTATGAGTTAGTGCCTGTAAAATACTTAGCTCTCCTGGTACATTTGATAAATTAGTAACTAAATAGCAATTAAGGCATGAAAAAGTCTTGTTAAAAATATATTGGTAATATACATACCTATTTAATTAGAATTGTTTTCTCTTAACAGGAGAATAGTAAGTAAAAGAACTGACTCTAGGATTGGATAAACAGTCTTTGGAACAGAGTAGGTTTCCTTTAGAATCCTATCTGTTGGGTCAGGTCGACAGAGTGAGATGCTGTCTCAAAAGATAATGAAGATGGTGGGGTGTGGTGGCTCATGCCTGTAATCCTAGCACTCTGAGAGGCCAAGGCGGGTGGATTGCCTGAGCTCAGAGGTTCGAGACTAGCCTGAACCGAAGTGAGCCAGAATGACACCCCGTCTGTACCAAAAAAAAAAAAAGCCAGGCCTTGTGGCAGGCGCCTGTAGTCCCAGCTACTTGGGAGGCTAAGGGCAAGAGAATCACTAAAGAAGAAAAGAAAATTAAAAAGAAAAAACAAAAAAAAACAAAACTTGAAACTAAGATGAGTGAAAGCCAGTTGAAAGCAAAATTCAAAAAAAAAGAAGACTGAAGACTATCTGTCAAGTCTCAGTGCTTATTTCATATAAGCATGATTTGGTTAAATATGTAGTATGTCTACTTTTTTTTCTTTAGAACCAGTTGGGTGGATTCTATTGAGTCAAAAGGTTGAGTACTAGATTGAGACCCAGGAGTTCCAAAGTTTTACTGTTTACCACTTTGTTCCCTTCCTTTGTAACTAAAGTCACTGAACCTCCTTGATCTTAGATTCTAGAGTGTCTTAAAATGTGTGAGTTAAATCACATTGATAACCTGAGTCTCTTAAGGCCTCTGAAAAATCTCATTTAAAAAAACTTTTTAGCCCTGGGCGGCGCCTGTGGCTCAGCGGGTAGGGCGCCGGTCCCATATGCCGGAGGTGGCGGGTTCAAACCCAGCCCCGCCAAATTAAAAAAATAAATAAAAAATAAAAATAGTGATCCACTTCCACTTAAAAAAAAAAAAAAAAAAAACTTTTTAGCCCTAATTGTTGGGATTCTTTTTTTATGTCCCACTACATTTCCTCTGGTATAATTCTAGCCTATTTTAATCTTAGTATTTAGCCCATTTATTCTGATAGTAAGTAAAGATGAGAGTCCAACTCTTCCATCTGCAGTAACTATTATATTATATGTGTCATTTTGTGCATTGAACTTCTGATTCACTCAAACATGAGCTAATCTATAAGTAATGATATATACTTAAAGCTGAGCTGTTTTGTCTTGAAAGAACATTTGGCCATTTTTCTTAAAATTCATTCTAGATCAGTGGTTCTCAACCTTCCCTAATGCTGCAGTGTATTTTCATTGTTAAAAAGGGGTCTCGACCCACAGATTGAGAACCGCTGTTCTAGGTTGAGCTTTTGTTATTGCTTAATTGTTGATTGAAGAGAAAATGCTCCTAGTTTTACTTATTACCATTTTTCCTGTCTGTATTCACTATTTCCCCAGCCCTCTCCCTCATTGTTGATGTGTGGGATCAGAGATCACTGCATATGGTAGCAGACATCTGTATTGTTTGCTGGTGTTAGGATGTTTGTTCTAAGCTTTCTAAACTTTCTTCCTCCTCTATACCAGAGGGCTTACTAATGCATAGAAGAAACAGCAAAGAGAACAGTAATCTCATTAGGTTTAATTCTACCTTAAATATTATGTCATATTACGGGAGCACTTCCATTGTATTTTGATACTGCTGGAAGAAAAAATAGCTTTTTTTTTTTTGCAGTTTTTGGCTGGGTCTAGGTTTAAATCCACCACCTCCAGCATATGGGGCCGGCGCCCTACTCTTTTGAGCCACAGGTGCCGCTCTAGCTTTTTAATTTTTAAGTTGTAAAATTATGTGTTAAGAAATTAATCTACATTATTAACTTCATTTAAATAGATCTGTGATGTTCTCAACATCCATGAATTTGACAGTGACTCCAGGAGATGATTTTACTCATGTTTTTTAAGAGGCAGTTAGCTAATACATGTGTGAACCTGGTAGACTGCTTAGCCTCTGCATTTCAGTGCAGCTTTTTTTTCCTTTCCTCCTCAAGTTCACAAAGTGGTGTTTTTAATCCATACTTTCTGTCCCTTCTTATTTTTTCTTTTAACTTTGTATTTTGGCGATTTTTAAGGCAAAGTTCCTACAATAGTACTGAGAATTTGCAAGTACCCTTTACCCATATTCCTTAAATGTTAAAATTTTACCATACCTGCTTTATCCTTTTTTCTCCCTCTTTCTAAATATATACAATATTATTTTCTGCCCCGTGTGAGAGTTAAGTGGCAGATGCCCCCCCATGTACTTTTCAGTGTACTATTTCCTAAAAAACAGGGACATTCTCTTTCATAGCCATCGTATAATATCAAAATCAAGAGTTAAACCACATCAATTTTTAACTATGGACCTTGTTCATATTCAGATTTTGCCAGTTGTTCCATTAGTGGCCTTATTAGCAAAAGAAGTTCTGTGATCAGATTATGAATTTCACTAAGCTGTCGTCTCTTTTACAGTCTCTAATCTGGAACAGTTCTTTAGTCTTTCTTTTGTTTATTGAGTGACCTTTATGTTTTTGAAGGGTACAGGCCAGTTACTTTGTAATGTCCATCAATTTGGGTTTGCACTTTTGGCAGGAACACTGCGGAAGTGTTTTCAAGTGCATCATATCAAGAGACTCATGATAATTGGTTTATTTTATTCATTACTTGTGATGTTAACTTTGATCACTTGGTTAAAGTGACATCTGCTAGGTTTCTCCATGTAATTAATAAGTCCAAGTTTTTTAGTGTAAAGACTAAATTCTTAATTCTGTTGTTGAAAGAATTTTAATTTACTTAGCATATTGACTTTAAAGTGGAGCTAAAGTTTTAAGGTCTTAATTTTATTAGAGGAGGGAGACTCTTAATTAGGGGCCATCGTAGTTTTGTTCTTGGCATGTGGCAGTCCTTTAAATATGTGTCAGTATTTCAAATTGGAGTATTTTTTGACTTTCAAGAAAGTTATGTGGTAAGCATGCAGTTTGAAGAGATCTAACAAAGTAAAAGCTTTTAGTTGCTGTAGTGGAAGGACTCCGGCCTCAGCTGTTTTTACAGTTTTTGGAGGGACTTAAGAATTTTAACTCATCTTTTTCCCTGCAATTTGGAACAGTTGCATATAACTTCCTTAAAATTAACTTTGCTACTTGATTCACTTATCTTAGGTAGAGATTAGGCATATGTCCATTTGTTTATTTGGTTACATGCATCTCTTTTGTAATGCTTGAATCAGGTTTATAAGTATGTAGGTCACCCAGGGAGTGTTCATTGTACCCATTAGGTAAGTTTTTGCCCATCCCCTCTTCTTGCTTCCCTCTGTTTGATTTTCATTGAGTTACATTTCCCTCTGTGCACATGTGCACATTTAATGGTGAGTACAGATTTAATGGTGAGTACACGTGGAGTTTTTTCATTCTTTAGATACTTTCACTTTGAGATTGTGGTCTCCAGTTCCATCCATGGCATATATACTTTTTATTTAGCGATATTTCATTATAGTTAAAGCTATCTTATATTAATATTTTATTTTATATTTAGATATCCCATAAGAGATCTGAATGATAAAGCAGATTCCTTTTCTTCCTAACTTTTGGACATCTTGCATAGGGACTGCACAGGAATTAGTATATCACATTCATTTGGCTCCACAGGAGAACATGCCCTTGAAAGAGGGAACTACATCTGGTTTAGCAAGTTACTAATCCCACTTCTCCCTCCCCCAGTAACCTCTAATCAGACAGAAGGTATCTGCTTCCTATTTTCTTATCTTTTTTTTTTTAAGTGATAACACCCAGACACAAAGACTTAAGTTCTTAAATTGTTTGTGGAGCTTCTTAAAGCCAGTCATATCTGAAAGAAAACTTTCTCCCAATTTTTTTCTTTATTACCTTATTAGTGTTTTTATTAGCAGACATCTTTTTGGTGACGAGTAAATACAGCAGTAATCCATCTCTAAAAAAACAGTATGCAGTTCTTGGAGGCAGTTACACAACACTGCTCAAATTTCTTGCTTGGTAATGAGATCTCTTTAATTATTTACTTGTCTATGTTCTCTGAGAAGTGTACTTTTACCTTTCTTCCACAATTATGTATATATATTTTTTTATGTAAGAACTTGCATTGTTTTATTTTGGTTCCCCTAACAATCTTCAGAACGATTTGTAAAGAAGTTAAAGCTTGGAGGGGTCACACATTTAATCATTTATACTTGAAGAGCCACCCAATTTGGGATAATAAAATCATAAAGAATGAAGTTAATAATTATCTTTATTTTTATCCACTCTTCTGATGACTGAAGGGTCATCAGAGACCCTTTTCTTTACCCTTGACGTAATCCCATCCCATGCCTTTTTCATTGGAGAGAATCTAAAGACTCCATATCTTTTTTTTGTTTTTTAATTTTGGTCAGTAGCTTGTCTTTATGGTAAATTAGTTTTTTTCCTTGATGCTTTTTCACATTAGAACCACTGCCAACCTTCTCAGACTAAATTTTAGCTACCCTTCTCTCCCAAAAAGGTATAACAAAATGTATGATTTCTGTCGGTGTTTTTGTTAGTTTACATATTCAGTTAACTATAGCCTGCTATTTATCAAACTTTAGAGAAATTAGTTCTCAATTTAAAGAAAATGTAGCAATTCAATCAATACATTTCTTTAACTTTTTGTTATGGAAAGTTTCTGACATACCAAAAGTAGAATCCTAGTATTCTGAACTCTTGCCTCCGCCTCCCTAGCAGCTGGGACTGCAGGTGCTCGCCACAGTGCCGGGCTATTTTTTTGTTTGTTTGTTTGTTTATCAGGCACGGGCTGCTTTTGAACCCACCAGTCCCAGTGCATATGGCTGGTGCCCTGACTACTGAGCAACGGGCGCCCCCCCAGGATTAACATTTGCTATCTCAAATTTGTTTTTACAGTTTAAATAGGATCCAAATGATGGTCATACATTATATGCATACAATGGTTGATAATGTTCTCTGGGCATTTTGAAAATATATTTCTGCTGTCTTTTACTCTGAAACTTTATCTTTTAATTAAAAATTAATTTAAATTGTCCTTTTTTTTCAAATGTTGCAGAAATAATCCAATGATAATCCAAATAATCCATGTGGGTACATGCCCTTCTTCTAGAATCATCAGTTTACATTTTGCCCCCCACCCCTTTTCCAGTCTTTGGAAGTAAATTGTAGACATTGTGACACTTTGCTACTAAAAACTTGAGCATTTTATCTCTTAAGAACAAGACATTCTCATATGTAATCATAATACCATATGTCGTATCCAAGAAATTTTAACATTTGTACACAATTTAATGTGCAGTACATAGTCAGATTTCTCCAGTATACTAATAACATCATTTATAGATTGTTTTTTGAGTTTTAGATCCAGAATTGCATTTTGTACTGATGGAATTATTTTATATCTGGGGTGTCAAATAGATAGCCATAGTTTGCCTTGTTATATAGTTAGTAGTTAAGGAATTGGATTTTAAATTTATATAATAGGTAGCTATGTATTGAACAGCACAAATTTAAAACATGTATCCCAATCTCAATCTGAGATTATCTGATTGTTTCCTTGTTAATAAATTTGTTTTGAACATTTTTGGCAAGAATATATTGTGTCCTTTCTAGGACCATGTCATATTAGGGGGCTTATCATGTCAAATTGTCTCATTTTTAGAATTCCTTTTTTTTTTTAATAATTCTCTTTTGTGGGTATTTTTTTCCAGAGAATATTAGGAAAATAAAGATAAACAAGATACATTTTCTATTCTTAATGGAGTTTATAATCTAAGTCAGAGGGAACTACTTTTAGGCAGTTTAGTATAATGCCAAATAAAATTTGTTAAATACAGAAAGAATGTGGAGGAATTTAGTGGCATTTAGTCATCCAATTACTTTGTTTTTTTTTTTTTTTTTTTTTTTTTTGAGACAGAGTGTCAAGCTGTCACCCTGGGTAGAGTGCCATGGCATCACAGCTTATAGTAACCTCAGACTCTTGGGCTTTAGCAATTCTTTTGCCTCAGCCTCCCAAGTAGTTGGGACTACAGGCGCCCGCCACAACGCCAAGCTATTTTTTGTTGTTGTTGCAATTATTATCGTTGTTTTAGCTGGCCCCGGCCAGGCTCGAACTGCCAGCCTCGGTGTATGTGATCAGCGCCCTACCCACTGAGCTAGGGGTGCTGCCCCATCCAATTAGTTATTTATCAAATATCTACTGTGGTGTATATTGGAGTACAGCAGTGAATAAAGCAGACGATTTTGATACTTAACAGTTTTAACATTTAGTGAATGAAGTGGGCAATAAATTAGTTTTGATGAGTGTCGTGTAAAAAAAATGAGTATGCATAGATTGCCTGTTTCGAATAATTATTTATTTACAATTTAACTTTAGTTGAGGAGGTCACTAGTAAACACATTATGTTTTCCTTCTTCCCTTATAAGAGTCCTTTGGGATTTTAGCATGTTTGTGAAGTTGTACTTGTCCCTACACAGCCTGGAAAAATAGCTAATGTGTTTGATAGTGCAGATTTATTTATTTTTTTTGTGTGTAGTATATTGTCCATGTGTGTAGGCTTTTTTTTTTTGGGTAAAGGTAGACTGAAAAAAACACTGACAGTTTAGATTACATCTAAGCCAAGGTTTATTTGACTGGCATACTTTACTCGCTGAAATGGAAAAACCTTTTGTTTCTTCTCTTACCTGAAGGGAAATCATTAAAATAATGGTTGACACTAATCAGTGGCTGTTTGAAAATAAAACTTTAAATTTATGTATTCTCTGATGTTCAGTTTGTTTATTTATGGTCTTTTCATGTAATTTGTCTCCTTCTTCTTTGAGTCTTCTCTACTAACTATTGATGGGTTATTCACTCCAAGTATTGCTGTTTCTTTTTTCATTCAGAGATATATCGTATTGTTTCTCAGAAGCAGATGTCAGACAGACGTGAAAATGACATGTCTCCAAGCAACAATGTGGTTCCTATTCATGTTCCACCAACCACTGAAAACAAGCCAAAGGTGCAGTGCTGTCAGAACATCTAAAGCATTTCTCTTCTCCCCTAGAAGGCTGTGTATAGTCCATTTCCCAGGTCTGAGATTTAAATATATTTGTAATTTTTGTGTCACTTTTGTGTTTTATTACTTCCTCTTATTAATTTTTCCATGTCTTAAATCTTTTGATTTTAGCTTTATAAAATCATCCACTTGTCCCGAATGACTGCAGCTTTTTTTCATGCTATGGCTTCACTAGCCTTAGTTTAATAAACTGAATGTTTGGATTCCTCAATTATTGTTTACTTTTCATCATGGAAGCCTGTCACTGTAGGACATAATAAAACTTGATCACTTGAAGCTCAGACCTATTGGTCTTGATCAAATCAAACTAAGAAGACCTTAGAGATAAGCTATCATTTTGCCACAGAGCAGCTTATACGTATTCTTCTCTCAGTGCAGTGTATATTTCCACAAATCTAAAAATTGCCCTATAAATATAGCAGGATTTTGAAAGCTTGAATTTTTCATTATCCTGAAAGTCAATTTCTAAAATGCCTTAATAGGTTTATGTAGTTTAGTAAATTTTGTTTTTTAATTTTTGTAAGTATCAAAGTTGATTAGAGAAGGGGGCACTTTTTTCCGGAAAAGAATTATCTTAATAAACATTGTTATGTTAGTGGTATAATTATGGGGCCATAAGTTAAACAGTCCTGCCTGGAAAGCTAGGAACTGGAGAGATTGGTGGAATTCCATTTGAGATGCCTCTGTTGCAACAATCAGAAAGCTCAAATCAGGCTCTGCGCCTGTAGCTCAAGCCGCTAAGGCGCCAGCCACGTACACCTGAACTGGCGGGTTCAAATCCAGCCCGGGCCCGCCAAACGATGACGGCTGCAACCAAAAAATAGCCGGGCATTGTGGCGGGCACCTCTAGTCCCAGCTACTTGGAAGGCAGAGGCAGGAGACTCGCTTGAGTCCAGAGTTGGAGGTTGCTGTGAGCTGTGATGCCATAATACTCTACCTGTTACCCCAGGGCAACAGCTTGAGGCTCTGTCTCAAAAAAAAAAAAGAAAGCTCAAATCATTTAAGTGATCTAATTTCCCAGCAGTAGACTTACGTGGCATTTTATTGCTTAGGCAATAACTGGTTTAATGCTGGGTAGTATCAAATTTTGAAGTATTAATTTTGTCTTAAAAGCCTTTAGTAAGTGAAATGCAACCTACTTTATCACCATATCCACCAGCAGACATGAATAATTATTTTAACAATGCTGATATTTGAGTTTTGCAGTATATTATGGAATATGGTCCAGTTAAATCTTTGGTTTTGGTATGTCTAAAGAATACAGTGAGAGGTTAATTTCTGCTCAAGTGGTACCACTTAAAGGCATGTATTCTTTTAGTATGTAAAACGAAATAGTACCTTGAGTTTAAATAGAATGCATTTAGGCATTGTAGAGACTTGAAATAGTTTTCTTCCACTACATTATTGAAATCAATGGAGCAACTAGTTTCTCATTCAGAAATGTGCACACTAATATTTAGTTTTACTTTCTTGTGGGTAATATTAAGCACTTACTCTGCAGTTTTCTGGAATTTGTGTCAACTGCAGTGATACTATTCAGGATGGTGGGATATCCCCAAAAATATGTATCTGTGGGCTTGCTTAGATTTCTGTGTTTTGTAGTTAATTGTCTATCTTTTGCAGTGCTCATGATGTGTGGGGTGCACGGAAGGCATTGCTGTAGTCAGTCATTTTGGTTTTCTTCTGTAGCCATTTTATTATTTTAGTGTATTGGTTCTGAAGATACTATTATCTATTTGTAAATTGCTACTTTGTATTTTATGCATGCTCTGTAACTTGATTTTTTTTTTTAGTTATTGATTTGGAAATATATTCACATTCTAATAAACAGTTATAGGGGGATTATTCCTTATGTTGTGAGATTACATTTTTCCTTTAAGTGCTTTGGATGCAGCAATGGAATACTTGATCTTGATGAGTAAGAGCGTAGGTCCTTGCATTACTAAGTAAACATTGAATGGGGGTATCAGTGTGTGAATTTGACTTTGATTTTAGACCTGTAGTTCAATTATGCTTTTCTTAGAAAAAGTGCTGCCCAAAACATTAGGGAAGTAGTCTTTGTACTTTCATACATAACAGTGTCACCAGATGTACTTTAATATAGAACAATGTCACCAGACTTAAGAAAGGCTCCATCTCTATTTTGTTCAAAATTGTTAGTAAATTATTTACAGATGAAATTAAGAAAAAACAAAGAAGCTAGATAGTAAATTGAAAATGAATAAAGTAACTTTGAATATTTACCAAGTGTAGACTTAAATGTTGCCTTGTACATGGTTGGATCTTAGGAGACTTCCAAGAAACAGTAGGTATTAGAAAATGACTTTGGTTGCATTTCAACAAATGCCTTCATTTTGAGTAATATCTCAGGAGAGACAGATGTGTCAAGGAAGAAATAATAAGCTTTTAGATATTATGAAAATTCAGGGCTCAAGGCAGTTTAGAAGTATTTTGCTGCTCAAAGCCTGATTTTTAGTTATTTTAACTTTAATTTTTTTTTAACTTGTAATAGTCTCTTGAAAAGTCAGTTAGCCGTGGTGCCTTGATAAACTTTTATGTCATTGTTCTCTAGTGCCATCTGTGATTTATAATTGTAGTTGTTACTATGTAAGGGTAGGTTATCATTAGCCATTGCTTTGAGTATGCTAAATTGTAAGAAGAGGTGCTAGCCAGTGACTATATGCCAGAGATCTTTTAAGTCATCAAGCATTCTACAGAAAAGTTAGAATTTTTAAGCGTTTGGATTGCTCATCAGAGCTAGTCACATTTATTTCATCATTGGGAAAATGAGTATTTTAATTTTTGCTGACATGTATTTACAAAATATAGATGCTTTCAGTGGTTTAAATTACTATAATAATCTCTTCTACCTTAATGAGAAAAGGTTATACTATTTAGACAATTTTGGCTAAAACAAGAAGCAGAAGAATTCAAGGCCAGGCATGGTGGCTCACGTCTATAATCCTAGTACTCTGGGAAGCTGAGGCAGGTGGATGGCCTGAGCTCAGGAGTTCAAGACCAGCATGAGCAAGAGTGAGATCCTGTCTCTACTAAAAATGAAAAAAACTAACCAGGCGTTTTGACAGGTGCCTGTAGTCCCAGCTACTTGAGAGGCTGAGGTAAGGTGATCACTTGAGACCAAGAGTTTGAGATTATTGCCAAGTAGGACACCACAGCACTCTTCCCCGGGCAACTGAGTGAGACTGTCTCAAGAAAAGCGGGGGGCGGTGCCTGTGGCTCAGTGGGTAGGGCACTGGCCCCATATACTGAGGGTGGTGGGTTCAAACCCTGCCCCAACCAAACTGCAACAAAAAATAGCTGGGCGTTTGGAGGGCGCCTGTAGTTCCAGCTCTTCAGGAGGCTGAGGCAAGAGAATCGCTTAAGCCCAGGAGTTGGAGGTTGCTGTGAGCTGTAAAGCCACAGCACTCTACCAAGGATGATAAAGTGAGACTCTCTAAACAAACAAACAAAAAAAGAACTTAATTCTAACCTATTGGATTTCAATTTATGGAGCTTTTTTAGTTTAACAGAAGTGAAAAATGGAAATTGATTTTCTGATGTCTTACAAATGCAAGCCTGAAAATAAATTCATAATAAAATACCAATTTTATATAGGTTTTTCTATAAGATGTCCACTTACTGTGTTAAAGAACAAAGATATGAAAGGATCCTCTTCTGCCACATCATTTAATGGGCTAGGTGAATAGCCAGATAGGGTGCTGTGACACTAGTGTTAAAGAAAAGAGAACTGATTTTTCTTCTGGTGGGGCAGTGCTGGTGCCATGCCTTTTTTGAATTTGGCAGATCATCCTTAACATTCATCTGTAGAATATGCCAGATAAACCCGAGTTCTCAGTCTAACGTTTTAAGGAATGATTATGTTTCACCAAACTGCAGGAGGTTGATGGTAACAATAAAGTGGCATAAAATGCTGATGTCATTATAGCTTACACAAAGGAGACCATTAGGCTAAGAGTTGATTTGAATTGAAAGTGTCCATTTTTCTGAGAATTAAATTGGAGAATAGAGAATATTTGGAAGGATACTGTAGGCAAGTATTAGAAAATATGCTAAACTCTGAATTAAAGATTGAAAGTAACAGGTATAATAGAACACTGGACTGGATGACAAAGACAGATTCTAGTAACAGCTCTTATGGTCATTTCATTTCTGAGCCTCACATTCTTCCAATTAATGAGGCCAGCATAATGCCACAAGTGGATTAAATAATTTCTAGGGTTCATCCCATATCTAACTGAGGCTCTGAACTTTCAGGAACTGAAGCTGAATTATTATACATTAACTCAAATTGCAATTTTATAGATAAGTAAAAATCAGATATACACTTTGCAAAGTATTATTGGTCTTATCACAATAACTTGATTAAGATGTCTATGTTAATGCCATTAAAAAAGATGAAAGCTTTCTGAACATTTGCAAAATGACTGTCAATTTCAACAATATGCATCAAAGTACTATATGTGGTAAGGGTGAGGAGCACTTGTTGGGCTACTACATCAGCTGTAAATTGAGAACTGCTTGTTCTACGGCTTTAGTGTTAAAAAAAGTCTGCTGGCTTTTAATGTGTACTTTAAAATATATTCATGTCTGGGAGAGAACTTTTAAAAACATGTTGTGTTTAATTAAAAAAAATTATTTCTTTCATAGGAATCTCCAAGAATGTAGATGAGTCCACCGAACTAGCTGTTCAATAGAACCAGTGATTAAATCCAAGTGTTTAGGTTTATGTGTGCGTGTAACATGATATACATAGCATTTCTGGGCTGTTGATGTAGTGATCTAATTATAATATCTAAACATTTGAATTCAATTCTTCAACATTTTTTAAGCGTAGGATCCATCGTTCCTGACACAGATGTGAGCACAAAATGTTATGTACCAGTGTACTAACAACTTTGTTACCAGTATCAGTGATAGTAGTGAGAATTAGCAGCCAGCAGGATTCCTTTCCTATGTTTGAGTCAGTAGAAATTAACCTTGCACCAAACCACAAAATCTCATATTTTGTTACCCATATCTGGTGAGTAAACAGACTCTTTTTGGTACCTATTCCCCTATTGACAACCTCTAGTCTCTCAGCATACCATATCTTTGACGTTAAACCAACTCTGGAGGAAGCAGTTAGGGTCCTCAGTTAATAGTTTTGGTTCATATTAAAGTGGATCCCTAAATAACAGTACTGTACTTTGTAAGATGTCATGTCCCCCCATGCTTTCTCTTACCCAAGAGTCTGGAGAGTGATCTGCTGGGCTAGACAATGGCTTGGGAGCAGAAGCTAGAATGAGAAGGGAATCTGATAGCTGAAGCTAAAGGCCAGAGCTTTTACCTTCTGTGTGTTTGGATTGGACTACTGCTCAGAGTGGTCCAATGTAGCTCTGCAATTTAGGAAAGAAAAAAAGACATAGTCAGCACCCTACTAATCACAGGGACTCTCTATTGATCCCTGCCCTTTTGGAATTACCTCACTGTAAGATCCAGTGGTCAGGAGTATGCTTTGTTCATATAGGTTGAGGCATCCTTACTCTAAAGTGCTCTAGAATCTGAAATTTGAGTGCCAGCATAATGCCACAGGTGGAAAACTTCACACCTGACCTCATGCAACAGGTTGCAGTCAAAATGTAGGCACATAACACACAGCTCATCCAGTATCCCCAAGGAGATTACTACATAGTTGACCTTTTAGTCAAAACACTGCATCATTTATGGCAGCTGAAGGCCTGCTGTCATTTGTTGTTGCTGTTGTTTCACTGTGGATATAGGTATTCTGGTAGTGCTACTGTGCTGCTTCGTTACCCTGAATGCATTATTTTTCATCTATTAATCATACATCATTATTTTTTTACTGTTACTTATGTGTAAATAAGTGTAAGAAGACGATGGCTTATCAGTAGCATATAAATTCAGAGTCAGGAATGATGGTGATGCTAAACAACCACAGATTGTCCACATGGGTGGCTGAGATAGTGAGTTTTGCTTTCTGATGGTTAAATGTACAAAACTTTGTTTCATGTGCAAAATTATTAAAAATACTGTATAAAATTACCTTCAGGCTGTGTGTACAAGGTATATACAAAACATAATATGAATTTTTGTGTTTAGTCTTGTGTCCCATTCCCACAGATGTCTTATGACGTATACGTAAATGTTCCAACATCAAAAAAAAAAAAATCTCAAATCGGAAACACTTCTGGTCTCAAGCATTTCAGATAAGGAATACTCAACTCATCCAGTATTTCTTATATCTATTCCCTTTCCCCCTGAAAATTCTGTTAGGATAAGTAGGAAGGGCCATATCTAAAAGAGTGAGGAGACTAATCTAAGGGTTCATTCTGGTGTAGTTTGGGGAGCTGCAGTCTGAGAGTTACCATTTAGGCTTTTAAATTTTTTATTAAAATTATACAGAATTATAATTATCTACTACAATTCTATAAATATATATGTAAAATATGATTATTATACAAAAGTATAAATAGTAGCATAATGAACCTCCATGTATTCATCCATTCATCCCTTCCTCAAAAGATTTTCCATTTCCTCTTGCCACATACTGATTAAATGGGCCCCTTCTTCCCTCTGGTCAGAAGAATGGGGCTAATAGAATGTATCATTCTTCTTATTTTTTTCTAACCCCAGCCAACTTCAGAATGCATCATTCTTAAATCTTCTGTATTGAGCGCACAGCCTGTAGCCATTGGCCTTTGGTTACCATTTGTGGTACTGGGTGATATTCCCAGACTTATAGGGCATAATTTTAAACTGCTCTCAGTAAATAACATTTTAGCCTCAAAACTCTTGATTATGTTTTTTTTCTTTCACTGAGGTGTCAACCCCCAATCCTTAAGAATTATCTATTAGTAATCTTTTCTGAATGGGTCTTTTAAGCCTTGTGAGCTGATAAGTTAGAATGTTTTGGTTTGATTTAAATATGAAAATTATATGCAACCCTTTGAAAGCATGGAGGAGAAACTTTAAGCTCATTGAATGTACTCAGTAAGTTTTTTTTTTTTTTTTTTAACTGTATTTTCTTACAAGATTAATCCTGCTGCTGCTTTACCAGTTAGGGCATAAGATTTTGTTTTTTTTTTTTTTTTTTTGTAGAGACAGAGTCTCACTGTACCGCCCTCGGGTAGAGTGCCGTGGCGTCACACGGCTCACAGCAACCTCCAGCTCTTGGGCTTAAGCGATTCTCTTGCCTCAGCCTCCCGAGTAGCTGGGACTACAGGCGCCCACCACAAAGATTTTGTTTTTAAAGTTCCTAGAGCAGATGTACCAGAGTAACCGTACTGGATGATAAAACTTCTTCCAGTGGAAAGCTATTCATTGCATTTATAGAAATCAGGTGGCCCTTACAGTTGCCTTTCCTCCATTTCATAGAAGTGCCTTTGTGCCTTTAAGGATAAGCACAAGCTATAATATTCTTCTGTGAGTGAAAGCAGAGAAACCCTCTAACTTTTGTATACTGATGCGTACGAAATTTTAAAATATTTCTTGGACATGAATAAGAACATTTTGCTCCCATTCATTACTCTAAAGCCGGCGTCCTCAAACTGTGGCCCGCAGGCCACATGAAGCAGTGTGAATTGTATTTGTTCCCGTTTTGTTTTTTACTTCAAAATAAGATATGTGCAGTGTGCATAGGAATTTGTTCATAGTTTTTTTTTTTTTTTTGTAGAGACAGAGTCTCACTTTGTTGCCCTTGGTAGAGTGCTGTGGCCTCACACAGCTCACAGCAACCTCCAACTCCTGGGCTTAAGCGATTCTCTTGCCTCAGCCTCCCGAGTAGCTGGGACTACAGGCACCTGCCACAACACCTGGCTATTTTTTTGGTTGCAGTTTGGCTGGGGCCGGGTTTGAACCAGCCACCCTTGGTATATGGGGCCGAGGCCTTACCGACTGAACCACAGGCGCCGCCCGTTTGTTGTTTTTTTTTTTTTTTTTTTTTAACTATAGTTCGGCACTCCAACAGTCTGAGGGACAGTGAATTGGCCCCCTGTTTAAGAAGTTTGAGGACGCCTGCTCTAAAGGAAGAGACTCCTTTGTTAAAATTTTGTAGCTCAAATAGCTAAGGGGCCTGCCATATACACCAGAGCTGGTGAGTTTGAATCCAGCCCAGGCCGGCCAAACAACAATGACAATTACAACCAAAAAATAGCTGGGCATTGTGGTGGGCGCCTGTAGTCCCAGCTACTTGGGAGGCTGAGGCAAGAGAATTGCTTAAGCCCGGGAGTTGGAGGTTGCTGTGAGCTGTGGCACTCTACCCAGGGCGACAGCTTGAGGCGCTGTTTCAAAAAATAAAAATAAAAATAAAAATAAATAAAATAAGATAAAATTTTGATACGATTTTTTTCCACTTTATTTTCAAGCATCTTTGGAATAATTTTAACTCTTCCAGGTGCTTAAAGTGCCCATACAAGATGTAGGTTAGTTCTTAGCCCTACCTTAGCCCTTAACCTAAGGTATATTGGCAATACAACAGTAGGCATTCTTGTTAAATTAGTTTGAGAAATTTATTTTGTACAAGTTATCCCTCTGCACAGTGAACAAATATATTACAAATCTGTGGTTTAAAAAAGTATTGCCATTTCAGTGTCGTTTATGCTATTGTATGATAATTGTGTTTCTTTTATTCATTTGAATTGTATGCATATCACTTTATTTGATTGAAAAATTTAGTTTTTGAAAAATAATTGAACAGATGTTTCTAAGTCATCAATAAAATGCACAGTGCGCAAGTTTAGGCCGACCACGAGCCTGTTTGTGACCGCGTTAGGCAGACGTTTCTAACAGTTGCTTTGCTTTATAGGATTGAAATGTCTTTTACTGGCAACTCTTAGATATGTGAAGGCAGGTATTGTTACTGTAGATTAATCACACCCTCTACTTTTCCCTTCTGATCTGTATTGCCTGATTTGGGAGGTATTAGATTTCTTCTAAAAGTCTAGCAGGAGTCCTCAAACTGTGGCCCATTGGGCCACATGAGGCTGTGTGATTGTATTTGTTCCTATTTGTTTTTTTTTACTTCAAAATAAGATATGTGCAGTGTGCATAGGAATTTGTTCATAGTCTTTTTTTTTTTTAAACTATAGTCCGGCCCTCCAACGGTCTGAGGGACAGTGAACTGGCTCCCTGTTTAAAAAGTTTGAGGACCCCTGGTTAGGATGTGAGAGCTGAAGGGTTGTTAGAGTTCCCTTCTCACTCTGCTTTTCTTCTCTTTTGTGCATGGGAGGGAAAAAGGAGTCCAGAAAGGGCAATTGACTTGACCAGAGTAACACTGTAATCTCTTGACTCCATGCTCTAGCCATTCTACCTCTTGCTGAACACCTTTGGCCAGAGGATAGTTAGCAAAACAGAGGTGAAACTTGAGTGATGCTGCTTGTTTGCAGTTTGCCAGGTAGCAGTTATTGTACATGCAGGATAAGGGAAGAAGATAAAAACCTGAGTTTGAGATGGAGTTTCTCCTTGCTGATCTGACTTCTCATGCTTCTTCATCCTTGCTTCACAAAGATAATCGGGCACTTGCTGCCCTGAAATACCAAGGTAAGTCTCTCACCTATATTTCCTTCTACATATGAATGAGAAATATTTACTTGGGTTTACAAAGTAACTTTCTAGTATTTATATCTTAATAAGGCTTTTTTGGAAAGGAAATTTATTGTTGCTGGTCACTTGCTCCCATGCACACATGCAGCATGCATGTAAATATTATATATTTTTCTCTTAACAATAAAATTTGCTTATACCTTGAGTGGAATGGGGGAAGGGGAATTATTTGTTTATTTATTTTCTTTCTTTTTCTGGTTATTGTCCAAACTAATGGGTTTTGTGGCAGACTTCCAATTTGTATTAAGGGTTTCAGACTCTCACACTTCCTGCAGCAGTATTCCAGCTTTGCAGTTACTGAGGTCCTCGTCTGTGTACCTTTATGGACGTGTTTTTTACTGGCTAGACGGTAGTAGAGAATGGAGTGGCACAGGAGTGGCCATTAGATTCTAGGTTTGCCCTTTTTATTTTTAAGTTCTTTGAGGAGGTCCTCTGTAGGGCTTGGGAGGTGGCTGCATTTTGACTTGTCTGAGCCTCAGTTTACCTGTGTTCATCAGTAGTGGAGTCTGGAGCATTAGCTCATCGTAATATGTGTCTGATCATCTTAGTGGTGGTTTTAAGTTCTACAGCAGAAGCACTTCACATCCTCATGCTGTTTACGATAAAGTTTTACATCATGTTACAGCAGCTGGTTACAGTCCATTCTTTCTTTGATCATTTCATTTAAAAAGCGTTCCATCAAAAAGCATAATGCACTTTAAGTAGCATAAACTTGCTATATCCACAATTGTCTAATTTCTTCTACACTTTTAGGTTCCATACTACATCAAGGTCAAGATTTATGAAGAAATGCTTGAATGCAAGTATTCTTCTGAGTCAAGGGATACCAACCAACAAAAATTGGGGAGGCCATATAGCTATTTTTAGGGACACTTCTTAACCACTCTATGGCTGCTTACTTAAAACATCATCTTAGAGCCCCATTTCACATGGAATAAACTCAGGTGTTGGATGGACTAAAGAGATCTGACAAGGCCAGGACTGACTCCCAATGTTCTTAAACTTTAAGTTGGTAAAGTTTTCTAAAGCTGCCCTACAAATTACTATCATAGACTGAAAGAGACTGCTGTGCTTCAGAAATGTCCCCACCCTTCCACCCCAATCTACTGTTACTTATGGGGCAAAAGAGAGAAAGTTAATCTGTTATTTATTAAAGTCTTATTTTCAAAAATGGAAGTTGTCAGTTTACATACTAAACTCTGTAAACTTGGCTGTTGTAATTTGATGGACCCGACATATTGTACAGGTACTGCAGGATTGATACTAAAACAGTTCATGTCTATGTACTAATTATCTTCAGTAATAGAAACAGTTGATGGTACAGCAACCAAAAGCACGTAATACATTTCAGGTGCTTCAAAGTCATCCTCTCCCCTCCCGGGTTTGTAACACCTACATGCTTTTTAAGCATTGTACTTCAGATAAATAAATATATATACACACACACACACACACAACATATGCTGTATTTAGCTGATGTTGATGAGTAGCTTTATCTTAAAATGTTTTTAAAAATCATGTAATCCAGGGTATTTGGGGGGGGTATAGGTGATAGGATTCACTTTGTGAACAGAATTCCTTGAACAATTACCCCAGTCCCACTTGGAAACTCTTCTTTAGTTCCAGGAGAATGTAATAACTAACATGCAGCTGGAGTCAGTCTGTACCATTATTTCAAGTCAAGGGATTGTCTTCTTTCAGAAAGTCAGAGAATGTTCAGCAGAGCATGCTGTGACAGAGAGAAGCTTATCCCTCTTAAGACTGCTTGTCCTGGGAGGGTCCATTGGCAGGGCTCTGTCTTACTGGGAGGAGGTCATAGTGACCAGGAATATGGCTGTTCCTAGGTAGGTCGTATGGATTCTGGATATAGCTGGAGTTATGACCGCGGCCTTCGTGGACCATACTGACTGTGGGCTCTAAGGAATATAGTGAAAAATGAATTCAGAGAACAGATTAGCTTTGGTTGCCTTCTTGGAAGGGAAGAGAGATCTATTTAACTTGGGGAGAAGTGCTAGGCAGGCATTTATGCTGTCAACATCCCAACCTCTGGTCAACACCAAGAGATTTATATCCTAAAGGTAGGGCTCTTATCGATGAGGGACATAGGTTAAACTGGGAAAGGTAGAAGAAAGTGATTTAGAAACCTGTAAATGTCAGTTCTGATTACTTTTTAAAAACTGAGATTTGTATCAACAGTCACTTGAAGTGGGTGTGTGTGTGTGTGTGTGTGTACCCATTCCCCACCCCTAGTATTTCTGATTCATATGAGTCCTGGGTTTTTTAAAGCAGAGTTGACACAGAATTTGACTTCTTGCTTAGAGAGGAGGGCAGTCGTAGGAAAGGCAGTTCACCTTGGTTTCCTTAAAAAGCACAAAAGTGTGTATCGTCAAGACAGGGTGAATGGAGAGAGCTTGTTTTTACTTCAGATGCTGCACTGTTGCCCTGATTTCACTAAGTTATTTGAGACACCTACCAACTTCATATATATTTTTATTACATGTCGACAAGGATGGCATATCTGTGTATGGAGACCCCTTGTGCACAGGCGACTTCATTTCTACATAGCTGCTCTCTGGAAGCTTGCAGGTGAGGATGGGTGGGTCCTTAATTGTGGCGTAAGGGTTTTCGCTGCTATTCAAGGAACAAGTACTGGAACTGCACACGGATTCTTTCATGTAATCTGCAAGGCAAGAGAGATTTCTTAGGACAAGCAAGGACGTAAGTGTTTGCATAAATACCAGAAGCAGACTACAGTTGAGATTTTGTGCCTTCAGGATCCTGGGGCTAGGAAAGCCTATAATATTCCAAGATTTAGTTACTTATTAAATGTGTTGAGGAGTGCTTTCCAGGTAGGCAGAGCTCTCTTTCCAAATAAACTGGTTTTTTGGATAGTAACATTCTTGGTTTTAGTAGTCAGGTATTTATTTGAGTTATTCATAATATGCTTTCACAGTTATTCATAAACATTTGTTATTTAATTTTTACAAAATCCAGCAAGAATAGTTGGTAGCCTTCATTTTCTGGGATGAAGGCCCAGAGAAATGATGTGAATTAGCTGAGGTCAGACGTCTAGTAAATGACAGTGCCAAAACTTGGATCCGTGACTTGGGACTCCTTGGCCTATGCTTTTTTTTGTGATAGCTGCTTAAGCTGAGAAGTAGGCATGTGTGTTTTACTGCAGATGTCAGCAATTTGGCAGTCTCTTAAGTGGTAAATTCTTAGCAGTATTTCCTGCCCTCCAGGACCCCATGATCACAGTAGGGCTGAGTGAAGTGTAATAGAGCTGTAAAAAGTACCTTAGTCTCAAGCCAGCCTTTGGGAAGTTTTCTAGGAAGCCTCTGGGGTTGGTTACCCTAGTGCTGTGAATGCTAACTGAAATGTGTTCCAGCAGTATCTTTCTCTGACAGTAGCATTCATACTTCTCTCCTGCCACCTCTCAGTTGCATCATCCCCAAGACTTCAGGGTACACCGGGATGTAAACTGGTTTCCAGATACAAAATGAAGAAACTGTAGCTTCATTCAAGTAGATCCCTTAGTGACTGGAAGTCACAGAAAGGGAGAGCTCCCTCTTTCAACCTCTGTATCTATACCATTCCGCTTTGGGGGGAAGATCAGTGCCTTCTGCAGATTGTTCCAAGAGAGGCAGAATTTCCCTGGAGAAATCAGTAAACCCTCTGTAATCTGGCAGCTCGGATCCTTATCTGTGGGGCTTTGTCAGATAAGGAGTCTAGAGACAAGCACCATTGCAGGGGCTTGGTAACCAAGAGTGATCTAAGAGGCCTCTGAGCTCTGTATTCCTATGAAAGGCAGCAGCTGGTGAAATTCTTGGATGAACTGTCACTCAAACCACCATGATTTACATTTGGGGCTGCTCTTTATCTATGCTTTCTTCCTCCAACTTACGAGATTAATGAAAATTTTAAAAAGTGAAGGTGATAGTGTAACTCAAGGGATGACTTAGATGTACCTTGGCCACCAAGGTACACCTAAGAGCAGAATGCTGTGTGTGGCTGAAGGAGCTGAGATGTGTGCCACCCTAAGTAGCTTTTCAACTACAGGTAGGAGGGGATTTGCTTTTCTGTTAGTACAGGTTTCTGTTCTGTTGATGTTGTTTCAGCAGGTAATAGTTCCTCAGTCCTCTACAAAAGTAGTGACCCATTAGTTCCTTAAAGTGTTCACAACCCTCTGTGTTGCAGGTAGAGCAGTAATTATTATTCCCTCCACCCTACTGTGTGCTTATGAGGAAATCAAAGCTTAGAGTGGGGAATTAACTTCCTCATGTTCTCACGCTGCTTAAAGAGCTTTAGATAGAACAAGGCTTAGAGCATTTTTCCATCATTTTCTGTCACAACTTAGCCCACCAGTAGAGAGGGATGTTGGCTTTGGTCTGGTCTTAGATTGTGGGATTTATATAATATATGACCCTAGAAAGGAGGAGGGGAAAATATTCCTGATGTATGGTGAACAGTCTCAACCAGTATCAGCAGAGACTACTGAAAGGAGGTTAGATAGATGCAGCTGCAGGTTGAGGCTCACATGGGGGAAAGTGGTCATGGGTTCTGGACTGTGACCTGCCCAAACTACATAAATTTCCCTCTCGGTGAGTACTTTGTTTCTTAAGTACAAGGGTGTGTTGCTAAATCCAAGAACCCCGAAATGGCCCATCTGTTCCATTTTGGGTTCTCTGAACTCACCAACTAAGAACTAAGGCAATATGGCTCAGAGCTTCTTGTTCAGAAGCTGGAGAGTTTTACTTAGAAGGGAGATGGCTATTGTAATTGCAGCTATCTGAGTTGTCTGTGTTCTAGGAATAGTGCTAGTTTACTTTGTGTAGCATTTATGATCTTCATTCCAATTATATCAGTGAAAGGGGGCTGGGCAGAAAGGACTATCATTACTATTTTAGAAATGAGGAAACTGAAGTTCAGAAAGTTGGTTAGTATAATGCCTGATGTTAGTAAGTGGTTTAGTGAGGACTTATCCCCTCCCTTCTCCTGACACCCAGTCAAGATGTTTTTCCCTCACTAAATCTTAACCCAGTGCTCCTGTTCTTATCTCTAAAAGCAAACTCAGTATCTTCACCTTATCCTAACTAGGAATACCTTTTATCTATGGGGCCAAGCCCTGCTGAGAGAAAAAGGCTGAGCCCTAAGCTTTTTGCGAACATCCTTGAATAATTTAGTGGGAGAGCCTTGAAGCCCCAGCTCTCAACGCCTAAAAGAGCTGCCTCAACCAGTCAATAGCACCCCACTTCTCATTTTCACCAGAAAGGTCAGGGCTGCTTTTAAGTTTTCTGGAATAAATTGTTTGCTTTGGAGCAGGGGATGTACCTGAATGGACAAAAGAGTAGTTGGGGTCTGGGGGACGGGAATTAGGTTCAGAGAGACTATTTTCTGTACAGGGGCTAGAGGTAAAGACAGGATGGAAAAATTTGTGAGGTGTATGTGTGTATGTATATGTGTGCTGATGGTGAGGGAGGGTGTCGAATTATGGATTAATGTGGGTCCCATCTCTGAGAACTAGAGGGAACTAGAAGGTGGAGATGGGCAAGGCAAACAGGAAAACTCTGCCTTAGGAAGCCACTCTCTTCTCTAGCTGAGTCATCCATGAGGGCGGGCAGAGTGAGGGGAAGAATAACCTGCCGCTCTTAGATACTTCCTTATCCTTTTACAGCCCCACCTACACTTCACCCTTGTCCCATTTTGCAAAGAAAAGGGAATCATCAACCAAGCTACCCAAGCTTCCAAGCGTCAGGAGTTGTTCCTCCAAGGCCTGTAATTAGCATTAGGATTCAAGGCTTAGTCCTATCATGCCCTGGCATTTGCTCTCATCTAGTTCCTACCTCCCCCAAATTTTGCTACGTAATATACTAGCAGAGACAGAAGTGGCTTCTGAAATTACTAAACGTCTTCATTTTATAAAGGAAGCAGCAAAATTCAGAAAGGAAATGACTTCTAAGGCCACCTTACAAGTGGATCTGAACCTACCTTGGCCTCTAGATTAACACTAATATCCAGTTAAGGCCCAGTTTACTTAACTGTTGGAGAAAACCCAGCCACCAAACATCCACATCTTGCTTCTTGGCCTACTATAATTTCTTTTGATGACTTTTTTTTTTTTTTAATTGAGGCAGAGTCTTATTATGTTTGCCCAGCTGGCTTCAAATGTCCAGACTCAAGTGATCCTCCCAAGTAGCTGGGACTACAGGCCTGTGCCACTGAGGCTTGGGCTCTCTCAATTCTGTTAACAGAAGGCTGCACTATATTTTCTCTTACTGGGCTGTAAATTAGCATTCTTCTTCTAATTTAGAGACAAGGATATGGGAGGGAGTTCTCAGGATTAGGAGAATACTGCAAAAAGGAGTTTTTCAGAATGTCAGTGGGTTGCTCACTACCTAAGAATCCAAGGTGACTGCAAGGAGAGATTTGGACGTTGGACATCAAACCAACCTGTACAGAAAATATCAAAGAGCACACTAGAGAGCAGCAGCAACAGTGGGCTGAAGGATTCCAGGATCATGAGGATGGTGGAGAGTGGTGGGGAGGATTTCTTCTATGGCACTTTGAGATGCCTGCCTGACAGGGAATTATTCAAGAGATGGTTTGTTGGAGGATCATTCTGAGTGGGAAAAGGGGAGACAAAAAGGTGTTGAGTAGTCTAAGTAGTCTCCATCTCTAGATCACTTAGACTCTTAATTCTTAGCAAGTTTGGTTTTGCCCAGTAGTTTAGGGAAGTCATTTCATTTGTGGTACAAACTAGTTTATTAAATGTTTATTTGGGGGGTTAGCCAATTAGTGAGATTTATTTCACACCCTTGGCATTTCTATATAGTTCTGAACAGTGACATATTTTCCTCTTTTTGAAGTCTTGTTTTGATGTGTTGGTCCCTAACACCTGCTGGTACATTTGTCTACACAAATTCTCTGTAAGTTAAGGATGACTGTAGCCAGAGTGGTGAAATAAAGTCTGGCTGTCTGGCCGTATGCCTGCTGAGGCCTTCCCTGCACTCAGAGGTCAGATGTATGATCTCATACAACAGGAATGAAATGACACCTAGGCAGGGCCACTGCCTGGTTTTGTTTTACATTTATGGTTGCGCATTATTAAAGTAACCACCCTAATCACAGTGTACAGGACAACACAGTGCACAGGAAAGTTGTATGCTCGTAAACTGAGTGTCTCGGCCTGTCTGAGCTTATTCATGCTTGAGTCATGGATAGGCTCAGAACTGAGAAGACCCTTAAGGATCTTTCTGCCAATCACTATATCTCTGAGAAACTGAGGTCTCAGGTAATAGTCATGAAATGGTAGAGCTGTCTTTTCCATTTTCAGGCTTACCTCTTATAATGATGCTTACCTCCATTTGGGTGGCTTAAATCAAAACTCACAGAAAATTGCTAGAATAATGCCCCCCAAGAGAGTAATTCATGTATATTGAGAGGCTGAGGATGACCTGTCTTCAGACAGTTCTTTTGGGCTTTGTATTTCTTTTTCTTTTCTTTGTAGAGACAGAGTCTCACTTTATCGCCCTCAGTAGAGTGCCGTGGCCTCACGCAGTTCACAGCAACCTCCAACTCCTGGGCTTAGGTGATTCTCTTGCCTCAGCCTCCTGAGTAGCTGGGACTACAGGCGCCCGCGACAATGCCTGGCTATTTTTTTGTTGCAGTTTGGCTGGGGCCGGGTTTGAACCCTCCACCCTCAGTATATGGGGCTCGTGCCCTACCCACTGAGCCACAGGTGCCACCTGGGCTTTGTATTTCTTAACAAATTCTGATGGTGACTCACCCTTATTGCTCACTGACTCAGAACACAATACTTACCATCCCTGCCCTAAGCTCAACTTTTTTTTTTTTTTTTTAAAGAGACGATGCCTTACTCCCACCTACACTGGAGTATAGTGGCCCAATTGTAGCTCAGTCCACAGCCTGGAATGCCTGGGCTCAATTTATCCTCTTGCAACAGCCTTTCAAATGGCTGGGACTACAGGTATGTGCTGCCCTGACCAGCTAGTTTAAAAAAGAGAGAGAGAGAGAGATGGACTCTCGTTATATTGTCCAGGCTGGTCTCGCACTCCTGGCCTCAAATAATTCTACCTCAGCACGTACCAAAACACTGTGATTATAGGAGTAAGCCACCATTCCTGGCCTCACCCCACTTCTAATGACCATCTCTCCGAGGGCTGTAGGCAGCCAGCTGTTTTTGGTTAGGACAGGGTATATCTAAAGCTAAGTCTGAAAGAAGAGAATAATAATCAGGGAAATCTGGGTCAGTCTAAGTGGTTTCCAATGATAGTTGGGTAATAAGCTGCATAAGATACCCTGAGATACTCCTCACAAATGCAGATTCCAGGGCCCCACGCTAGATGTACTGCATCAGAATCTTGAGGACATTGGGTGTGAACATCTATATTTTTAACAAGGTTTCTAGGTGATCCTGGTGCACAGCTAGATTTAGGCCATCGAGACCTTTGCCATCAGTCATCTTTCAGTTTGTCTTAAATTCTTTTTAACAGAACTTAGAGACCAAAGGACAGCCTCATTACGTTAGTACAACCTTTACAATATGCAAAAATACTTCCCGTCTGTGATTTTATTGGATATTCATGATAACCTTGTTAGACAGTAGGACAGGCATTAGGCAACTGGACAGGCATAATTATCCCAACTTTGCAGATGGGGAAACTGAGTTCTGGAAAGCTTAGTCTAGCGTCACAGTTAATAAATGAGAGAGTGATAATGTGATAGAGTTCCAAAGCCCTCTATTTTGCATGTTCTGGCATTTAGACCTGGGAGTAGGACATGACCTTTCCTCTGGGGCTTCACCTGTAGATTTGCTAGAGGGATGATCCAACTTGCAGATTCATGTGTTAGGGATTTGTCCTGGCTGCTCTGCTCTTGGAGGCAGAGCTCTTTTGAAGGTGAGTGCCATACAATATTAACACTGGGTGTCGTTTTCATTCCTTTAGCCCCAGAAAGCCAGCAGGTGCAGGGTGGCATTCTTCACCAGTGCAACGACAGGAAGTCTCTGGGGCAAGTAGATTGACTTTATTTCTGATTTTATAATCAATTTAACTTGTACTAATTGGCTGGATAATGACGTTCTACATTTCCGAAGACATTTAGTTGGCATCTATAAAAAACCCACAAGCGTTTGCTAAGCAGGTGCAGCTGAAATCAAGAGGAATTCATTAATAATACTATGATTGCTCCTCCTGGACAGAGCTGCCCAACAGCCCCAGGCCCTGTGGTTTTTAAACTTTTTGTGGGGGAGGGTATGCAGTTTCTTCCAGGTGGAATTCCTGACTGTTTCAGAGCCTCCCTCGTTATCTTGCTAATCCCTTTGTAATAAGACATCATGATTAGATACTCTACCTTTGAACCCTTTGTCCATAATGTATGTGTTCTGACGTCTATCCATTCCACAAGCTCCTGTGTAAAAATAACATAAGGAAATTAAAAATACAGGGGTGAAATTTACTTAGACTATTTGTGTTCTTCCTTTCTTTGTTGCTTTTTCCTCGCCTTTCTTCACTACCCAGAAAATAGTTGTTTATTACTAGAAGATTATTCTGTGCTTAATCTACCTTAAATTGTTCTGAGTATAAGGGAATTCTTAAAAGGCTCACAAACATTAAGGTGAGCTCCAGCACCCCTGGCATATTTGGTACTCCTTCCCTATAGCCCTAAGAGAACGTCTTTCAGGAGGTAATGAAAGGCAGTTTGATGCCACCTGCAGTCACTGTACTTGAAGTTCTAGTCTCCAAAGGTATAGGATAAGGAACGAAGCAGAATCAGTTCTTAGGCTGTGTGACCTTGCAAATCTCAGTTCTGTTCAATTTTCCACCTCTCTCAGCTCTGGTCTTGCTTCTCGTCTCCTGGATCCTAGGATCATCTGAGGAGAGCCAGAGAGGTAGACAGATAGCTGAGGTTCTGGTTTAGTCATCTCTCTAAGGTGGGAGGTACAGACATTCCCATCCACAGCCAGCTCTCAGTTAGCCATTCTTTTGGGTGAGTAATACTCTTTGAAAAGTATTAACTGGTGTTCTTCTGCCTCAAAGATTTCTTTCTCCCTTTTGCCTGTCAGTTTTCTCAGCTCCCACAATGTAAAGTCCTGAGCCCCTCAGCCGGAAGCAGGACATAAAGCTTGGGACCAAGTTTGGTTCTTTGCTGCTGCTGATCCCAGAAAAGAAATTGTCTGGCATTTCCAGGTTGGGATAATAATGACACTGGGTCAAAATCAAGGCCTTTTTTTTTCCTAGCTTCTATGTGAGGATACAATACCAGGCAAGGCACACATACAGTGCTTACTAAAATACAGCTTTGACTCCACTTGGCTTGCCCGGTTTCTGACACTGAATACCAACCCCCTGTTTAGACAACCTCCTCTGCACAGTTCCAAGTTGAATCTGAAGGCATTTACTCCTATCTGCCTGTCTTCTACACATTACCAAGTGACACAGCAGAACAAGGCCTAGGTTGTTTCTCAGGTTTACTATTCGTCTAAAAGGCCTATAGGTACTTGTGACCTTCAGAATCATGACTACGACAGTTTGTATGCTGGCATAAGTTTAGCAGTTTATAGACGAGGACTTCCTTTACCCTCCTAAGAGAGAGAGACTAGTCTCTTAACTTTTCCTCCTTTTTACAGAATAGGAAATAGGCCCAAAGAGCTGCTGGTTTAATACCATACCAGCAGCTCATTTGTAGCAAGTGAGAAGTTGAGCTGCAAATAGAGCCCAGATCTCCATAAGTATTTTCTTCCTGAATACTACCCTGCCTTGGTGCAAGACAATGAATGACAGTGTGTGATGCTCAGGCTGCCCTGGCTGAATAGCAGGATCTCTAAAGTGGGGAGATTGGGGACGGGACACAATTATAAGAGGGACTTTGCCTAACCAGTGCAATCATTGTAACCTGGTTCTTTGTACCCTCAATGAATCTCCAACAATAAAAAAAAATAATAATAAAGTGGGGAGAAATCTGGCCTGAGCTCAGAGGATATTCCCATGTGGAAAGAGATACAGTATGGAGAGGCTGTGTGTGTCTGTGTGTGTGTGTGGAGGGGGGGAGGGGGGGATGAAGTGGGAGAGACTGTAGCTGGAGGATTATTAAATGTCTTGGGTGCTCTCCAGGGGACCAGGCAGCCCATGTCTGCTCAACGGGCAGATGAATTCAGAAACTTCACTGTCTAGTGCTGGTGGACCCAGGGACCTGTAGAGGTAGATAGAGCTGTTTCCCTTGAGCTCTAGAAGCCAGCTAGAGCCTGAGCTCAGGCCCAGGGTTGTCCAGCATACTAAGGCCCTGCCCCAAGGTGCCTCAGAGGAACCACTTTATAGGGATGCCACATTGTCTGTTCATTCATTGCACTTATTCCTAGGACACCTACTTTTGTAAGTGCTTCCATTTCAGGACTGACTTTCCAAATTTCCTTTTTGCATCTTTCCCAAGCCACCAGATTTGAGCTCAGGGCATGAGTACAAAGGATGCTTGCTGGTTGACAGAGTCTGCCCCGCTTCTTCAGATTCCTGCTTGATAGCTCTACCCAAGGACCTGGGAAAGCTTGGTTTGGGCTACTGGTGGTCTTGGGGTTTCTCTCTGGGGGACACTGGGCTTTTTAGTCAGAGAGCCAACTTATTATTCATACCAACAGGGGCTAGAGAATCACAAAAGTGTTACCATCCTCAAGTCATTTCTCAGTGATTTGGGTTGTATTTTGTGGCCTGTAGGGAGTGCAGTTAGCTGGTTTCTCCTCCATCACCATTTATCCATATCCACTGACCACTATGGGAATAGAAGGGTTGATAAGGAGGATCTAGAAAGGTTTCCTTTTTTAGATAGGGGTTTGGGCTGGTAGACTATGTTGGGAAGGAGGAGAGCTCACCAGAGAGTTCTACGACCATGGGGGGTGGGTCAAGGTGCAGGAATGGGGATTAGGGCAGGTGCTAGGTATGGTCTGATATGAGGGGCTGGGGGTAGATCAGGGGTCTGACCTGGTGAGTGTGGCTCAGCGGGGTGGTTGAGGTGTCTAAGTTCAATGTAGAAGTCCTCGGGCGGGTACCTGGCTTCCAGGGCACTGATCTGGAAATGGGAGTCTAGTGAGAGGAATGACAGGGAGGAGCCATTATTCCCAGGGCCCTGGTATGATGGGGGAGGGGTGGGAAATACATGAGTGGGCAAAGGTTAGGGTGGGGCAGGCTGGAAAGACTCAAGGTCTTTACTATGGCATTCTTGTCACAAGCAGATCACCTTGTGGGGCAAGGTGGGATCTGTAGCCATCTGCCTTGTTTTCCCTTAACCTCCACTCCCACCCTACACAGGAGCTGGTGCTCACCACCAGAGGGAAAGTGATAGGACCTGGGTCAGGCAGAGGTCTCTTTCCCAGAGGGCAAGTACCCCTTTTGCTTCCATCAGATCCCTACATTCTGGCTCTAGCTGTCTGCCTGGTGGTCCCTGGATCATAGCCATCCTCTCCCCATCCCTGATTAAAAAATGAAGAAGGTCCTGGACTTTGTTTTCTTGTGAGAGCCAAAATAGGGACTTGGGTTTCCTCTCCACACCTCTTCTCCCTAGGGGCAAACCCTGGTCAGGACTTAACCACCTTCTTTTGAGCTTGGGACAGAGTCCCTTTCAATATGAGAGAAGAATAGGGTGGGACATGGTGGTGGGGACCAGACTCAAACCACTACTGACCTAACACGTTCACATAGCTGTAGGGGGTCCAGCCTGCTGTGTCTCTGTCAAGGGACTTGTTACTGAGCTGTTTGAAGAGTAGGAGAGCCAGTTAGTACACACTGCCCCTTCCCAGCCTCAGTGTACCCACCCCTGTCATGATCTTGATCCACCTGGGTCCTTGACCATTGAGGGAACCTATGAGCTAGAGGTTCCACAACAGGCCACCACGGTGTGACTAAGGCCAGTGGGAACAGAATACACCCCATTCAAGCTGTCAGGCTGAAGTTGTAGGGTTCTCAGGCCCCTTACAGAAGGCAGGAGCGGGGCTTCCCAAGAACTGGCTTAATCAAGCTGGTCCTGATAGGGCAAGCAGATCAGCTAGGTTGGGCTTTGGGCTAGGGCCCTCTGGGAGTCTGTCAGCTGCAGCATGAGGCCACCTCCAGCACCAAGGGAGGTGCTGAGGCTATCTCTATTGTCACCTGACTTAGGCCAAGCCTTCATTTTCTGTGATCAAGGAAAAGCCTCATGGCAGGGTATCTCAAGGCTTATGGTACAATCCTTCCTCTCTTTGCATTTTTTTTTTTTTTTTTGTAGAGACAGAGTCTTACTT
This sequence comes from Nycticebus coucang, assembly GCF_027406575.1. Classification (NCBI taxonomy): domain Eukaryota; kingdom Metazoa; phylum Chordata; class Mammalia; order Primates; family Lorisidae; genus Nycticebus; species Nycticebus coucang. The sequence goes on from NC_069785.1 coordinate 68,518,723, forward strand.
TATTGCCCTCGGTAGAGTGCTATGGTGTCACAGCTCACAGCAACCTCCAACTCCTGGGTTTAGGCAATTCTTTTGCCTCAGCCTCCCAGTAGCTGGTACTACAGGCACCCACCACAACGTCTGGCAATTTTTTTGTTGCAGTTTGGCTGGGGCTGGGTTTGAACCCTCCACCCTCGGTATATGGGGCCAGTGCCCTACCCACTGAGCCATAGGCATCACCCTCTCTCTTTTTTTCTCTCTCTCTGCAGTTTTGGAGATAGTTATCCTCATTTCACAGATGGGACTTGAGTCCTGGCTTGTGGGACTTGGTGCATTCTCAGGGATAGTTATCCTCATTTCACAGATGTGACCTGAGTTCTGGCTTGTGGTTCTCGCTCATGGACGTACAAGGAGTTAGTAGTAGGGCTAGGTCCAGAACTCAGGTCCCCACTCCCAGTCCCATGTACTTTCCATGTCCTCACAGCAGCCTGCTTCTGCTACGTGCCTTACCTGCCAGACTGAGGGGTCCTTGACCACAAAGAGCTACTCTATCTTGGGGTGAGGTGAACCATAGGGTCAGCAAGTGGGGTATCCTGCAGTAACTCTGGCCTCCCTTGACAGTGGTTTCCTTGAGGCTTTACAGTATCTGTGTTTCTGTGGGGGGTTCAGGCTACAGCGCCACAGAGCTGTGGGCTGATGGTCGTTCTCCATAGGGCGGACAGGGAGGAAAGGATTCCTAGAGCTCTAGGGCACAAGCCTGGAGTGTGAAAGCTGTGTTACTGGCCCAGGATGGATGTTACAGGAAGCCAAGAGTCCTGTGGTTCCTCCCCACCTACCCTGATAGCCTTGCTATTCTGGGCATGTGCACGAGGGAGGGAATCCAGAGGCGTGTAGCCTGAGCCTTTCCTATCTTGTCCTTGGGGCTATAATCTCCCATCCTGCCTGGTATGTGTCCTGGCACATTAAGATGGCTTACTACACATTATCTACATGTCTGCTGAAACATCCCTGCCCAAGGGCCTGTGACTATAAGCAGATGTCTTGCTATCAGCCAGGGTTATGCTGGGAGCAATCAGGGAAGGCCTTGTCCAGGAGGGTATACAGCTGCCCTGAAGATGTGCGGAACTCACTGTCCACAGCTGAAGTGTCAGTTTCATGCCCTTTGTGTGTATGATTACAAAAAATGGTTTATAGGTACAAGAGACATTGGGTGGTTATCTGAGTAACAGTAGTTACTTACTCTCTAACATATTGGTTGTACACATTGTGTTGGTAACGGTACTGCAGCAATTTATGGAAGGTAGGTGGTATAGTGTTTTGACTACATGATGACATGTGGCAAAATTGACTATGACACACGGCTATATGTGACAAGAAGGCTACACATGATTCCATTACTAGGTACCAGTGGGTTCACAGAGGGTAAAAGAGTGTGTGTTACATTGAGCGATCTGAGGTTTGGTTATAAGGGATGCCCACCAGTTACATGGTGCTCGGTTCCGTGTTAGTGTTCTGGTTCCATTACATGCTTTACAGACTGTTTACATATACCGTGGCTCACAGGACTGCTCTTAATGTATTAGTGGCTGGTTCCACAAGACCGTGCATGGGGGGTGCAGTTCCTTCTTAGGCAGAGGGGAGGGCTAATGAGAGGACAGTGGACAGGGGCTAGGGAGTCAGGGGCCCGGTACCTTGGTGGGGCTGTTCCTGTCCAGAGTGCTGGCCTGGCTGGTGGCAGGCCCCCCGCACGCCAGTGCATGGTAGCTGGAATTGGAAAAGCACTGGGCATGGCTGCTACTTTGAGACAAATCTGGGAAGAGAACAAGGTGCCACATACCATCACATCCCTGATTAGATACCCTCAATACTAGCTCTTGGGCTGGGCAGCCTGGAAGGAAACAGGTTAAGTACCCCATTCCCCAAGCTTTCTGGCATTCACTAAACCTGTGGAAATCTGGAGAACCTGAGTTGCCCCTTCCTTATGCTGGCCCCCTGCAGCGTGCGGGACACAGGCTAGGTTTGCCAGTGTGGAGGGAGGCAAGTTGCAGTTTGGTTGGACAAGCTGTGTTTGCCTTGGTAGCCTTATATGTCCCACTGCTGGTCTTCTGCTAGGGTGAGATCCCAGTAATGAGTTCATAAAGAGAATCCCACTCTTGGCCCTAGCCCTTCTCCTCCTGAGGATTCCAGGACCTACCCCCAGAGATGGGGAATACCAGAGGAATAGCGTGGGCAAACTAAGCCGACATTCTCAGTATGGTGATAAAAGAAAATCCCCAAATCTCTGTGGGCAGGGATTTCATCAGAGGATGTTTGCTTTGGCTGAAACCCAGAGGGACACACAGGCCAGGAGCTCTTTGAAGGCAGGGTCTGTACCTGGGCTGCCTGTGTCCATCCTGTAGCATCTAGCACGGAACTGGGCATACAGTAGATAATACTCAGCAGAAGTCCACTGAAGTGATCTGGGTTTTCTAAGCACAGTGCGGGAGGCTGCAGATCAGCCATGAGCCATGGAGCCAGCTGGAGAAAGCCTTCATCCTAGGCTCACTTAGGCATAGCCTCTCGTGGCCCAGGGCTACATAGAGCATTTTTGGCCTCTATTGTTTAGCTAAATACAAAGCAAAACACCTTTCTTACTTCCAAGGCAGCAGTTTAAGGGAGAAGAAGGATCTGGCCCAGCAGCCCCACTCCACTAACTCCCAGCTAGCATGTCCCTTGTAGTTGTTACCATGCGTGTGGACAGCCTGGGCTCTGGCACACCTGCCACAGGGACATTGTCCAAACTTTTATACCTCCCCCAAGGTTAGGTGCCACCCTCCTCCACGTACTAACAGGGCTCTCCTAACTCTGGGAACTGGGGGGAAGGGTTGCCCTGAGGCCTTCACCAGGGAAGCAGAAATGGACAGGGCCTGAGCAAAGTGGTACAGCCATCAGGATGGGGAGACATTTCCCTGGAGAGTATAGGAAAGTTACTACTTGGTGTGACTGTTCCTGTGGCTGAAGCCACAGGTAAGCAGGATGGTGTAGCTCTAGGGAAATGGGAGGAGGCTTCCAGAGCTGGGGGCCCAGGAAATGACCTCTTCTTAGAATCCTATGTCCCTTTCCCAGGTAGGCTCCTGCTTCCCACTCCACTGGTGCTCTAGGGGAGTCTGAGCATCCACACCCAGCCTCTGTAGGCGTGACCACCCACCTTTAGCAGTAAACCCAGGTGTGCCCAGGGACACTGTATGGCTCTTTGGGGGTGGGGTGAAGTGGGAGGGCTGGGGGAGTCAGGAGGGAGAAGAGGAGGGATGCTGAGAGCATGGTCCTTACCGGAGAGGGAGTAGTCTGTGCTGGTCATCCTCATGGCAGGTGTGTAGGACACTCGGGGAGCCAAGTCGCGGCCCTTTTCTTTCTGCCTCCGCCGTCGCCAGGCAAACAGGCCCAGCAGTACCACAATGAGGAACAACAGGAGGATGATGCCTGTGACAGCACCCACTGAGTGCCGCTCTGCACCCAGAGCTGGGCTGATCTTGGTATAGGGATTCAACTCCTCCATCATGAGGGCAGCTGTGGGCAGAGGGAAGGCCTGAGCCTGGGGCTGGCCTGTTTGCTCTTCAGCTGTCCTGGGCCCAGGCTCAGATGCCTCTAACCCCTCTAAAGTGGGGAGGCCTGGCTCTGGTCTTAGCCTTGTTCTCCAATCCCTATATGATCCCCCCAGCCCTGACTGTGCCTCACTTTCTTCAACTACCTAAAAGGGGATGGAGTCCTAGGGTCATGACAAGAAGCAAATGCAATTGTGGATATGAAACAAAGTATATAGGTCACTACAAAAGTTGTGAGATGGTCCATTATGTCCCTTCTAAGAGACACAGTTGACAAGATGCTTTCTGATTTACCCAGGCAGGTTTGAACTTGCTGAGCTTACCGGTGTTGCTGGGGGGGTTTCATTTGTTTCTGTCTGAATAGATTTTACATTTCTTGATTTTTGTGTATCTCAAAACTTTTGTAATGACCACATATTTTACTCTTCTAAAAATGACTTAAAGATACTAGCTCACTTAACCTTCCCAGCAGCCCTCTGGAATGGAGACTGTTCAATTATTTCCCTTTCATAGATGAAAAAACTGAGTCACCAAAAGGTGAGGTAACTTGCCTAGGATCACACAACCAGTGATTGGCAGAATCTGGTTTCTCAGAAGTCCGGAAAAATTTGCCACAACCCCTGCTTATGAGTTGTGTGACTCAGAGTGACCTCAACAATGATCCCACTCTCTGGGGGAGAGGTTATGAGCCCCAAATGATAGACTGGCAGTGAGTGCTGTGCCACTGTGTCCAGGATCCCTGCCTACAAAGCCCTCTTTCTTCATTGTGGATGTGTGGGCTGACCCCTGTGCTGGGGGCTCAGTCCAGGGTTGTCTTGCCAGCCCAGCAGTATCTAGACCTCTCCTTGGCTGCCAGCTGCTGGGCTGAACTGAGCTGGCTAACATCAGCAGGGAGGTAAATGGCCTGTGTTACCATTCTCAATGATTTATCCTCAGGAAGCAATGGCTGCTTTCTGTCATGTGGGTTATTGAGAGCCCATCCTCATCCCTCATCTCCTAGAACTAACTGTAATACCATCCCTTTCAGGGTTGCAGCACTTTATAAAAGGTTTTTATGTATACAAAGCCACTCTTTATGGAGGGCTCAATTACGTACGTGCCATGCACAGTGCTGATTCCTTTACTCACGCTGTCTTAGCTTGATCCTCATAACTTAGGTGTCATCTGACTGTAGTATTAGAACCAAAGTTCAGCCTCTTGGGGCTCCTTTGCCCTCAGAGGAATCTTGTGTCATGGGGAAGACAGCAATTAATCTATTCTTCCCACATTGCATGTGGAGTAAATAGGCTCAGTACAAGAAAATGACTAGCTTAAGGACATCAAGCAGGTAATGGGAGAACTAGAACTTGGCAGATACTCTAACTTGGTCTGGTGGCCTTTCCACAGCACTAGTTTGTAGTTACCCTTGCTTGGCTCCTGGGAAATGTGCTGAGGACAAGCATGGGGAAGCTGCAGCTGGAAGGCTGCCTGCCAACCCCTGTCCCATTTTCCTCTCCAGCGCTTGGAACCTCAGCTTTTTTCCTGCAGCCACCTGTTCCTGCTGTCCTCAAACGGGAATAAAGGGAAGTGTCCTCATCAAATGCAGCTATTCCAGTTGGAATCTCCCTACAGCCTCCCTGGGTCTCTTTCCACAAAGCCCCAGGCACTCTGCCACCTGTGTATTACCTTGGTCACACCTGATTCCTTTGAATCCAGGGCTGCAATAACAGGTGCCAGTGACGTGGTCACAGGTAGAATTGTTCATGCACTCACACAGCTGCTGACACCCATAGCCAAAGGTTCCTGGGGCACATCCTGTGTGGCACAAACAGTAGGGTAGACGGTGAGACCCACCCACTGCCCACCTCTCCACCTCATGTTTGGACAGCTCTGGTGACAGGCCATTTCTGCCTCTCACTAAGTGAAATGTATTTCCCCACAGCTCCCACGGTGCTTTGGTTAAACACTTGGGGATGGACAGAGCATGTGTAGTCCTGAGTGGGGGGACAAAGAGGAGGAACGGGCAGGGCCCAACTCCCCCCTACTTCCTCATGCAACACATGTAAGCAGCATCTTCCATGTTGCGGGCTGAACTGAGGGCTGCAGGGGCTTCAAAGAATCACAAAGATCCCGGGCCTCCCTCTGCTTCCTTCATTACCCACTCAGGCCTCACGCTCAATCCCCTCCCGCCTCCTTCCATATGGAGGGAGAAATTCTTTTTTTTTTTTTTTTGTAGAGACAGAGTCTCACTTTATGGCCCTCGGTAGAGTGCCGTGGCCTCACACAGCTCACAGCAACCTCCAACTCCTGGGCTCAAGCCATTCTCTTGCCTCAGCCTCCCTAGTAGCTGGGACTACAGGCGCCCGCCACAACGCCCAGCTATTTTTTGGTTGCAGTTTGGCCGGGGCCGGGCTTCAACCCACCACCCTCAGTATATGGGGCCGGCGCCCTACCGACTGAGCCACAGGCGCCGCCCAGGAGGGAGAAATTCTTTAAGCACCAATGTAGGCATGAACCTTTTCAGCTTTTTCCTTGAGAGTTTCTCCCAAAGTCAAGCGAACAAAAGGTAGAGCCCAAATGAGCGGACTTGAAGGGGGAAGGCTCCCCCCAAGAGGCTGAGGCCCGGCCCGGGCGGCCCCCAGTGTGGTCAGGGCAGCTTACTCTGTTCACAGTGCTGCCCGGTGAAGCCCGTGCGGCAGGTGCACTTGCCGCTGATGTGGTCACAGCTGGCGCCGTTCTGACACTGGCATACGCGCCCACAGTCCTTCCCAAAAAACGCTGCTGGGCAGCCTGGGGAAATAGGATCTCTAGTCATAAGCACTGCTGCTGATTGAGGATCACTGCAGAGCTGTGGCTGGGACCAGACCCATCTTCTGCCTCTCTCTTGCTGAGCATACGGTGAAGACTACTGAGACCCTGCACAGAGCCATCTCTGTACTCTCAGACTCTCATGCTGTACAGGGGTAGTTAGGGGCCAAGGAATCCTGCAGACAAATGGTCCTTGGAACCAGAAGCCAGGCTTGGGTCTCCTTCCTGTGTGGCCACAGGCTGCTTCACTCTGGACCCCACCGTCCAAGGAGGGTCTGGTATTGGTGATTGCTGACATACCGACAGCCCTAACCTTGCAAGACTTTAGGCCTCTCAAAACCTTGAATTGGGTCAGGCCCTGGGGCTTCCCCTGCAGGGCTCCCCACTTCTCATGGAGCAGGGGTGGGGGTCCTAGGGCCAGCTCCCTTCTTCCTCCCTCCCTGCAGGCCTGGACGATGCCCACAGTGGCCAGTAGGCTGCAGTATGGGATTCCACGTGGATGGGAGGCCAGGAGGCAGGGCTTACGCTGTGTGCAGAAGAGTCCAGTCCAGCCAGGGGTGCAGCGGCAGGCCCCATCCTCGGTGCTGCAGCTAGCCCCGTTGTGGCAGCTACATGTGTGAAAGCAGGCAGGGCCCCAGAACCCTGGCGGGCAAGCTAGGATGTGGGTGGGATGCAGAGAGGGGAGAGGAAGATGAAAAGGGAGTATACATCAGAGCCAAGACATCAGGATGGACGCAGCTGACTTTTCCTGGCTCTCGGGGGCTTGCTGGACACACTGTTCCTAGAATTCTTATACCGCTTGGTTTAGCAACCCAGGATTCACAAGACCCAGATTGCCCACTCTCCAAGTCTTTGGTAACTAACGCAGCATGGCTCTGAGGGCTCCTGAGCCTCCCCTCTCAGCGAGTCCCAAATCAGTTTACCCCTGATTTGGAGCACACGGGTAAACATTGTGTGTGACAGTGGGACTACTGTTTGTGCTAACTTCCCCGTAAGGCTAGGGACTTTCCTAGGGCAGGAACCATTCTCAGCTGTGAGCTCATTGAGGATGAAGCCTGTGTCTCCCCATGAGAATGGCAGTTCCCTTGGCCCAGGCCATCTAACAAGGACCTACCTTAAGTGTACTGGCTAAGTCTCTGCCTTAGATTAAGGGCTCCCTAGAGAGAAGCTGTTACCGCCACATTAAATTGGGTATACTTTTCATGAACAGTGCTCTATTCGGGCTTATGATGTCCAGGATATCGTTCACATGGGCCACCCAGAGGGCACCCACTCTCCTCCCAAGGTGCTTGTCTGGCCACATCTCGCTTTGCCATTCCCAAATTCCACCCTGCTGGTCCTTGCCCCTCCTCCTCTCCAGCCAACATCCTCTCTTAGGTGCTAAGATTAATAGCTTTAATTAATGGATATCAACAATATCAATACCTTTAATGCCAGCAGTTAATAATACCAGTGATCAATCCTAATAACTCATCATGTTAGCAATAGAGCTAAATGGGATGCAGATGGACATTCCTGGCTGCAGAAGGAGATTTCCGTCCTGGAAGTGGAGCTGCCAAGGTAAAGAGCCTCCAGACCTAACCTTGGGTGAGGGACATTCCCAGAGGGCAACAACCTACCCTGTGAGCAGTCCTTGCCGATCCATCCGGGGAGGCACTGGCAGGAGCCATCGATGGGGCTACAGGTCCCGTTGTTGGCACAGGAACAGAGCTGGGCGCAGTCCTGCCCAAAGTGGCCTCCAGCACACACTGTGGGCACAGGGCGGCCTGGCACCTGTTCTCCCACTTATGCACCTCACATCACCCCCTCACCCACAGCTACAGCCCCGGAAGTTCCCAGGCCACGGCCCGACCACCCTGGAATTAGGGGTCTAAGTAGGAACTGCCCACCTCAGCACCCTATCACCCTTCTCCATATGCATGGAAATAAGTGGCCCATAGAGGTGGAATGACTTGACGTGGTGAGGCTGGGCATCACACTTCTGCACTCTCGGTCCAGTGCTCCCTGTATTGCTCTGCAGGCTTCCAAATTTTATTGCCACACTTTGCCAGCATCACTAATCCCACAGCCATGGGGGTGAAGACTGTTCACAGCCAAAAGGAGAGGGACAAATGCAGTGTGGCAGGTCTGCAGTTTGACTGTTGGAGGGCTGGCCTTGAATGTCTGTTGCTAACCACCTGTTTCCTCTGACCTCAAGCCTCAGTTTGGTCTCCTTCTCAGGAAAGCCCTCTGGGGTTCACAAGGCCCTCTCCACTGCTAGTGTTTCTACTCTGAATCACTTGGAGGATTTAGGGCACAGACCCTCCTGGAGTAGTCACTTCTGGGTCTGTAGAGGAAAGGCTGGTTTTCTCAGCCAGGCTGAAGGGCTGCGTCTGCTGCATGTGAGTATTAATCGAGCACTTATCTTATTTCCTCTGCAGTTCATCTCCCACTTGTTTCCTACAGCTTGCATACTCTAAAGCACTGCTCCATTCATGACACTCCTGTGTCCTGCTGACATATCCTCAGTGCTCCCCTCCCCCGCCCCCCCCCCTCCCGCAATGCCCCAGAATAAAGTCTAGGTCCTGGAGAGCAGCGCAGAGGATCATGGGAAGGTGTCAGTTCTTGAAGAGAAGTGACTTCCCCAGGGCCCCTCTCTCAACCCTTGGGCTGGCACCCTCTCCTTTGCATCACACTGCCTTGTATTGATAGCCCTTCCCCAACCAGACTGTGGGCACCGGGTGGCTAGGATCTATGTCCACTCTGTGCCTCTCTGGGACATGATTAGTGGCTGCCAAATAATAAAGGCAGCATGGTGGACTGGACTCTTTAGTCCAAAGCCTTGGATTGAGGTCCTAGTTTTCTTTATGTATTCAGAAACATAGATGGCACTTATGCACAAGACACTTAAGTGTGCTTCACAAATGCAGGCATACCTCAGAGATATTGCAGGTGCACTTCCAGACCACTGCAAGAAAATAGTGCAATAAAGCAAAGCACATGAATTTTTTTTTTGTTTCCTAGTACCTATGAATGTTACGCTTACACCGTAGTCTGTTAAGTGTGCAATAGCATGTCTAAAAAATGTAGGTGCCTTAATTGAAGAATACTTTATTGCTAAAAATACTGATGCAGACAGGAAACGAGCACTTGATCTTAGAAAAATGGCACTGATAGACCTGCTTGAGGCAGGGTTGCCACAAACCTTTAGCTTATAAAGAACGTGGTATCTGGTAGCACAATAAAGTAATACAATGGGGTATGCCTGTATCCATTCACTTAATCTTGTAACTGTCATTATTATATAAATAGTGACACCATCATCACTACTCCTTATCATTAACTCTTCTTTCTAGATGAGAAACTGAGGCACTGAGAGGTGAATTAACTTGCCTAAAGTCACACGACTAAGAAGTTTTACCATGGACTGGCTAAGTGTGTTTGAGCAAATCATATCACCCCTTCTTGGTGTTGGTTTCCTCATTTTTCTCACATGCACAAGGCCCCTAGCTTAGGGCCATAGTTAATAGTTGCGGGCAGGCAGTCTGGCTGGTTTGGGGCCCTGTGCCTCACTTTATAAAAACAGCAGCTTCCCAGGCAGTTCACGTCCAAATGGATGGCATGCACGTCACCTGTTTGCAGCTCAGGCTCCAGCTTCCTGGAGCAGGCTGCCCAACCTCTTCCCCTTCCCTCCCTCTGGGAGGTGCTTGATTTGGGGAATCCATACCCAGTCCTGGCTGGCCCTCTCTGAAGAGTGCTCCCCCAACCTCCATCCCTAAAACAAACTATGAACTTCTCTAACAAGAAAGTCTTATCTTTGAAATCTTTCTCACGTACAAAAGGCCAGCAAAATTTCCCACAGAGCTGCTAATGCAATCAGTCTAATACATTAATTGGGTGACTTCTTAGCTGAATCAAGAGTGAGCAAAGAAAGGAGCAATGGAGAGAAGGGGGGGCTGGTGAAAAGAAAACATCTGGTTATATTTAATCTATGTTTAATGACTCTACATAAGTAGTAGAGTCTATAATTTGTAACTTTCTGGAAAGCCGGTCATTAGAAAGTGTCAGTTCAATTTTTCACAAGGTTTGAGACTTAACAGGGCAGTTGCCATTAATAGCAAACCCTATTAGATGTATAGGTGGGAAATACTCATTAGGCCAGCGGGTGATAAATCAGGCAACACAGGATTTACTCTTCAGGCTGCTTAGGCCCTAATTTAGACCTGGCCTATCTGTTTTGACAGCTAGGTCTCCTATGTTTCATAAGTAAACCTCTGTGTGTCAGGTTATGATTAAACTGTCCTAAGAGGGCTACAAGTAAATGAAACTGTCACATATGTTTCCCTGGGGCCCAAACTTCTTGTGACCTCAAAGCATCATGTAGTAAACTTTCCACTCATACATATTAACAGCCCACACGCTTGCAAAAATAGCCCGGCTCGGCAGTGATTATTCATGAAAGGAATGGCTTCCCCTGAGAGGTAGTGAGCTCTCAGTCAATAGAAGTATTTAAGCAGAGTCCAGATGAGATTCTTGCACAGATGACCTTGAAGTTGCTTTTAGCTCTAACTTATCCTAAGATCTTTTCACTCCCTATGGATTAAGGTGCAAATTCTGTAGCCTTGTGTTGAAATGTTCTAAAGGCCCCAGCCTACTTTCTCAGCCCTCTTTCCACCACCACACCACCACTGTATCTGCCAACCACTCCCTATTGCTGGATGGCTGTGTGCTTGGGTCTCTGTGCTTTGCCCAAGCTGTTTTCTCTGCCCAGAATTCCTTTCTTCCTTCTCTGGACAGACCATGGAGCCTTTGCCCAAATCCACCCCATCTTGGCCTCAGTAAGCCAGGGATGGCAATAAACCATGACACATGCTGGAGCCAGCTCCTACCTTCTCACTGGTTGTTCACTATTCAGGAATTTGGCGAATGTTGGTAAACCACTGGCACCTTGAAATCGGCCATGGCAGGAATATTTATATCATAGAAATCTGCAGCCCTGGTTACCAATCAGGTCTTTCCCTTTACAAAGAGCTGGCTGAGCAGCACACCAGTGCAAATAAACTTTCTTTTTCCAAGAGTTGAGTGGTAGCAGTTGCCTAGAGTTGGTGGTGTGAAGGATTCTGACGTTGAGACAGAAAAGTGGGCGGTGTGATGAGGAATGCATTAGTGACGTTGGTGTGAGCTTGAGGGGGAGAAGGGGTCATAAGCTACCACCTCCAGCCAAAGCCAGAACCGTCTCCTCTGCACTCCCACTGTGTTCTCTGCCTCTACCTTGGCACTCAGCACAATTACCCGGTGCCACTTCTGATGTGGCTGTTTTCTATGCTTATTTAATTTTTCATCCGTTTAGTGTGGGTGTTAGAGTCAAAATTTGTTTCTGCCACTTGCTGTGAGATTATAGATAAGTCATTTAACCTCCTTGAGCCTGTTCTGTTTACTGCGTAATGGCTTGGTCATAAGCCACATGGCACTCGAGTCTTATAAAGGCAGCCCGAGCCCTGAAGAGGGAAGGGCCCACCTCTGCAGAGTGTGATGAAAACCCCCAAGTCCTTCCCTCCCTGCCATTTTCCTCCCAGAACCTCTCACCTCCGTGCCCACTGAAGACAGTACCTTGGTTACAAAGGGCTCCAGAGAATCCTGGGAGACACTCACAGATGCCGCTGACATGGTGGCAGGGCCCACTGCTGTGCACACAGAGGGGGCACGGCTGGGTGCAGCTGTAGCCATAGAGCCCAGGGGGGCAGACTGAAGGTAAAAGGAAGAGGACAGTGAGCAGCTTAAGGGACCCCAGCCAGCCTGGCCACCCTTCCTGACACAAATAGCAATAAAGAGGCTCCTAAAAAACGGGGAGAATTGCATTCTCCCCACACCTGGGAATGTCCCTTTGTGGAGAGAGGAGCTGTGGTCTGGTCCTGTTTCCATCAAGGGGCTGGGCCCTGAACTTGAGGACAGAAGGGACTAGTGGGAGGCAAGGGATAGGAGCTGACTCTGGGGGCCCACCTCTCTCAGGCCAGGACTGGTTCCATCTGGGGAAGGTTAAAGAGAATAAGCTGTCTGAGGTCTTCGAGGCAAGGATTCAGCTTACTTCTCTGGCATAAGGGTCCTCGGAAGCCTGGGGCACACTCGCAGCTCCCATCCTCTGGAGAACAAGAGCCCCCATTCTCACAGCTGCAGGAAACGGAGCAGTTGGGACCCCAGCGACCAGGCGGACATGTGCTATCACAGCGGATGCCTGTGGCCCAGAGACAGACCAGGGTCAGTGTTCAGAGAGCTGAGGGTGCAGGAAGATCAGAGGGACGGGCACATACAAATGAAGAGGTGGAGGTGAGCACAGTGAGTCTGGGGATGTGGAGGAGAAACCCAGCTCGGGCTTGCCTGGCTTCCAGGAAGAGGTGATGCCCAGATGGCATCCGGAAGACCAGGAAGAATTGACCAAGCAAAGGAAACCAGCAGGAGGCAGGAGAGAGAATCATGTCTTAAAAGAATGAAAAATAGCATAGTGTGGCAGAAGCACAAACAGCGAATGGATATAGCAAGAGATGAGTCTGGGGGAATAAGAAGGGACCAGATGGTGAAGAGCATCCAAGAACATACCTGACAGAAACCAGCTGTGGGCAAGTGAGTGCCAGCTGGGGGTGAGCTACACGCCCACCCATGTTAGCCCAGGAGCCTCTGCTCCTGCTGGGTCCCAGCCAACCAACCCGGGGCTGGGGCTCAGACAGTAGATAGGGTCTGAATTTCCAGATTCTTTTGACCAGAGTTCTCAATGCAATATGTATTTTATGTCATAAGTACACACAGACGTATGACGGAAACCAGTCCTTTGCAAAATTACTTTGTCACTATAAGATACTCTTGATTTCTCTCTGCATTATGATGTATTCTGTTTCATAAAAATGTTAGTTGTGACCCACCAAATTGATTTCATGATCCTCATTTTGACAGTGGCCTATGGGAGAATGGATGGAATCTCTCAATAAGAAAGAGGAACAAGGAATATACAGTGTTTTTGAGAGGGGATAAATACGTGTTTGGGGGTGATTACATCCTAAAGGCTAAGAAGGAATTTTAAAAGGCCTGAGGCTGGATGTTCCAGCTCTGGGATAGGGTTTCCTCCCAAGCAGAAAGGTTTCCTCTCTGATATCCATTAGGGGAAGGGAACATGAGCCCAAGAGATTGGCTTGGCTTCGGAAGGTAAATATCAGAGGCTCAGAGAGAAGCAGAATTAGTTGAAAAATCATGTCTGCCTTGTTATAAGGACAGGGATTGTGAGAAAGAGAAAGAAAGAGAGAGAAAGTTACTTAGGGCTGGTGAACAGAGCCAGCCTTAAGCAGCCGAAGGAGAGCAGTGGGACCAATTTAGTGGCCGGCTGGAATTGTACAAGCCCACCCAGCTTGGAAAGGCAGGGAAAGGGGAGGGAGGGTGGAACAGCTAGAGAGAGGCAGAGGGGGAGGAGGATGCAACAGGCTTTCTTCCTCTGCTTATCCCTCAGTCCAGCCAGCACCTGCGCTCCCTCCCTGGGCCTCCCTCCCTGGAACATCTCAATTTTGAAGCAGGATGGAGGCTTCAGATGCCACTTTCTGGGACATGGTGGTGGGGTTCTTTCCAGAAGATGGGATCTTTTCCCGGTGATAATCTGGAAGCCACATTTGTCATATTTTACCCATTAATGAGAATCTGTCCCAGTGGAATTTCAGGTACCCAAGAGGTAAAGCCTAGACAGGCACCATGGATTGACTAAAGAGACCTAGGAAGGAGAAACCATGAAGCTGTTCAAAGTTTTGGACACGTCTTCAAGTTTCCCCTTTCCTAGGCACCCTAAGGAATTCTTTTGCCTGTTGGCCTGAAGCAGAGCTCGCTGCTGACAGGGCCTCCAGTTAACCCCCACTGCGCACCCAGCACTGCAGGCTGATGTGGCTTCTGGAAATACCACACGTAGACACTGCTCTTTCCTAAGCTATGCATAGATGTTACCGTGATTGAAAAAACAGTGCATGCAAAAGCACCACTCCGTTCACAGCAGCTGGTTGTTAGTGTGTTTGGCTACTAAAGGTGTAGCTATGTGTGTAGAATCCTCAGTGGGTTTTCAAGGTCCTCTTCCTTGGGGAACCAGGAGTGTAGGCTGTTCATGCTCAGACTGCAGGTGGCTGCAAAGTCCCTCCGGGTTCTAGGATTTGGCAATTATTACATTCTGGGCCTGGTTCTGTGGGAATGGGGTTCCTATTTGAGGTTCTTATATGTCCTAGAGCTTTTTGAAGGGTAACACATGGGTTCTAAGTAGGAAGAAAGGTCAAAGGTTTTCCCACGTGGAGTGCCCAGTTCCAGAAAGAACTTACTGGTGCCATCAAAGGGGCTGCCTTTGGCAGTGTGGGAGGCTCCCAGCTAGAACTTCTGATGTAGAAGTTTCAGTTACCTTTTCTGAGCCCTGGTTTTCCTCACAGTTGAATAGGGACAATAATTCCCGCAGAGGTGCCTCCCCTCATACCTTAGGGAATCCTCTGGCTTTGTATTTCCGGACCTTCCTCCCTTCCCACATCTATATTGATGGGTAAAGCTAAACTCAAAATGTATACATTGTGGTCTCTAGTTGACTCAGCGAGGCCAGCAGCCCGTAATGTTCAGGGTCTGCTTAGAGTCCTCCTCCTCCAGGAGGCCTTCCTGGATGTCAGGGCAGGGATTCAAGCATCTATCTGACTGCAGCATACAGCTTTCTCTCTACCTGTTACTCGAATATTTCATACACACGAGTCCTGTCTCCCCTGCCAGCAATTTGAAGACATGGAACACAGCGTACTGACTCTTCTGAGCCTGCTTACTAGGTGTTCCTCGCAGCCAGGGAGACCACCTCTGGTGCTCAGCACAGTGTGTGGCACACAGTAAGCACTCAGGGATGGTTGCTGTGGAATTTTGCCACTCACTGCTGAATCTGGCACAGTGTTGGGCACAAGGTAGCTGCCAAACAAAAACTTGGCAATTGGGTGAGTCAATAAATGCTAGTTGAATGAATAAATGGCTTCCCCTTACGATACAGTCCTGCATCCCTTATCCTTTTGGCACTGATGTCCTAAGACTTGAGCAATTCCCTTTCTTTATCTGTGGTGTGAGAGGGTTGAAGTAGATAATCTTTAACTTCTCTTCTACTTCAAGGGGAAAAACCATAAATGGTAGGTTTAGGCCAACTTCTGATTTCAGAGTGCAGAACAAGGTGAATAAGACATAGTATACAGTGCCAGTTGTCAATAAGTCTGTGGCTTATTGGGACAGGGGGCGATATGCCTGCAGCTTAGGGCAGACCAAAACCTGTGTTGACCAAGTCATGAGCAATACGCCCGAGGCTGGGAAGTCAGGCATGGATGTTTCTTATAGCACGGGTGAATGGGGAGGGCTCACTGAATGGGAGGCCCAGGTCTGTCCCCTGTCCCCACCTCTCCTTGGCTCCTTTCCACAGGATGACAAACCTCAGGACATCAATCACTTCTTTCAAAAGACTACAAAACCACACTTGGGGAAATTAGCTTTAGAACAGCAGAGGCCTTGCCGAAAGGTTGTCCAAAAACAGAATTTTTTTTTTTTTTTTTTGTAGAGACAGAGTCTCACTGTACCGCCCTCGATAGAGTGCCGTGGCGTCACACGGCTCACAGCAACCTCCAGCTCTTGGGCTTACACGATTCTCTTGCCTCAGCCTCCCGAGTAGCTGGGACTACAGGCGCCCACCACAACGCCCGGCTATTTTTGTTGTTGTTGTTGTTGTTTGTTGTTGCAGTTTTGGCTGGGGCTGGGTTTGAACCCACCACCCTCTGTATATGGGGCCGGGGCCCTACTCACTGAGTCACAGGTGCCGCCCCAAAGACAGAATTTTTAAGCACAAGATAGTATTAAAATCTCATCAGCTCACTTGAAATTAAGGCAATGAAAAATTAAAGTAGATTTCCACTTGGTTCCAGCTGAGGGTCTAGGGTGCTGGTGCCTAGGGTAGGGTTTCATTCTAGAGACAGGAACCAACAGGGCAGGGGAAGCCAATGTTCCTGGCCCTTGGCTGCTTAGAAACTTTCTAGTTATGGAGAACAGAGGCTGTGCAGCAGCCTGCTGTGAATTATTTACCTGAGAACCTATGCTGCCAGGAATGACTGTATTTCTTTCTCTTGGCCGCCCACCACCTTGGGACTGGCCAGCAGGTTCATTCACACAACCTATTGTTATTAAGCACTTCCAGTATTCATGGCTTACATTTACTGAGCACTTACTATGTGCCAGGCACTGGTAGCACTTTATTGGTATTTACGCTTTGAAACAGCCCTGTAAGAAAACATGACGACATCCAAATAGGAGAAGTGGGGGAGGAGAGATACGGAGGGGGAGTGTGGGGTGTGCTCTCACCTAATGGGCACAATGTAAGGATATACAGCACACCTCCCAGGTGATGGGCTCAACTACAACTTGGACTCCACCTAACAAATGCAAACAATGTAACCTAAGTATGCCCTTATGTCAGTCTGAAATCAGGAAAAAACCCAGCCCCGTAGTTATGAGGATGATTATGTGCATTTTATGGATGGAGAATTCAGGCCCTGGAGAGTTTAAAGGACTTGCCAAGCTCATAAACCCAGGCAGTCTGGCTCCCATTCTATGTTCTTAATTGTCACGTTATCCGTATCTCAGCGTGTGACAGGCAGTGGATACAGTGGTGGGTAAGCAGATGCTTCCACAGAGCTGATGGTCAAGTTGGGGAGACAGATAATAAATAGCTATTGAAATCTGAGTTCAATGACAATTGTACCAAGGGAACAGTGCAGGGAATCAGAATTAATTAAAGGGGGCTCTTTAATGGCTGCTGTCGCAGGAGAGCCTTCCCTGAGGAAGTAACCGTTAAGTTAAAACCTTGTGGATGAGAGGGAGTTGCCATGGGAAGAGAAGGGGAGAGAGATTCAGGCAGAGGGAATGGCACAGGCAAAGGGGGCCAGGAAGGGGCTTGGCTCTCTGAAGTAAACTTTGGCCTCAGTGGCTGGAGTGTAGCAGGCGACAGGGAGGGAACAGGAGAGAGGTGGAGAAGTTGGGCAGAGCCAGGTCACGTGGGCCTGGACATCACAAGGGTTTTAAACTTTAATAAGAGTCCTGGGAAGCCACTGAGGCATTCTGAACAGGCCCGATGGGTCTGGGGTTTGAGAAGTCTGCTGTGGCCGCTGTGTGCAGAATGAATGCAGCTGGGCAAGAGGGGAGGCCTGAGACCAACTGGGAAGTTGAGGCAGTGCAGGTGAGAGAGGGTGCTCAGTGGACCAGATGGTGGCAGTGGGATGGAGAGAAGTACGTGGATTCACCTTGCATTTAGGAGGCAGGCTGACAGGCTAGATGTGAGGACCAGGGCTCTGGGACAGGACTAAGGAGGAAGTTCCTGTGCCCTTCTCCATCTTATTCTTTACAAACAGATTGAGCGCCTACATGTGTAAGACTTTGATTTTTTTACTGGGGTGTCCTCTAGCCCCTAGAACAGAGCCTGTATTAAGTAGGTGTTCAATAAATTTGCTTGCTTGAATTGAATGGAACGGAGCCCAGAGCACATCAAGAGAAAGACGCACATTTGGGAGAAATGATGGAGAAAGAAAAGTCACGAGAAGAAAGAGAATACCAAGAATCAGTTTCACAGGACCCGGCTAGTGGCCGAGAAGAATGAGTTACCTGTCCATCCGGCCAGGCAGCAGCAGTGGCCTGTGATGGGATCGCAGCCATCTGCATGGCTGCAGTCACAGTGTTCACTGCAGTTCAGCCCAAATGTGCCATCCTGTGGAAAGAGGCAGAGAGGAAAAACAAAAAATCAGACCCAGACTCCTAAAGGTTCACACATTTCTCTTGATAACCCACAGGGATGCAGAGACCGGGGCTGGGGCACAGTACATTTTCTAAGTGGGGAATCAGTGTATCCATGAAGCCACTGCAAAGAATTATTTGGCCCCATAAAAGGAACATGAGGTTTGGATGGAGGGAGGAGATGGTCCTGCCCTACTTTTCAAAGGGCTAGCTCAGAGCCTGTAACGATCAACTGAAATTGTGAATGAAAATGCACTTTGCTAATTATAACACATTGATCACGTGTGAGGAATGACTGTGATTTACTCTTTGTTACGGGGGCAGGAAGTAGTACAACCACCTCCTCGTGTGCTCATTAGGTGTGGGGAGCCTCATCTTTCTCATTTCTCTTTATCCTCACAGCTATCCAGTGAGATGGTTCCACTATGTTCCACTTTAAAGGTGAGAAACAGGGTTAAGAGGTAACATGCTCAAAGTAACGTTGTCAGGATGTGGTACTCTCACATCAGCCCATTTCACTTATTGGTATCTGAGACCTATAAAAGGCCCACAGTTAAGTCTGGGTGGCTGGCTTTATTCCCCCCGCACCTTGATCACAAGAGTACAGACTGTGGGAACCAGGAGGAAGCTTAGACAACATCAAGGAATGGCCACTCTGATGCCTTAGCGAGGGCTGTCCTGCAGCGCTGTGTCCTGAAGGATTCTGAAGCTGCATTTGAGGTCAGGTAAGAGCACCAGAGTCAGCAACGTTTATTTGACCACAAGCAGTATCTCCCATTCTATCGAGAGGGGTGAGGGTAAAGTAGCAAACTGGCTACAGAAAGGTTAGGACGGATCTGAATCTGGGTGCCCTACCACACAGCGTAGTGCTCTTCTCTGGGTCCTCCTGTGGGTAAAATAACCCCAGGGAAGGGCTTGAGGGGATGCTGGGCCCGCCCTGTCCCTCCCCACCTTGGCTACTCACCGGGCAGGGCAGTTCACAGGTGTCCCCCAGCCAGCCTGGGGTGCAGGAGCAGATGCCATCTGCGGGGCTGCAGGCTGCCCCGTTGGCACAGGCGCAGCTCTCCTGGCAGTTCAGGCCCCACGTCCCGCTGGGACATGGCAGAGTGCAGTCCAGGCCCTGCCACCCTGAGGGTTGAGAAAGGAGGGGGCTGTCACCTCCCCGCCCAGGCCCAGCACAGCTTTCTGCCCCCTCCTCCTACCATCCCACCCAAACCACCGCTTCCCTGATTGTGGGGCTAGAACACACATTCCACACGCGGTCTGCTCAGAAATACAGCAGGGCTGTTAGGAGAGCTTGGGCTGAAAGGTAGGTTGCTGCCTCCTAGTTCTTTTTTTTACTGCAGGCAGATGATCTCACCTGCGAGGGGAACCAGCTCAGGGGGGACTCCTGTCTTTGCACAGGGTGGAGTCAGGCAGTTTATCTGATGAGGGCCCTTTGTTTTCGGGACAGGCTGATTCTCCATTACTAGGCTGGTCATTGGCTTCTTTGCCCACAGATCCATTTCTCCCCTTCGCCTGCTTGGTTCTGTCACAGGGGGCTGACTTCGGCAGGCTGCACATCCCAGACTCCCTCTCCCAGGTGAGCTGCCAGTGGGAGACCTGCCCACAGACTGGGGGTGGGAGCAGGAGAGAGGCCTGTTATGTCCTCTTCCTCTGTCCTGGGCCTCTGCGGTGGGTGGTGCAGCACCCCCGTCCCTGTCCCAGCTCCCTCTAGTGGTCCACACTTCCAGGTTCTGGGAACCCCACCTCCTCTTTTTGCCTCTGCAACCTTAGTGGCAGCTGCTTCTCCCATGGGTGCTAAGGTCTGAATTGTTCACCTTGCCTGTGTGCTCCTCAAACAGCATTGCCACTAAACCCCCTATTATGTGCCTACTGTTGAAGTTCCTGGCATGGGTTTCCTTGCCTGCAACCTGACCGATAGGGGCTCCCAGACCCTGCCTGTGGGTAGGTGGGGAAAGGAGCTACTCCAACTGAGACCCCTCAGCTGGCAGCCCACCTACATGGGCAATGTGCACACGCGTGGGAAATGGGCTTGGCAGGGAGGGCACCTTACCTTCCTTGCAGGTGCAGGACCCATCTACTGGGGAGCAAGTGCCACCATTGTTACAGCTACAGACAGATGAGCAGTTGGGGCCATAGGTTCCCGCCGCACAAGGCACTGCACAGACCTCACCCTGGAAAGGGACGGGTGAGTTTGGGATCATAGGCTGCCCAGTGCCAGCTGGCTATGGTAGGCAGGATAATGGTCCCTGCCACAGAGAGGTCCATGTCCTAATCACTACAACCTGTGAGTGTGTTACCTCATATGGGAAAAGGGACCTTGCAGATGTGATTTAGGACCTTGAAATGGGGAGAGTATCAGGGATTGTCCAGGCAGGCCTGATATAACCACATGAGTCCTTAAAAGTGGAAGACAACCAAAGAAGTTAGGTCAGAGAGATTCCCCGGGAGAAGTCCTCACCTTGCCTGTGTGGACCATGGAGACGGGGAAGGGGCCAGGAGCCCTCTGAGATCAACACCTTTATAGTCAGCAAGAAAATGGGGACCTCAGCCCTGCAACCACAGGAACTGAATTCTGCCAACAACGAGAATGAGCATCAAACATTCTTCCCTGAAGCTTCCAGAAGGGAACACAGCCCCCAACATCTTGATTTCAGTCGATGAAACCTGTATCAGATTTCTGACCCATAGAGCTGTAAAATAACAAGTTTGTATTGTTTTAAGCCGCTCAACTTGTGGTAGTTTTTTTTTTTTTTTTTACAGCAGCAATAGAAAACTAATACACTGGGAGGCTAAGGTGGGTAGATCTCCTGAGCTCAGGAGTTCGAGACCACCCTGAGCAAGAGCAAGACCCCATCTCTAGTAAAAATAGAAAACAACAACAATAAAAAAAAACTAGCTGGGTATTGTGGTGGGTTCCTGCATCCCCAGCTACTTGGGAGGGTGAGGCAAGAGGATCACTTGAACCCAGGAGTTTTGAGATTGCTGTGAGCAAACAAAAAAAAGAAAGAAAAAGAAAGAAGAAAAGAAAACTAATACTGTAACCCTTATCAGCTGGTGATGGACTCAGCCCCCAGACCACAGCACAAGGCAACTTGACCCCAGAGTCTATATTAGATCAAAGAACTTAATCCTTTGCCTCCCAATCTTATTTAATTCTTACCAACTCAGTGACACCAGTAGTAATATCCTATCCCTACTTGCCGGAGCCTCAGAGAAGTGTAAATAATAATAGCTAATGCTTACTGAGTGCTTTCTCAATAGCATGCACACATTATCTCATTTAATTCCCACGACACTCTCAGGAGATGGAAACTATTGTCTCAGCATTATTCCCACTTAATGTGTAAGAGAAGTTGGGTAACTCTGCCAAGGTTACAGGACTGAAAATGGTTGCTCTCTGTTGGAACTCAGGCTGGCTGCCTAACTGGAAAGCATTCTTGGAGATGGAGATTAGTGAGCTCTGGACAATAACCCCTGTGAGGGGGAAGGGAAGAGGACTGGGCAGAGAAGTTGAGCTGAAGTGCAGCTGCAACAGCCTCTGCTGATCTTCCAGGGAGCCCCAGAGCCTGGAGGATCCTTAGAGTTGTCCCAGAAGGGGAAAAGGAGGGAGGACCCCGGCCATCAGGCATTTGGCTGTCCAATGTCCCGGGGAGGGAGAGTGAGTCAGCTATCTTTGAAATGAATTTCTCAAGAGGGCCTGAGCTGGGAGCCACTAACTTTCTGAACTCTGGGGAGTAGTAAGTGCCTCAGTCCTGAAGAGTGAACCTAGGTGGCACACTGTAATGTCCACTATACCCATAAGGGTATGCTGTTAGCACCAGTCAGGAGGTCAGGGTGGGGTCAGGTCAGGGTGGGGTCCAGTCAGGGTAATGGAACCAGGAATAGGGGCTCGAGGCCTTGGGTGGTGGAAGCATTCAGTTAATCTGAGAAGAGTGGGGTAAAGGTGGTCCAGGTAGGGAGGGGTGTGGGCAAGAGTGCAGAGGAGCCCATGCCTAGTAGCTCACACCTGTAATCCTAGCACTCCGGGAGGCTGAGGCGAGAGCATTGCCTGAGCTCAGAAATCTGAGAGCAGACTGGGCCACAGAGAGATGCTGTGTCTACTAAAAATAGAAAAACTAGCTGGGCTCTGTGGTGGGCACCTGTACTCCCAGCTACTTGGGAAGCTGAGGCTAGAGGATGGCTGGAGCCCAAGAGTTTGAGGATATTGTGAACTATGATGCCACAACACTAATCTGGGGCAACAGAGTGAGACTGTCTCAAAAAAAAAATTAAAAATGGCAGAGGAGGTATAACAAGGTGTGTAAGATATTTAAAAGAGGCTGGAAGCCTAGGATGTCAGGTACAGGAATTGGGCTTTCCTCCCTGAGTCCCCCAGGACATGCTTAGGAACCCACTACAGGGCCTCAGCTCTGGAGCAGGTGGCCACTGGATGTTGAGTTCCTACTATCTGCCCCTAGGGGGTGTCTTCAGCCAGCATCTCAGATCTGATACCTAAGCTTAGCGTGGGACACTGACACAGGGAAGAGCTGGGACCAGAAGAAAAGAGCTTGTTGGGCCCCACTGGCTGTGTGACACTGCTGTAGGCACTGCCCCTCTCTGAGCCTCAATTCCAGCATCTGTAAAATGACAGGCTTGGAATAAAGGAGCTCTCTGCTCAGCTCTAAAGGTCCAGGCATCTGGCTTCACCTCACGTAGGCCACACGGACCTGAGGGTATGGGCCTTCGGCCAAGAACAGGCTCCTCTCCAGCCCTACTCTGTTCTGTCCCACCCGCACGAGGTCAGGTAGGAGCACCTAGGGAGTACAGAGTCCTTTTTCAGAAGACCCCGTAGTGCCCACTCTTTCGTCTGCCAGTCCCTAGCAGGCTTAACTGGCTGGAGTCTGTCAGCTTTCCATTACCCAGAAAACTCAATTTCTAAGACTATAAGTAGCCCATAAGCATATATTTGACCTCTGAGGACCCTGGCCTGGGTGCAAACGGCAGGCAAGGCATATGCCTTTCTGTGTGTGAGTTTGCCTTCAGAGAGAAGGGTTTTTTTCCCAGCATCCTCATTAGCGTCCCCACGTTGCCTTTGGGCCTGCCAATGGCGCTCAGAGAGGACTCCTCGCCCTGGCCCTGCTCCGTGGGACGAGATGCAAAGCGCCCAGGAAATATCTGCCCCCCAGAATGCAGTGTCAAGACCCTGTTTTTCCCCAGAGAGGCACCTGATCTGCCAGAAAGCGCTAGAGCAAGGATTGGCTTGGATCTTCACAGTAGGCCTGGGAAGCCACCAGGCTGAGAGGGTTTTCTGCTTCCCAGAGAAGAAAAGGGAGAATGAAAGAGGGGCAGTGACTTATCCAGGGCCTCACGGTGAAGGCAAAGGAGAAAGAAGTAGATCTTCCTTCCTGAGAGATGGCAGAGCTGAGTGATCAGAGGTGGACTCTGGCGTCAACCTGCTTCCACCACTTACTATGAGATCTCGAATAATTTACTAAATCTCTCTGAGCCTCAGTTCTCACATCTGTACAATGGGAATAACAGTGTTTCTGCCTCATATCATTGTGAAGAGGATTCTATTAGTTATGATTTGTGAAGCAGTTGGAACACTGCTTGGTGGGTAGAAGGCACTATAAAAGCTGTTATTAACCCAAAGATACAGCATCTTTTATGAAGACAGTAGACAAAACCCTCCCAGGTTTAAGCAGAAGGAAGCTCTGGAGAACAGATCCACTTCTCACTGGACAAGTGCTGGCCCTGCTGGAGAGGAGGCGGGTACTCACAGGGGGTGGGAATCCTGACTCCCCCCATTTACTTTCCTGTCACCTCCTCTGGTCCCCTCCTCACAGCTGACACAAGCTGAAACGATCACCACCATATATACCATGGACATGGTCTTGGGGGACAGGATGACCACTCCCTGAGAGCCACCCTGTGCCAAGTGCTGTCCAAACACACTCCTTTGGTTAGCTCCTAATAGCAAAAAACCCAAATGGGGAAGCAGTTAGTTTCTGAAGTACACAACTCCCCTTCTGCCTTGAAGGAATGTAACCTTGGTATAGCTAACTGAGCATTCTCCTCTACCTCACTGTCCTGACCCCCAGGGCTGTCTGAATGCATACTTGGGTTTTTCTTTTCTTTTTTTTTTTTTACAGAAGGGGTCTTTATCTATTGTCCAGGCTAGGGTGCAGTGACATGAACATAGCTGCAGCCTCAAACTGCTAAACTCCTGGCGCAAGTGATCCTCTTGTCTCAGCCTTCCAAGTAGCTGGGACTACAGGTGCCACCACACCAGGCTTATTCTAATTTTTTCCCTTTTTTTTTTTTTTTTTAGAGATAGGATCTCTCCATGTTGCCCAGGGTGGTCTCAAACTCCTGGACTCAAGTGATCCTCCTGCCTCAGCCTTCCAAGTCACTGGGTTTGGAGGTATGAGCCACCACTCCTGGCTCTGAATACATACTTGGTTCTAACACCTCAACAAGCACAAGTAATAACAGTTAAACTTCCTCTTCAGATTCCCTTGTAGCCTCTGCTCTGACCGTCAGACCTAGTCTGCAGTTACCTGCCAGGTCTCTGGTGATTGACATTCACAGAAGCCAGCGGTCGGCCTATCTCAGGTTAGACTATCAGCTCTGCCCACTGCAGAGCATCCCCTGATCCGGGTCTGGGGATACCGCCTTGATCTGAGGGCCACCAACAGGCCTTAATTGTGATGATCTGTGTGGTGTCTGCGTCTGCGTGGGTCAGTGTTTATATCTCCATGCTCAGGTGGTCAGAGCACACACCCACGTGTTTCCGTGTCCATTTCTCTGGTGTACCTATTTATACATCTTTGTAGATTTGGGTATAAATTTGTGACTCCTCCTTCATCGTTCCTCCTGGGTATCTTCCTCAACGTGCCTGCCCTGCCCTAGTGGAAATTAGGTACGCACAAGAGACTATCATCCTAGCACACTGGGGGTCCTCTTGGCTCACGTGCCTCCTCTACCCTGGGGCTGTGAGCTCAGGGAGATGGATCTACTCTTATTCCTGTCTAGGTTCTCAGGGCCCGGGACTCTGCCGATATGTGATGGGCCCTCAGTATAAGTTTAACTGAAATGAGATGTTTGTGTGTACACACTGGCTTATGCTGTGGACAGAACCAGAAGGACCAGGCACTTTCCATATGCTTTTTCTCACATGCCAGGTGACTCAACAAATGTGTGCTGAGTGGGGCCAGCTCTGAGCCAGCTGTGTTGTGGGCTCCAGAGGCACAGAGGAGCCTGGGACCCAGTCTCTGTTCTTAGGCAACTCCCAGGCAGTGTCCACACAGGTGGATTCACGTCAATATCCAGATGTGCTTATTTGTCCACTTGACTCTGCCTCCTCTAGTGGGACTAGAAGCCTCATGAGAATAGTGGCCTTATCTGTCTGGGTTGCCCCTGTGTCCCTAGCTCAGTACCCAGCACAGAGTATAGGAATTCTGTAAATGATGTCGAAGAAATGAGTGAAGGGACTTTGTAGGCTGGGCTCATCACACTCAGGAAGCAGAATTTTGACTGGTTTAAAGAAGAGGCCCCTTCTCACTACCCTGCCTCTGAGCCCCACCAGAGCTATTGTGGAAAAGCCACGCCTTGTCCACATGCCACGCCTTGTCCACAACCTCCTGCTACCTCTGCCTGCCAGGCCGAGGGTGAGAAGCACAGCCAGAAAATTACCCTGTTGGCTTTTAGAACATCCATGCAGGAAGATAAGACCCTCTAGGCTGAAGACCTCAGGAGATGATTCGGTCCACTAGGAGCCAAAGTGGGCTCCCAGGGCACTGGCTGCAGGGGCTGTGTCTTATCCACCCACCTGCCCCCAGCCTAGTGCCTGGCCCAGACCAGTCCTGAGCTCTGTCTGTTGATCTTTTCACACTCTGGGGAAAAGGACAGGATGAGAGCCAAGGTCAAGAGCTCAGAGCAGAAGTGAAGTTGAGTTTGTATCTGGCATGTCATGTGCTTTGTGTAGCTTAGCACCTCCTCTTTCTCCCCCAGGGTCCTTTATTGAGGCTATTCCCCTAGACCACTATTCAGAGTTCCTATACTATACGTCTTACTGTGGGAAGGCAGTCTTCTCTTCTGATAGACTTGTGCTAATGCTAGGTAATATACAGGTATCTCTCTCACACACACACACGGGGTCTCACAATATTCCCTAGACTGGTCTCGAACTCCTGCCCTCCAGCGATCTTCCTGCCTTGGCTTCCCAAATAGAAAATCCTATTTGTCAGATGTTCAAAACAGCTCTCAGCAACCTGCTACAGCCTTTGCAGGTGTCTAGCTTAGAACCACTGGCTATGTCATCTCTAAATACCCTTTAGTTCTGACTCTGAGCATCTTCCTGCCTGGAGTGGGAGTCTTAACTCAAAGGAGCAAGGAATGGTGGGCATGCAGAACAGGGATGGGGACCCATCTTGGGCCTCTAAGAATCACACCAGCTGCTTAGCCATCTATTCTGCTAATGCATGACCTGGGTAGACATCCAGAATACCAGAGCTGGAAGGGCCACTGGGAATCACCTGGTCTGGCTACCTTGTTTTATAGGTGAGGGAATGGAGGCCGAGAGAGGGATAGTGACTTGTCTAAGATCACACAGCCAATGCAAGGCAGAGACAGGTTTGGAGCTTGAACCTCTTGGCTCCAATTTCAATCACAACATGTGCACAGCTCATATGTGGTGACATTCTGGGTTCGCCCATGCCATCCCTGTTCACAATGACAGTGCACTCATCACCCAGGCGCAGAGCAGGACATCCAGAGAACATGGCCTTGATCTTGAGGGAGCATCACCCTCCAAGGCCCAGATGCTCTGACCCTTTCTCAGCACCTGGAAGTTGATGCTTGGGTATTGTTATATCCTCATCTATTCCCGTCTCATCTCCTCAACCCACACCACCCACTGTCCACAGGGGTAGATCCCTGAGCTTCTGCCGAGAGATGCCTGCCAGTCCTGCTTAGCGTCTTCATTCTGTGAATGGAGGATGGATGTGAACCCTTCCTCCCACCCAAAGGCCTGTTAATTATAGATGCAGTATTGGCTATTAACATCTTGAACTTGATTTGCAAGAGCTTCTGACGAACAACTTTCGGAGCTGCTCCCACTTAAAGAGATGCCAATTTCTCCTCCCCCCCATACCTGCCTCCCTGTACAACATGGTGGCAGTGCAGGCCCAGACCTCAGTGGGTAATGACTTATATGTTCTATTAAATTTGTTTCAAATGTTGTTTATCGAATTTTCTCCCTTGCAATATGCTTCTTTGTAGTTTGGCCCTGTTTGGGAAAATTAATCATTAGCTGGGGCTTCTTATGTTGATCATCCGCTTTCCCTGCAATGGGCGGAGGTTAATAAGGATTTTTGGAAGTAGAAGGAGGATGATGGAAAGTGGTTGACCCTCCCTCCCTCACACAAAAGAGGGAGGCAATTGGGCAAGTTCATCTCTGGGTCTGTGGGTAGAAGGAGTGTAAACAGGGCGGAACTGGGTTTTCCAGATGGCATGTGCCTGCCAGCCCATGGGAGCTCAGCAGAGAGGACCCTGGGACCAGCAGTCAGGGAAGTCACCTTGGCCCACCTGTCCTGTTGTTGGAGGAGCTGGTGATGGTTCAAGCCAAGCAAGGGCCCTTGAACCACCACCTGGGGTCAGAGAACTTGGGTTGACGTGAGGCAGAAGCACTAGCCCAAGGTGACTTGGCCTCATTCATTCATCCGTTCAGTCTGTGAGCGTTTATTAAGCATCTGGGATGGGCCTGGGTCTCGCTAACCATTACACTAGAGTAGATGTGACCTAAGGTCTCTTTCAGCTCCCATATTCTTTAACTCTCCCTACTCCTCCCACATCCAGAGTAAGTTTCCCTGTTAACTGCTCCTTGGTGGCACTTTAACACAACTATAATAAAATAATCACATAGAAAGTCAGCTCTAGTTCAATAGATTGTAAGTTTCATGAGAGTTAAGGGCTGAGTCAGTTTTATTCCACCCTGTGGCTCTAGCCCTTGGTATGGGGCCTCGCCCATAGTCTGTGCTCAGTGCACGTGTGTTGAATTAATTCAGCTAGTGTGTGTTGGACACTGTGCTAGGCCAGGGGAGATGTGGTGAGCTTGTCCCTATTGTCTAGTGGCCAAAGGAGGTGAGGCACAGATGAGGCTGTGGCAGCACAGGCTGGTCCCCTCCCTACTTCCAGACATCCTGCAGACAGCCTTTAGTGGCCTCCCAGACCCTCTGGTTGCTCCTGTTCCCCTCTCTCCTCTGCTATTCCTGGAATTTCAGGGCCACCAATGGGGGCTGCTTTGGGCATGCAGTGTCATTCGATGCTAGCAGCACACATGTATAGCGTGCTTTACTGTTTACAAAACCCCTTGCCAGACAAGTGCCTGCTTCTGCCAAGCAGAATGCCAGCCCTCAGCTGCTGTACTCCCTCACCCACCTGTCTGTCACCACCCACTCCCAGCTCTGCAGGCTGGGACAGAGGGACTCCCAGGTGGGAAGCCTCATTTGTGATTTTCCAGGGAGTAAGACTGACACGTGGCCCACAAGGCAAAAAGAGAATAGCTTGACCAAATGCCAGCCGCAGCGGCCTCTCCAATGCAGAGCAACCCTCGCTGGACCTAATTAGTGCATCACTGATAAAGCAGCAACTGACAGCAGATGCATGCTGGGGAAAAGAAACTCTGCATAAGGCATGAAGAGCAGAGACCCAGCGGGATGAGAAGGAGGAAGGGAGGGAGGCTACTTATCGTATCTGTCCCCCACCTGCCTCCCTGTGCTGCAGAGCGGATGTCCAGGAACTGTGGGGCTGAGTCATTCTGACTGGCTCCCTTGCAGGAGGAAGAAGGATAAAGGTTAGGACTGGAAAGCCCCTGGAATATTCACTCTCATCTGTATCCGTCCAAAATGAATAGACTGCCAGTCACTTGAGCAGTTGTGTAAGATGTGTACTGCAAAACTCTAGAGGTTCCATTTTTCAAATTACAATCATAGATCTATGTATATGTTACTTCATTTTTCTGGCAGGTGTCAGTAGAATGTCTTGAGATACCTTTTTCTCATTTTTGCACAAATACATCATCTGGCTCTGATCCCTCAAGAAGCCTCTCTGGAGGTGCACAGATGCCTGATAGTTCCCAAACAGACTCAGACAGTTCAGGGAGGCCTCAGGAGGCAGTAATGGTGGCCAAGGAAGGACATTTGAGATCAAGTTCAGGCTGTGCCACTTCTTGGCTGTGTGACCTAGGTTGCTCCTGGGGATTCAGCTAAAGTTCTAGTGAAACAAAGTTGTTTTTCTGCTCTGTCTCAATGCCCTTGTCCTAGCTTTAGCCCCTCTCCTTCTCTAACGCCTCTCTTCCCTGGGAGTCTCTACTGAGTTCAGAGAGGGCATTCCTGGCTAATAAGGGCTTATTGAGAAAACTCTTGAGAGGTGTTTATATCATATTAGGAGACTCTCAGAATCTAACCCACCCTGGAGATGTTTGTGCAGGGTATATGCATGGGCAGCCCCAAAGGGAGCGTTCCTCACCACTGACCACACCCTTCACAACCTCCAGACAGACTGACCATCCCTACTGCTGGAGGTGCCCAGACAGGAGGAACAAAACTCAGGTTTTTCACCACCCTCTTGGTGCCAGGCCTGTGCCAGGCACTTTTTTTGTCTCTTACCTCCTTTTGCTTTATAACAGCCCTGCAGGGAAGAAATTACCTTCCCAGAGAGAGAACGACCCTAGAGAGGCCACACCAAGGCTATAGGTTATCAGCTTGCTCCATGAGAAAGGGACCAACAGATTCCAAAGCCTGAGCTCTCTCACATAGACCAGGCTGTCTGACTGCAGATAGATTGGGAGTGATGGGAACTCAGATGTCCCAAACACCTGCGATGTGCCAGGCTGTGCCCCAGGTGCCTGTCATGTGTAATTTCATAATCTTCTTTTCTGTGTGTTTGCTGTTAAATGTACTTGGCTGTGGAAGCAGAAAGGCTAACAGGGCTTATGGTGGGAGCTCCCAGGGGGCATTTGTATCTTATGTTAAGAGGCTCCCAAGAGCAAAAGTTTTCAAGATATCAAAGGATAAAGCTAAGAGGGTGGAATATCAGGCAGTGGGAGTGAGAATTAGTAATAATGTTTATTACATCCTCTGACAGAGATACAGCTGGTTACAGCGATGATAACGATAATGGTGTTGATGACAACAGGATGCTATCAGCATCCCACTTCCAGGAAGGCCTCTGCCCATATTTAAAAGCTTCTTATGACAGCTCCAGTTCCCCACCATGGCCTCATCTCTCTGTCCCTGCTTCCTGGGGCTGAGCTTGTCCAGAGCTCTTGCACTGTCTGAGGGGTGGGGCTGGTTCCCAAAGGATCAGGGCGTCTCTCACATCTTCTGGGCCCCATTCCTTCTGAGAACAGGATGAAGCTTCCCGAAAAGCCTGGGCCTGAATCTTCAGGGATTTCTGGGCAAACATTGACAACATATGGCCCCAATCACTCTGCTTTAGGTTCCATCATTTCCTCGGTAGTTTTTAAAAAAAGACCTTGGCATTTTTTAAGTGCCAAAAAACATAGCCTCTAACTCTCTGGGAAAGCCAACATTGGGCATTAGGGGAGGGTTTTCCAAGCATTTAGAGGAGTGTGTGGGTGAGCCATGGAGAGGGACAGGGGCATAAGATGAGACCATAGCGAGGAGGGCCCGCTGGCTGCCTCCCTACTTACAGACGTCCTGCAGGCTGTTGTGGACGAGCCTGTGTGCCACGTGACTAATCCGTGCGTGCCCTGTGTGTGCTGTGTGTGCTATACTATATGTGTGTATGTATTAGAGAGCAAGTTAGAGACAGGATTGAGCATCTTGGTTTAGATGGTAGCTTATAGGGTTCCTCTCTGTGCGATCCCTGTAGTGTTCTGGCTCAGCGGTGTGACAGCTTGGGGGTAATCTTAGCATCTGCATGTCAGACACCTGGGCTGCTCCTGGCCATAGAGCCCTGAGAGTGATGTGGTCACAGTGGCTTTGAGTGTGGTGTGCATGGTGTCACTGTGCTGAGATCGCACTGTGGGGGCTGGAGCTATAGGTTGCGTACTGTTGTCAAAGCCCAGCCCCCTAGGATGAGGGCTGTGTCATGTGGACTCAGAGCAGTGTCCTGCAAAGGCAGAATCTGGTAAGTGACAGTAATAATGTCCCAGTGGGAACCAGACCGTATGGGACAAAGTGTCCTGCAGAATCGGATAAGGAGTGTTAATATGGTCCAAGTAAAATGCAGTACGTCGACTGTTGCGGGGATGCTTCTAACTCCCTGTGCATTTACTCAACGAATATTCACTGCCACGCTCTGTGCAGGGGACTGGGCTGGATGGGCTGTGGACGGGGAAGGGGGTCAGGGTGGGGAAAAGGGTGGGGACATAAGGATGAATCAGACAGACCAAACTCTCTGTTTAGTACAGGGAACAGCAACATCCACAGTGAGCCACCAGAGTGAGCGTGCCAGTGTACTACGGCGAGGCTCCCATCCTGTGGGAAGAGACCAAGTAGGTTTATAAGGAGGCGGCCACTAAGCTGAGGCTGGAGGGCCCTCAGGCAGGAGGAAGCCCAGGGAGAGCACAGGCATTCTAGAGGAAGGGACAGATTGAACAAAGATGTGGGTGTGCTGTCCGGGGTGAGGCAGTTTGGATTTGCTGGAGTGATTGGGGGTCAGCAGCAGGAGCTTGGGCCGTGAGTGCCAGGCCTCAAAGTTCGCCCTGAAAATAAAGGTGGAGTCCCAGAAACAGGTGAATGACTCAGGATTCCAGCCTGTTTTAAGAACGGCCTCACCTGAAGGCAGGCCTCTGGCCCCTCCTCTCTGCCTGCGAGTCCAGACTCAGGCCGATCCAATAGCTTACTCATTGTGGAATCATCAAAAAAAACAAGCGAGACTCTGCCTCAAAAAAACAAACAAACAAACAAAAAAATAATTAAAAACTGAATGCAAAGAAAGCCCAGAAGTTAAACCTGGGAGGCTTTCACTGGGGAACAAAAAGTGTGGGGGGAAGGCTTCTTCTACTGCCCATCCTGCGCTTCCTCCCATCCCCCAACTCTCAGGTCTTCATGAGCTGGTTTCCTCCGGACTTTTCTGGCTCCAGAGTTTCCACCACCAAGTTCTCACAGAGTGACTCACCAGGGAACATGGCCTGGGATGTGCTCCCCATTATAAGGCACCCAGGCCGGGGGTGTGGCAGTGGGCTGGGGAGGTTTGATGGGAGCTCAGATCAGACCTTCATGCAGGAGAGGACTGGTGGCTTTTGGCCAGGGGCTTTAGGCCCAGGAAAGAGAGGGGAGCAGAGCCCCTTAGGGCAGCAGTGAAAGCGAGGGGCTCAGCCCCAGGCTGTGGGCAGTGCTGAGCTGCTCCAGGCACTTGTGTAGTAACCTTACTGGCCCTGTGTCCTATTTGTAAAATGTCAGTGGTATGATTACAGCCCTCAGAGGGCACTGAGGGCCCAGGAAATGGTGGCTATGGAGCTTCTGTATTGGAAGAACTGTGAGGCAGATGGGCAGCGTGGTGATGATGGGGCACTCCTTCTGTGCCACCACAATGGCACCGCCCTGAGCTACCTGACAGAAGCCTGCACTCCCCATCCGTTGGTGGCCACTTCCATATTTATTTAGCTCTCTCGGCTGCAGCAACCCTGTAGCCACAGTTAAGTTACATACATCCTGTTGAGGGACAGTGAGGGTCAGAAGAGGCTGTCCCAGAGAGGTGCTAGGGGGCAGTGTCAAGCCCAAGGACTCTGGAACATGACCATTGGGTTTGGAGCTGGGCCCTGGCTTTGGCACTTGTTAGACCTTGGGCAAGTTTCTTTTGTTTTTTTTTTTTTAAAAGAGTCTCACTTTGTCGCCCTCAGTAGAATGCTGTGGTGTCATAGCTCACAGCAACCTCCAACTCCTGGGCTTAGGCGATTCTCTTGGCTCCCGAGTAGCTGGGACTACCGGTGCCCGCCACAATGCCTGGCTATTTTTTTGTTGCAGTTTGGCTGGGGCCGGGTTCAAGCCCGCCACCCTCGGTATATGGGGCTGGCGCTCTACTCGCTGAGCCACAGACGCCGCCCAACCTTGGGCAAGTTAATAACTTGTCTCAGTTTTCCTATCTGCAAAATGGGAATTAAAACATACCTTTCTCCAAGGGTAGTGGTGAAAATTAAATAAGTGAATAATACACTCAATGCTCTCAGAACAATGCCTGGCCCGCAGTAAGTGCTACAGATGCTTTAAAGCATGTTCATTATGGCACATGACCTGATAACGGTCTAGGCCAATCACAGGTGTAAGAAACGAGGCTGTGATTTACTTGCTCTCTGCCAAACACTTGCCCCGTTTCACCCTCACGGCCACCCTTCAAGAACTGTCATGTGAGAGGTGAGCAAAGGGGGAGCCTGCCCCCAGCCTCCCAGATGGTGAGCAGCACGGCTGAGACACCAACTTAGGTTTCCCCAACTCAGAGTCCACGCTCTCGCCACCCTGCCAAGCAACCTCTACCGAAGAAATGTGAGACGTGAGGGGACCCAGAATTTACTGGGCATTCACTGCTCTCTGGGTTCTTATGGGGGCCCTGTCTTCCTACCTGGGGAACAGAGGTGGAGCACAGCACCCTCCTGTGAGTCCCTGGTCCAGACTGCTGTGGTGCCCCCACCATGGCAGGCAGGGCCACCTGCTCCACTCCCACTCTCCTTCCCATTCCCTACACCCCTGCTCTTCTGGACATCAGCGCCGGAGCGCCAGGAAGCCCCTGCCTGGCTGCCCTAGGCCTGTGTCCTAAAGTTGAATCCCCTCTTCAGAACTTTTAGGAGACAAGAGAAAAATTATTTTTTAGTGTTTTGGGGATACAACTTTTAAATCGAATTTTTGTTTGGTTTTGTCTTTTGCTTTTATCCCCATTGTTAGTTTTCCTATCAGCCCCCCTTTGAAATAATTTATTCATGACCTTTTTCTGCATTATCTTTCATTTTCCAGACATAATCACGTCTCTGGCAGGAATCCCTTTCCCTCCTGGGGTTGATAATTACTCTTGCAGATGGGATTATTGGTGCTAATGACTAAGGGGAGAGGTGACTGGGGAGGGGCCCACTGTGTGGGGTGGGCACTGAAGCCTGTGGGCTGTCAGGGCTAGCAGGAACAGAGCTGGCTCTTCCTTGTTCCAGAACTGCAAACTTGGTGGGGGACTGGAGCCTGCAGGCCCTGGCCCCCCGCCTGCCCATACCCTGGTGCATCTATCAGTCCTTCCCAACTACTTGTTTCATTGGAGCTTTGCACCAGCCCCAGGAGACAGGGGTCAGGGTTTGCAACACCATTTTGCAGCAGCTGAGATGGAGGCACAGAGTGGTGAGGTAAGTAGGCAGCAGAGCCAGGCTGGCAGCCCCCACCTGACTCCTCAGCTGGTTCTCCCCTTAGCATTGACCTCACCACTCTGCCCATCTGTCCTGAGAGAAGCCTGCTCTTGCAGCCAGAAGCCCTGGGTCTTAGGCCTAGCTTGATGTCCTCATAAGTCACGTCACCTTGGATAAGACTGCTATGAACTTCAGTTTCCTCACCTGTGAAAGACAGCAGCAATACCCACCTTGCCTTCCTCCCAGGGGAAGTTCTGGCTGGGTAAACTGTAAAGCGATTCTCTTGTCTCAGCCTCCCAAGTATCTGGGACTACAGGCGCCCTCCACAATGGTGGGCAGCCTCAATCTTTGAGGCTGAGGGTCCATCTACCTCCCAGAAAAGGAAAAAGGTGGGAGGCCACTTAGGCTATACTGAGAAATGAGACTGTTGGGGTTGTCCCCAGAGTTTGGGGCCTGACAATCTCAAGCTGGTTATGTAGCTTTATGTCAATTCCTCTCCAAGCAATTTTGGTTTGCAGTTGAAGTATAGGCTCTGGGTTCAAATAGCTCTAGGCTCAGCTCCCGGTGGCCACTTGCCAACTATAGATGGTAACTCTGCCTCCTGAGCCTCAGTCTCTTCATCTGCAAAGCCCCTACCTATAGGTTGCTATAAGGATTAAACAACATTTATGTAACACAGAATGCCTGACCAAGGGCCCACTGCAATTACTTGGTGCTGGACATGTGAGGCATCAGAGGCCAGGCATGGTGGCTCCCACGTGTAATTCCAACACTCAGTGAGGCTGAGCTGGGTGGATTGCCTGAGCTGTGGACTCTAAGACCAGAATGAATAAGAGTAAGACCCCATCTCTAAAAATAGCGGGGGGTTGTGGCAGCCTCCTGTAGTTCCAGCTACTTGGAAGGCTGAGGCAAGAGAATCATTTGAGCCCATGAGCTTGTGAGCTATAATGCCACAGCACTCAACCCAGGGCAGCATAGTGAGACTCTGTGAAAGAAGGAAGGAAGGAAGGAAGGAAGGAAGGAAGGAAGGAAGGAAGGAAGGGAGGGAGGGAGGGAGGAAGGAAGGAAGGAAGGAAAAAAAAAAAGAAATGTGAGCCATCATCACCCTGCTTCTCTTCCTATAGCCCTTTGGGGAGGCTCCTCTGATTTGAGGCCCCACCCCCTGGAATCTGGGGTTCTGGTCAGGACCAGGAGCTAGCAGATGCCCCATCTATCCTAGAGACTAGGACAAAGAGAAAAGTGGGTCTATCTAAAGCACGATGTCTCCGACCTGCCGCCAACAGCTTCTGTCTCTGCTAGGCCTGAGACCAAGCCTCAGCCTGGACCCCAGTAATGAAGGCACAGATACAGACACCAGGAGCATGACAGAAAGAGGGTGGTCTGAGACAGCCAACGTTTATTTCTAGGAGTGGAAGAGTCAGCAGTTTTCCCTAATAAAGCTGCAAACCATAGGGTCCCCCAGGGAGAAGGCTAGACTCAGCTTAGTAACATAAAACCAATTTTCCCTACTTTGCCCTATGGATTATTGTGAACATGATTTAACTCACTGGCAACTCCCCCAGCTCCACCATCCCTCCCTGCCCAGGAGAAAAATCAGTAGGTGTCTGCCCTGGGGCCAGCAAACTCCATGTGGAAACAAAGCTGGACTGGGAGTTGTGGCACCTATATTCCATCCCGGCTTTGCCACAGTTTGCTGTGTGGCCTGACATAAGTTACTTTCCCTCTCTGACCTGTTTTCTTCCACTGTGCACTATGGAAGCAGTAAGCATTCTCCCAACTTTACCATTAGGGAGAGTAATTTCTGTTTATTTGGGGGTGGGGGGGTTGAGACAGAATCTCACTTTTTTGCCCCCAGTAGAGTGCCATGGTGTCATAGCTCACAGCAACCTCAAACTCTTGAGTTCAAGTGATTCTCTTGTCTCAGCCTTCCAAGTAGCTGGGAGACTCCACCCCTTGGAATCTGGGGTTCTGGTCAGGTGCTCTGTAGGTACCTGCCACAATGCTAGGCTATTTTCAGAGATGGGGTCTTGCTCTTGCTCAGGCTGGTTTTGAACCTGGGAGCTCAGGCAATCCACTTGCCTCGGCCTCCCAGAGTGCTAGGATTACAGGTGTGAGCCACCGCGCCCTGTCGTAATTTCTGTTTTTATAGGGTGACACAGACATCTCATTCAGCGCACTCACCGACCCTGAAGGGCTGGCATTATTAGCCCATTTTACAGATGGGAAACTGGGGTTCAAAGAGACTGATTTTGTTGCCTAAAGTCACACAGCTACTGAGTGACTATCTTGGGATACCAACCCAGGCTTGTGACCCCAAAGTCCATGCCCTTTTACCTGTGTTGTGTCCTCCCCACATACCACATAATGAACCTCAACAAATATTTATTTGTTACATGGCACACTTTGTTCTAAGCACTGTACATATTTTATCTAATTCTGTCTAAGATACTAGAGCATAGTACTGTTATTGATACTGTTTTTTTGTTTGTTTTGTTTGTTTGTTTTGGCTGGGGCTGGGTTTGAACCCACCACCTCCCCTATATGGGGCCGGAGCCCTACTCCTTTGAGCCACAGGCGCTGTATTTTGGGGTCATTTCTGCCATCTTACTCTATCGGTGTCGGTGCTCCTCTGCTTACACGGGCGTGGCAGCTAGAGGGTAAATTCCTCATTCCCAGCGGCAGGGGATGAGAAACTGTTTTTCTGCTCTTAGGGCAATTAGTCTGTAGACCACAGTTTGATAAAGAATGAAACAATTAGAACAGAAAATGGGCACACATTATATACATGTCACCTGGCTGTAATTTTCTGCCTGCATTCTCTCCTGGTTACACCCATCGTCACTCCCTAGTTTCAGCTTAGGAGCCACCCAAGAGGCAGACAGGCACTCTGCCCAGCTGGAGGAGGCCGAGGGAGGGAGACATCTTTAAAGGACAACAGAAACCTTAGAGAAAAATTCAATCACTGCTCCACTGATTTGAATTTTCATAACTCTTGCCCCCTTCCTTCCTTCCCTGGTCAGAGAAGCTGAGGTTTTTGCATGACCTACCAATGGCATGGGGAAAGGGGAGAAAAATGCAGAAACGAGTTTGTTCATTTGGGTGATGGAGTGCCCGCTCCCTCGCCAGCGTGCAGGGTTCAATAATGGCAGACAGGGCTTCAAAAAATTGCAGCATAAATAGATGAGCCCTTTAAGGTAATAGAAATGCTGTCATCCTGGGGAGAAATATGGGCTCTGAATCCCACGGGAGGGGACACTGGGTGGCCCTTTCCCCCCTCCCCCCTTGCCTACTGCACTCCCATTCCCATCACTGTGGAGCTAAAAGGGACATCTGGGCTGAGGAATGGCCAGAGGGTCCCTTATCTCCCAGACACACGGCTCCACTCTGTGGGAGGAAGCTGCCAAGAAGGGGGTCTAGGAAATCAAGTCTTTGCAGCCCTGGCGGTGACCTCACAGGCAGTTCACTGCAGGCACCAAGGTAACAGAAATTAGTCATAGAGCAGGAGAGGCGGCTCCATCAGGCCGGCCGCCCAGGTGAGGCCTTAATTAAGGAAAGGAAAGCTGCTCAGCAGAAGAGCAGGGGAGGCTGAGAAACTGGCCTTCTCCCTTTCTGTGCTGAGAACGTCTATTCTTAGCTCTGTGGCTGCTCTTGGGAACCCAGGAATTCTTGGTGACCCTGTAGCCCCAGCCAGGAGGAAGCGTCAACTAACTCTGCTCCATTTCTCACATCCCCATTTCCACCTATACCCCCAAGCAGGGCACTCAGGCCAGGACCAGGCAGCTTCTTTTTTTTTTTTTTTTTTTTTTTTGCAGCTTTTGGCAGGGGCTGGATTTGAACCCACCACCTCCGGCATATGGGGCCAGCGCTCTACCCCTTTGAGCCACAGGCGCCACCCCAGGCAGCTTCTTCACCCAGGAGACCACTGGGGTAAACAGCAAGAGCCGCAGCAACGGCAGCATCAAATCCTATGGGGTTTATTGTTACTCACTTTTTACATATAAGAAAATAGGGGCACAGAGAGGTACTGTATCTTGCCAAGGGCAACCAGGTAATAACCAGCAAAGCTGGCACCTGTGGCTCAAAGGAGTAGGGTGCTGGCCCCATATACCAGAGGTGGCGGGTTCAAACCTGGCCCCAGCCAAAAAAGCCCAGCCAAGCTGGTATTTGAAGGCAGGGAATCTGCTCCAGGGCCTCTGCATAACCGCTGCA
Source organism: Nycticebus coucang (assembly GCF_027406575.1). NCBI lineage: Eukaryota > Metazoa > Chordata > Mammalia > Primates > Lorisidae > Nycticebus > Nycticebus coucang. The sequence continues at coordinate 68,557,396 of NC_069785.1, forward strand.
CAGTAGTTCGTGATGTAGAAGCCCGTGCCATTGCCCAAAGAACCCAGAGACGGTGTTGAGAGGCACCTGCTCCAGGCCTGCCGCAGCAGCTGATTTATCTAAATTTCAGAGAAAGCCAACAGGCAGATTCAAGGCCCAGCCCTGCTGGCGAGGTCCTTTGGGAAAGACCATGCTATTCCTTCCCGTAAAGGTCAGTTCTGGAAACTTCTGCTTTAAGGGCACTGGTCCTTCCAAGGATTTCATTCATTTCAGAGAGTTTGCTGAGCAAGATGGTTAAGTAGTAGACATGGTGTGAGTGGGGTGGCTAAGAGGCGCAGGGTTAGAGGGAGATACGTCCTTGACCTCAGGATGCAGACTCTGAGTATGAGGCATGTGCGGTGGGAACAAGGGCACGGAACTGTTCATTCTGAAGAGAGGAGTATTCATAGAAGGCTCAGTGAAGAGGCAGCCTTTGCTCTTAGTTTGGAAGGTGGGGAAGGATTTCCGAATGTGTTAGGGGAGGACATTCTAGGAAGAAGGAAAAGCTTGAGAAATGGCACAAAGGCTCTAAAGAAGACACAGGTTTCACTTTCCAAAGTTTCAGTTACCTGAGGGCAACTGCACTCTGAAAACGGGTGAGAACAACGCAAGATGGTATTTTGACAGCGTGTGAGAAGGGGGAAGGGCCCACATTCACATACCTTTTAATACAGTATATTATAGCTGTTGACTTTTAGTTGTTAATTTCTCACTGTGCCTAATTTATATATTAAAGTTCATCACAGGTGTGTGTGTACAGGAAAACCCAGGGTACACGGGGTCAATACTGTCAGCAGTTTTAGGCACCCACTAGGGGTCTTGCACACATCCCCTGGGGATAAGGACAACTACTATTCTGTGCTTGGGGAAAAGTGAGTTATATGTGGCCACCACGCAGTTTGTGGCAGGACTTTGTGGGAGATGAGATTAAAGTGGGTTAATTAGTTTTGGGGGTAGGTTACAAAGGGCTGGGTTTGAGCCTTATGTGGTAGGCAGTGAGGAGCCATAGGGAGAGCTGATGTGCCTCAAACCTGCAAGTGGACATCCCCCCTCAGGCCCCTCATCCAGCTGCTTCCCTAGCTCAGTGGGTGGGAAGAAATGGCCTCATAGAGACACTGCTGTCAGTGTCAGGGCTCACTTCTAGAACATCCCTTACAGGACAGGGCTGCAAGTACCCTGGACTCTGTGGGTCTGAGCTCTTCTGTCATGAGACCCCCCTCAATCTGCCGTCCCCACCCCTGTTCAACCTGGTTGGGGTGAGGACCCTGTTGTAAGAAGGCACATATTTGGGGGTGGAGGTGAGACCCTCTCTTGGAAACGTCCAGGGTGCCGAAACAAGGCTGCTGCCAGTCTTAAGCACTCCCATCAGAATGACTGGCTCCCACACAGCCATTTCTGTTGGGCAGAGAATTTCATTCTCATTTTTGTAGATGAGAAATAAACAAAGTTAGCAGATCTAGTGCTATGAACTCAGCTTCTCGTTTTCTTGTCCAAGGCTCTTTTCTCCCACCAGGCAGGCCCAGTGCAATTTGCCAGTCCATGCCACCAAGCGATTCCACTGTTGGTATCAAGCTCACATGCAAATGGCCCAGAGACTCCTTCCACTCTGTCCCTATCTCTGTTTCCCCAAACACTGACAAGCATGTGTACTCCACAGTGCCTCCTGAGACGGAACATTCCGGGGGACCGAGAGATGTTAGGGTGCACCTGCCTGGAACCTCAGTTGTGCATGTTGGTGGCTCTGATCCAGCAGGAATCTCTGGGTACAGCTCATCCTGACACCCTCCCAGGGGGGTGCTGGGCCTGGGGGAAATAATGTTCTCTCCCTGCTAGTTCACCAACAATTGCTACCATTTTACCTTCTGTCTATTGTTTTTCAGGCACAGAGCTGTGAACTTTCCATATAAAGTTTCTCATTCTTTTTTTTTTTGTTGTTCTACAATTGAACCCAAAACCATTTAATTTCATCATAAGGGTCACCCACATGTGAAAAGAACAGTGTCTCCCCAATTTCAAAAATCACTACTGCCAATAGTAATAGTGCTCTCTGCATGCCACTTTAGTCCCATTTCTCCATACGTCGTTCATAAATAGCATCTTCTAGGACATTAACTTCATGTCCATTCCTTTAGGTCTTATCACAAAACTTCTCCACTTCAAAATTAAATCCCCAGGGCTGGGTGCTGTGGCTCATGCCTGTAAGCCTCGCACTCTGGGAGGCTGAATTGGATGGATAGCTTGAGCTCACTGGTCCGAGACCAGCCCGAGCAAAACTGAGACCTCATCTCTACTAAAAAAAATAGAAAAACTGAGGCAAGAGGATCGCCTGAGCCCAAGAGTTGGAGTTTGCTGTGAGCTATGACTCCACAGCACTCTTGACTCAAAGTTTCCTTTTAACAAAGGAAGAAGTTCAAGTGTAGGCAGGGTAAGTGACTTGCCAGTAGGCAGAGTGGGGATTGAAGAGCCAGGATTTCCTGGTGACCCTTCAAACAAAGCTCATCAGGCAACATGAGAGTTCTGTGGCTCTTACCATCACCAGCTTTGTGTTCCTGGAAAAGTCACTTAGCCTGTTTTAGCTTCCACTCCTCATTTGCAAATTGAGGGAAGTGATGGGCCCTTGTGAGGCATAAGGGAGATTATGCAGCCAGGGCTCAGTGAGCGTTCACTGCTGGTGTGAATATGATTTATTATCAGAGCACCAGCTCTTAGGTGGCTGGATGGGTATCTGATTAGCCTCTCCACCCCCCGCCCCCCAAGTTCTTAACAGAGTAAACATCCAGTGTCCTGGGAAGGAAGGAGGAAGAGTGAAGGTCAGCCACCAGAGCACCAAGAAGGGCCTCCTTTTGCCTCATATCCCCATGTCTCCAGGGGATGGGGACCACCTGGCTCAAGCAGGCATGTCACTGAGCCACCAGGAGTGGCTCTGCACTACCCTGTCAGCATGCCTCATATGCATGTTGAGTTTCGAACCATTCTCAGTCTTCAGAGTGCCTGACATCCTAAAGCTGTCTCAATGTCCTTCCTTTTAAAAATTTTTCCCCCTTTCAAATGTTGTCCTTCCCCCGCCCCCCACTTTGAGACAGAGTCTTACTCTGTTGCCCAGGCTAGAGTGCAGTGGTCTCATCACAGATTGCTGCAACTTCAAACTCCTGGGCTACAGCGATCCTCCTGCCTTGGCCTTGAAAGTAGCAGGGATTACCACATCAAGTGCATGCTACCACATCAGGTTAATTTTTGTATTTTTTGTAGAGATGGTGTCTCACTATGTTGCTCAGGGTGGTCTTGAACTCTTGCCCTCAAGCAATCCTCCTGTTTCAACCTCCCAAAGCACTGGGATTACAGGTGTGAGCTACTATGCCCAGCCTCTAACACCCTTCCACAGAAGTGCCTGGTAGGGAGGCCTCTGGTGGGAGGGGACAGCTGAGGATGCAGCCTCACATCCATTACCACATTGGCTATTCACACCCAATAGCAGGCGAGACTGATAGACTCCTCCCATCTTCTGGATAAAGAAACGGTGCATCTTAGAATGGGTACAGGCGAAACTTACTAAATGCAGAATACAAATGCCTACATACAGTAACTAAGAAAATGCCATGAATGCTACGTTGAACAGTTTGATGAGAATATTTTAGATTGTATATGAAACCAGCACATTGTACCCCTTGATTGCACTAATGTACACAGCTATGATTTAACAATAAAAATAAATTAATTAATAAAAAAAAGGAAAAGAAACTGAGGCCCCACAAGGTGAAGTGACATGTGCAAGGTTACTGAGCCTAGGATGAAGTCCTCCAAACACCTAGAAAAAGCCTCTCTTAATTAGTTCTTAACTAATTTCTCATCCTAAAATCTTTTGAGATAAAAGGTGGGGAACCTGAATTCATAAACAAGCCAACCAACAAAGGCACTACTAATTATTACTGACCTGGGAAACTTCGGGGACAGCATCAGCTGAATCTGCTGTGCTAATTGTTCCATCTCTGGCCAGAGCTGGCTAATTGGGGAAGTTACCTTCACTCAGATGCTGGGGTGAAGGCAAGAGTAATGGCTTCCCCCTTGGAGCTGGTGTGGGCAGGGATGAGTCACACTGATTCAGAGAAAGTGACTGTTCTATAAGCACCTCAAAAAGCCCCTGTCCAATACCCAGCAGGCCCCAGAAGAGCCTTTCCACATATAACGAGGCTGGGCAGGAGATGGATGGGAATTCACTGGGTCTCACCAAGGCAGCTTGGCTCACAATCTGTCTTAGCCCCAAGCTCCAGGCAGGTGGGATTCCACAGAGATGATTCTGACAAGCACCAGATCCCCCAAAGTTTAAGGACAGGAAGTCATTTACATTCCAGGTAGGGGGAACAGAGGCAAGGGCTGGGGACAATGGGCAAACAGACACCAGCCTCCCCAGGACTGCCAGGGTCCTGATTTTACCTTTTTCTAAGGAGCAGCACCTAGGCAGGTGCTGAGGTGAAGAAGGGGTAGCAGGGAGGCAGACTGTCCCTGGGCTCACAGACGACAGATAGCACAGCCCCAGCAGCCCTCAGCGAGCCCCCCTCTCGTGTGTGCACATATCTTTTTGCTCCTACTGTCCCTCATTTCCCCTAGAAGAGTGCGTCCTGACTTGGTCCCTGAAGTCCACATAGGAGACCATCTCAAGATCGGTTGGCTCATCTTTCCCTCTTTGCTCACCACTTCCAGATGCCCCAAGTCACAGACCTACCCTAGTAGCCAGTCTGGGACTGGGGTCAGGACACCCACTAGCAGTTTGATGCAGTCAGCTTCAGTCACCTGCTCACTTGGCTATGTGAGCTTTTTAATTCCAATTATTCTTTCCTACCGAAACTCAAAACCTAGGGCATTTCATTTTTCTGTAGAACTTTTATACAAAAACTCATATTGGGTGGCACCTGTGGCTCAGTGGGTAGGGCACCAGCCCCATATACTGAGGGTGGCAGGTTCGAACCTGGCCCAGGCCAAACTGCAACAAAAAATGGCTGGGCGTGGCATGGCGCCTGTGGCTCAAGCGGCTAAGGCGCCAGGCACATACACCTGAGCTGGCGGGTTTGAATGCAGCCCGGGCCTGCCAAACAACAATGACGGCTGCAACCAAAAAAAATAGCCGGGCGTTGTGGCGGGCATCTGTAGACCCAGCTACTTGGGAGGCAGAGGCAGGAGAATTGCTTGAGCCCAGGAATTGGAGGTTGCTGTGAGCTGTGATGTCACAGTGCTCCACCCAGGGCAACAGCTTGAGTCTCTGTCTCAAAAAAAAAAAAAAAAAAAATTGCTGGGCGTTTTGGTGAGTGCCTGTAGTCCCAGCTACTCGGGAGGCTGAGGCAAGAGAATCACTTAAGCCCAGGAGTTGGAAGTTGCTGTGAGCTGTGATGCCACAGCACTCTACCGAGGGCAATAAAGTGAGACTCTGCCTCTAAAAAAAAAAAAAACTCTTATCAACAAAGTAAGTTAAAGAGGAAACCCCTAAAAGGACAAACTTCCTTCCCCCTGATTCCATATGAAATGTAGGACTATTTTTTTTTTGCAAGATCTGAAAAATACGACATTGCTATTTTAATGGTGATTGCATTGAATCTGTAGATCACTTTGGGCAGTATAGACATTTTAACAATGTCGATTCTTTCAAACCATGAGCATGGTGCGTCCCGTCATCTTGTTAACATCTTTGTGATTTCTTTTCTCAATGTTATATAGTTCTCTCCACAGAGATCCTTCACATCCTTTGTTAACTATATTCCAAAGTATTTAATTTTCTTTTTCTTTTTTTTCTTTAGAGCCAGAGTCTCACTTTATTGCCCTTGGTAGAGTGCTGTGGCGTCACACAGCTCATAGCAATCTCCAACTCCTGGGCTTAGGCGATTCTCTTGCCTCAGCCTCCCAAGTAGCTGGGACTATAGGCACCTGCCACAACGCCCGGCTATTTTTTTGTTGCAGTTTGGCCAGGGCTGGGTTCGAACCGCCACCCTTATGTACTGAGCCACAGGCGCCACCCTAGTATTTCATTTCCTTTGGTATTACTGTGAAGGTATTGTGTCTTTGATTTGTTTCTCAGCTTGACTGTTGTTGGCAGAAATGAAGGTGCTGATTTATGTACAAACCCCGAGTAGCCAACACAATTCTATGTGATAAGAACAAATCTGGAGGCATCCCTTTACCAGACTTCAGGATATATTACAAGTCTATAATGATGAAAACAGCATGGCATTGTCATCAAAATAGAGACACAGACCAATGGAACAGAACAGAGAACCCAGAAATGAAACCAGCCTCATATTGCCACCTGATCTTTGACAAAGCAAACCAAAGTGTACACTGGTAAAAAGAGTTCCCATTCAATAAATAGTGCTGGGGGAACTGGAGCCACATGTAAAAGACTGAAACAGGACCCACACTTCTCATCACTCACAAAAATCAACTCATGATGGAGAAAAGATTCAAACCTGCAACATAAAACTATAAGCATCCTAAAAGAGAGTGTAGAAAATTCTTAATGATATAGGCCTAGGAAAGGAAATTATGAAGACCACAGTGGCAATCACAGCAACAACAAAAATAAATAAATGGAACCTGATCAAGTTAAAAAGTTTCTGTAGTTAAGGACATAATCAGCAAAGCAAAAAGACAACTTACAGAATGGGCGAAGATATTTGTATGCTACACACCTGACAAAGGGTTGATAACCAGAATGTGCAAAGAACTCAAGTCAATCAACAAGAAAAGATCAAACAACTCATTAGAAACTGGGCAAGAGACATGAACAGAAACTTTTTCTATCATGACAGAATAATGGCCAACAAACATGAAAAAAAGGTCATCGTCTCTAATCATCAGAGAAATGCAAATAAAAACCACACTGAGATATCATCTAACCCCACTGAGAATGGCCCACATCATAAGTTCCCAAAGCAACAGATGCTGGTGTGGGTACAGAGAGAAAGGAACACTCATACACTGTTGGTGGGACTGCAAGCTCGTACAACCCCTGTGGAAAGTAGTACAGAGATTCCTTAAAGAACTAAAAGTAGACCTACCATTTGATCCTGCAATCCCACTACTGGGCATTTACCCAAAAGAAAAAAAGACTTTATCATAAAGACACCTGTACTTCAATGTTTATAGCAGCACAATTCACAATTGCAAAGTCGTGCAGACAACCCAGGTGGTTTTCAATAGATAAATGAATTAATAAATTGTGATAGAGGGCTCAGTGGGTAGGGCGCAGCCCCATATACCGAGGGTATTCACCAAAAGCAAACGATATAACCAAACCATATGTATACCCATAATAATCTGAAATTTAAAAAAAGAAAGTGTGGAACCTCAAGTTTAACATGAGCCACAGGTAATTAGTAAATTCACTAACATCCTGAAAAATGTTGCCGCAACGTACTTCATATAGTCCATTTCTACACCTGACAATGACCTTGTAAGGCAGGTGTTCCATTTTACAGGTCAGGAAACAGAACCCAAGAGAGGTGAAGTCACCGGTCCAAGGTCACACAGTTGGTGAGGAGGACAGTCAGGATGTGATCCAGGTTGGGTTCCAAAGGCCACACTATTTCAACTTCACAAACCTCTTCCTATAGCACAATAAAAAATATGGACATGGGGGACCCCTACATGTTTGGGTCCTCAGACCCACTGGGCATGGCCCACCTTTAATGGCATTCCACTTCCAAAGTCAAATCCCTCCAGAATCAAACCTCATAAAAACCAGCATAATTCATGAGAAAATCCAAATAGTAAAAAAACATGTGGAGACAATGTTCACTCTCCTTAGTAATCAGAGAAATGCAAATTAGAACAACATTGAAGAGCCATTTTCTACCTATATAATTAGAGGAAAAAAAATTTTTAAATGTTGGCAAAGTTACTCTGAAATAGGTACATTCATCCACGACTGGTGGCAGGGAGAGTCATATAACCCTTGAGGAGAGTAATATGGCAACATCCATCAAAAGCCATAAATATATTATGCCCACTGACCCTGGGAATTCACCCTAAGGAAATAATTCGATAGGAGGGGGGAAAGCTATTTGTATGAAGATGCTCATTGCAACCTTCGATGGGCGCACTGGAAACAGCTTAGTATTCAGCAGTAAGAGGATGTCGGAGTAAACTGGGGGTACATCAGCTCCTGTGGTGTTAGGCAGCCATTTAAAATGATACTTAAGAAGCTGGAGCAGCAGCATAGAAGTGTGAATGAAAGACAGCAGAACCCAGACTGTATGTGTGCACTCTGGTTATTATGATGTAAAAATAATGTGTGCATAGGGCAGGGACAGAGAGAAGCCAGACACAGAGGAAGACAAGCAGTGATTCAGAGCAGAAGGACCCCCTCTTTCTATTACCCTTACAGTGGTGCCCCCAGCCCTGTGAGAACAGCCTCAGGGGCTCTCTGGGCATAAACTCTACTTCTGATAAGGACACAAGGAGGCACTCCCACGCTTCATGATGGGTCCTGGGCCATACTCCTGACTGCACTGGGAGTGGGGAGCTGGCTCAGTGGATCAGGAAGGTCATGGGAGACCCCTTCCATCTTACCATGAAGCCTGGGGCGCATGTGCAGCTCCCTGTGATGCTGTGACAGTCAGCTCCGTTCTGACAGGTGCAAGGCAGCTGGCAGCCATCGCCATAGTAGCCAGCAGGGCAGGATTCGTTGCAGTGGTGGCCAGACCAGCCTGGCTGGCAGGTGCAAGCTCCAGTTACTGGGTGGCAGCTGAGCAGACAAGAGAAAGGAGAGAAAATAGTCCAGTCTGAGATGCAGCCGTGTCCCACCCTCAGGCCACGCTAAGTCTGGTCTGCCCAGGGTAGCAGAATCAAAGGGTCTCAGAGGTTAAATTGCTCCATGTCTTGCTTATCAGAAGATGCCAAGGCCACGTGGTCTTAATTAGCGCCTGGCAACTGAGGCTCATAGTAGTGATGTGACTTGTCTTAAGTCACATGGCAAGGAGGTGGCACGATCAGGATTAGAACACAGGTCTTCCGACTCTCAAACAAGTGTCCTCCCTCCCTCCCTTCCTTCCTTTTGAGGTGGAGTAGCCCAGGCTAGAGTGTCCTCGCACCAGCCTCGCTGACAGAAACCTCAAACTCCTGGGCTCAAGTGATCCCCCTGCCACAGCCTCCCAAGAATCTGGGACTGCAGGCATCCTTCACAATGCTCAGCTAGTTTTTTCTATTTTTTAGTAGAGATGGGGTCTCATCTTGCTGAGGCTGGTCTTGAACTCCTGAGCTCAACTTATCCACCCTCCTTGGCCTCCCAGAGTGCTAGGATTATAGGTGTGAGCCACCTCAGCCAGGCCAACAAGTGTTCTTCACTCCTGAGCTCAACTTATCCACCCTCCTTGGCCTCCCAGAGTGCTAGGATTATAGGTGTGAGCCACCTCAGCCAGGCCAACAAGTGTTCTTCACAATACAAATACAGAAACCCACGCAGAGGGGTGGCCTCTTTAGTCCCTTGCCTTCTGGACGATGTGGTCCAAAGCTTCAGCCACCTCTCTCACCCAAGCCTTGTATGGGGACAGGCAGGAGAAGGCAGCAATGACATCTAGTGGCTCTTCATATAATAGGTGGTCAATAAATGTTGGCTGAGTTAAAACAAGACCTTGTGGCAGATGTAGCCTCCCCTCTCTGGTAATGTCTGCCCTGGAGATGATTTGTCTACCCTATGTTTTCCTGGGGCTCCTTTAAAAAATTTTTTTTCAGAGAACTGGTCTCACTGTGTCATCTAGGCTGGAGCAATAGCATGATCATAGCTCACTGGGCTCAAGTGATCCCCCTGCCTCAACCTCCTGGAGTTAAGTGGTACTATAGGCACGAACCACCATGCCAAGTTAATTAAAAAAGTTTTTTTGTAGAAGCTGGCCTCAAATTCCTAGCCTCAAGCAATCCTCCTACTTCAGCCTCCCAAATACAGGATTATAGGTAAGAGCCACCATGCCTGAACTGCTGGGGCTCATTAATAATATGTGAGATCTTCTCCACCCCCTATCTACCTAGGCCAGAAAAAGGATCATTTGTCTACAGCAGTGGTTCTCAGCCTTCCTCATGCTTCCTAATGCCACGATTCTTTAATACAGTTCCTCATCTTGTGGTGACCCCCCACCATAAAATTATTTTCGTTGCTACTTCGTAACTATAATTTTGCTACTATTATGAATCGTAATCTAAGTATCTGATATGCAGGATGTATTTTCATTGTTACAAAGGGGTCGCGACCCACAGTTGAGAACCACTGGTCTAGAGGCAAGGGCTCGCTGGCATGAACTCTATGACCTCTAGAGAGCCCTTCCTTCCCTCTCTCCCTCACATAGGTCAGGCTCACGGTGGTCTGACAGTTCTCCCAGTCTCCCCAGCTCCTTCCTCGTTTTTCCTTGAAGTGTCCCCTAATAAACCCCCTGCACTTCACAGCTGCTTCTGGGAAGGCCCAGACTAACACACCAGAGAAGTGCTGGATGAGAGAGACATTAATGCGATCATGGGGCACCATACGCTGGTTTTATAGACCGTTTGACACATTTTCATCACACTGGTTAACATAGCTTTCCTGGCATTTTCTTAGTTATTGTGTTAAGACATTTACATTCTACATTTACTAAGTTTCACATGTACCCTTGTAAGATGCACCGCAGGTGTAATCCCACCAATCACCCTCCCTCCACCCATATCCCCCCTCCCTCCCCTCCCTCTCCACCTTCCCCCTATTCTTGGGTTATAACTGGGTTATAGCCTTCATGTGAAAGCCATAAATTAGTTTCATAGTAGGGCTGAGTACATTGGATACTTTTTCTCCCATTCTTGAGATACTTTACTAAGAAGAATATGTTCCAGCTCCATCCATGTAAACATGAAAGAGGTAAAGTCTTCATCTTTCTTTAAGGCTGCATAATAAGCCTTGGTTCTGCTAGGTGTCATGAGGACGGGGACTTTATCTCTCTGGGTGTCTGGCTCATATTCACTGCCCAATTAAGTATTTGGAAATGAATATAGCTTTCATTAAGTACAATTATTTTCTGTTGATTATTTATTATTTTCTGTCAGTTTGTTTATTGGCTCCAGGGGGGAGTGTCCTTTGCCTTGTTCCCCTCTCAGGGCACAACAGAGTCCCTGGCACCCTGGAGGTGCTTAGTACATATTTGGCAAATTAATTAATGAGCAAATGAGTTGTATGAAGCCCAGCCAAGCTGTTTCTCTTCAAAGGACCCTGCTTTTCTCATAGAAACCATGGAGGTGGACAGGAGCAGATGATTCTTGAATACCAAGTAGCTAATAATCATTTTGGAAAACGTTTAGTATCTTTAGTCTCATTAATCATCGAGTCTAAACAACCATCAGATACCACTTCCCCTCCATCAAAAACAGGGAAGATTTTTTAAAATGCTGGCGAAGATTTCAAAACAATTGGGGTTATGTATCAGGAGACCTAAAAATATTCAGACTCTTTGATCTCGTAATTCCATTTCTAAGAATCTATCCTAAGGAAATAGTCATAGTTGTGGAGAAAGATTTATGCGCGGAGATGTTCCCTGAAGCATTATTTATAACAGTGGAAAATGGAAGCAATTTAAATAATGATAAATATATGTGACCAGGCTATTAAAGCACCAGGCCCTTTACACATACTTTTCTAACCTTCATATGAGCTTGTGAATTAGGCATTTGAGCCTCTATTTTATAGGTGGTATTTGGAGGTCATGTGACTTGCCCAAGGTTACACAGCCAAATCAGTGAGTGGCAAAACTGGGATGCAAACCCAGGTTTATCTGGCCATTTTTTTTTTTTTTTGAGACAGAGTCTCACTATGTTGTTGCCTTTGGTAGAGTGCAGTGGTGTCACAGCTCATAGCAACCTCAAACTCCTGGGCTTAAGCAATTCTCTTGCCTCAGCCTACCAGTAGCTGGGACTACAGGCGCCTGCCACAACACCCAGCTGTTTTTTTTGTTGTTGTTGCAGTTGTCATTGTTGTTTGTAGCTCACTGAGGCTGGGTTGGAACCCGCCAGCCTCGGTGTATGTGGCTGGCGCTGTAACCACTGTGCTACAGGTGCCGAGCCTGTCTGGCCATGTTTTATCCACTGCCTCGTGCTGCCTCTGACAACAGAGCACCGGTTAAATGAATTTTGACTATCCATGGCCAGGTGTGGTGGCACACAGCTATAATCCTAGCTCTCTGGGAGGCTGAGGTGGGTGGATTGCTTGAGCTCAGGGTCCAAGACCAGCCTGAGCAAGAGTGAGACCCCATCTCTACTAAAAATAGAAAAACTAGCTGGGCATTGTAGTGGGTTCCTGTGGTTCCAGCTACTTTGGAGGCTGAGGCAGGATGATCATTTGAGCCAAAGAGTTCGAGATTGCTGTGGGCTGTGATGCCATGGCACTCAATCCCAGGGTGACAGAGTAAGACTCTGTCTCAAAAAGAATCTTAACTATCCATATGAAGAAATGTTAGAGATGTATTCAATTATTTTCTAAAAGATTTTATTATATGATATAAGGTTAAGTGAAATAAATTGTATATGAAATCATAATCTAAAATATGAAGAAACTTATGTAGATACAGACATGGATGAAGAATGAACAAATTACAACAAAATAGCTTTGGTGCTTACCTCTTGGTTGAGAAATTATGACTGATTCTGAATTTTTTTTTCTTTGAATGTCTATGTATTCTCTAACTTTCCAAAACTTACCGTAGCATCAATTATATTTATAAACAGATATAAAGCAATAAAAATTGCCAATAGATAACAAAAAAGAATGAATGGGTATGAGAGATGAATGTTTGAAGATTTTCTGACCTTTACAAGTTCAAGAAAAATTCTCTCTGAGCCCCAAGCACTGGAAGGGGAGACAGCAAAGTCGGCCTGGGTGGCCTTGACCCTTGGCCAGATCTTTACTTTCTTTCTGCACTTCTAGCAGAGCCCTAGGCACTGCCCTTCTAGGTTGAATTTTCCAGGGGCCCCCTCTGAGGTTTAGGGTAGAGAGACTTGCTTGAGCCCAGGAACGAGCTGGCGGGTCTCGGCCGCAGTCATCAGCTCTGCCCAGTTCTGGAGATTCTTCTTTTTATTTTTTTATGTTTTATTTTTAAACCCTTTATTTGGAAATGATGGGTTTTTTTTTTTTGTTTGTTTGTTTTATTTTTTATCAAAACCCTGGAGATTCTAAAAGATCTCACACACATTTCTCCCGTTCCCCTCAATAGATTCTTCTGCTGTCTCCGCCTCATAGATGGTCATGCCAGAGCGCATCCAGTAGGTGCTCTCGTCCAGTAGGTGCTCTCGTCCAGTAGGTGCTCTCGTTTTGGAGGGGGCACCACCCTGTATAAAGCACCCTAGACACAAAGAGAGCTAGCAAACGCCCATTTCTAAGGACTCCCTGCGTTTCCCACTTCTGATCTTTGTTGCCATCGCTTTGGCTGCTTAGAGATGTGTCTAGGTGCTAATTTTACTTTTTTTTTTTTTTTTTTGAGACAGTCTCACTTTGTTGCCCTCGGTAAAGGGCTGTGGCATCACAGCTCACAGAAACTTCAAACTCTTGGGCTCAAGTGATTCTCTTGCCTCAGCCTCCCAAGTAGCTGGGACTACAGGTATCTGACACAATGCCCCGTTATTTTTATCTTTATTTTTATTTTGTTTTATTTTATTTGTTTATTGAGACAGAGTCTTACTTTATTGCCGTTGGTAGAGTGCCATGGCGCGACAGCTCACACTAACTTCAAACTGCTGGGGTCAAGAGATCCTCCTTGCCTCAGCCTCCCAGGTGGCTGAAACTATAGGCACCTGCTACAATGCCTGGCTATTTTTAGAGATGGGGGTCTCGCTCTTGCTTAGGCTGGTCTCGAACCTGTGAGCTCAGGCAATCCACCCACCTCAGCCTCCCAGATTGCTAGGATTACAGGGATGAGCCACCATGACTGGCCCATCTAATTTTACTTTTTACTCTGAGAACCAGAAGGCTCAAAACCAAATCTGAAATCGTTCTGTTCTTTCAACAATTCTATTTCTAAAAGCGGGATGTAAATTTGCTTAATTTGATTTTGTCTTATATTATAAAAACTCCAAAAGTCCCTTTGAAAAGAGGTGGGGAATGACGGCTGACAGTGATTATAACCGAGATCTGCCATCACCATGTTCAGAATCTTTGTCCCTCAGCAGAGGGCCCTGCACATCCTCCTGTTTCAGGCATCCCTTTCTCCCTGGGGATGTCTCCAATTCCCTAGGTCACATGGTGGGCCAGGGCTGCTATTTAGACTCTGGTAAAAGTCAAGATCACTGGTATTTAGTTCAGTTCTCTGTGGTTTTTTTTTTCTTTTCTCCTGTTTCACCCAGACATAGATTAATCACAAGTTAATAGGAGCCGAAAGCTGAACAATACAGGAATCTTTTCAAAGTTGATTTTTCTGCCTTTCTTTTGGCTGCTATCAGATTTCTACCAATGCTGCATCTGTTGGCTAAATCAAATCTTTCAAAAGTATTACACGATCATGGCTGCTGGAATTAGTCTATGACAATTCAATTGTGGAGGGGACACTTAAGAGGTCTGACAAACAGGTGCTCTTTCTCAAGGTTATCCCTTTAGGAGGGAGGATGGTTTCTTGGTGTGCACTGTACACATGAGGGGAATGAAGTGTTGTAAGGGGGTGAGACGTTGGGAGCCTCACCAGCTGCAGCATCTTTCCCAGGGCATGGATTCAAATCTGGGGAGCACCCTCACCAGACAGGACTGAACAGAGAGAGGCTAGGGCTAGGGAAGTAGGGCTTTTTTTTGGTTGCAGGTGACGGTACTTTTTCTCCCTAGGAAAGATGCTCAAGATCTTGTAAGCTGCTGTGATGGAGTGCTTATTGTAAGCTCTGCAGAAGCCCGGGGGAAGTGAGGCCAGACTTCTAGGGACCCCTACAATCTTTCAGAGTTGGGTGTAAAGTTTCACTTTCAAGACCACAAGAGAACTTTTCCCCAAGTAGGTTGAGAAAGATGATGGGCAGACTGGGAAAGCGAGGCACAGAGGAGAGCAGTGCATTTAGCAGGACATTTGCTTAGACTGATGGGGGTCTGAGGCCACGACTCAAGGGTCCCAACTCCTACCCAGTATCTGCCTCTTGACTGCCTTGAGGTTAGAAGTCAGTCACAGAATCATTCCTTTGCTTTTCTCAGGACTCAAAAGAAGGCTCTATCATGGGACAAAGACTCATGGGAAGGGAAGGGCTGACCTGTGTCCATATGGAAGAAGAGAGCAATTTTCTGTGTCCCTGAGAACAAAGTCAAGGGTAGCGTGAAAGGTCAGTTAGACCACAGGCTCTCAACCTCCTGCAATTTTGCTTCCCCCACCCTACCCCGGGACATCTGGCAATGTCTGGAAACATTTTGGGTTGTCAGAATTTGGGCAGGGAGGGGGGCTATTAAGCGGTATCTAGTGGGTAGAGGCCATAGATACCGGTAACATTCTACAATGCACAGGACAGCCATCCATAACAAAGAATTATGCAGCCCAAATTGTTAATGGTGCCAAGGCTGAGAAACCCTGAGCAAGACTGAACAAAGACCTTTGTGAATGTCAGGTGCTCAGTCACTGGGGCAGTGTGCCAAGAGAAAGCGGTGAAACATTAACAAAGAAAAAAAGTAGGGCAGACGTCTGCCAATGGGCAGAACCACCTAGAGGGATGGGCTATTTAAGATGAATTCAGGTACTCTTCTTACTGAAGGCCTACTCTGTGCCTGGCACCATGAGAGGCTGAGGCTAGAAGCTACAGGATGAACAAGCCGGGCTGCATGTGCCCTCAAGGAGCCCAGGCTTGTGACAAAGCTCCCCTTGAGGAGTCCAGCTGCGGTATGGGGAAGACTGGCAGGCACACAAAGAGCCCCCGCTGCTAAGAACCACTACTGCCTCCCAGTCCCTGAAACATGATACACGTTAAAGACAGTCAAACAAATAATCATCAATATTGGATGGGCTGAGATTAGCGACAGAGAAGAGGGAATCCTTCCAGATTAATAATGCATTGAGGACTCCTTCAGAGGAAGGATAAATAATGCAGGGCACGGTTGCTCAGGCACGGCAGGAAAACAATAGCTCTTTAATCTGGGGTTTGGGTGGCTCTCTGGGGCAGAGATTCTCCCTGCATTGGCCCCCAGCAGCAGTCTTGCTTCCTGTCCCTGAGAGAATCTCTTCCCCACAGGAGTGAGGGATACTGATGCCGCCTTGCACTCATGGATGAGTCTGAGCCAGCTGCTCGGTCCCCTGGTCAGCCACGTGGGACCCCTGTGTTTGTTTGTTTATATTTATTTATTTTTTAAGACAGAGTCTCACTTTGTTGCCCTCGGTAGAGTGCTGTGATGTCATAGCTCACAGCAACCTCAAACTTTTGTGCTCAAGCAATCCTCTCGCCTCAACCTCCCAAGTAGTGCATGCCACAATGTCTGGCTAGTTTTAGAGATGGGGTCTTGCTCTTGCTCAGGCTGGTCTTGAACTTGTGAGCTCAAGCGATCTACCTGTCTTGGTCTCCCAGAGTGCTAGGATTATAGGTATGAGCCACTGTGCCAGGGACTACTGTGTTTAAAGCTTTGGAGCTCTCACTTGGCCTCCAGACCCAGCCCGGATGCTCCTCCATGGAGCCTTCTCTAACTAGCATAGCAGCCTCCTATAGTGCTTCCTGCACACAGTCCTAGGTCACTGTTATTTAGGTACACATTGGACCCAGCAGGGCCAGCTACATTTATTTCGTCTATTTTATTATGCATTTTTCCATCACATTTCCACATCTCTGCTACTGGGTGAGTTATAAATCAATGGTGCATCATGGTTCAGTTAATAGAATTTTCCTTTTTTAGTAGTACATAAAATAAAGCTGTGCCTCACTATCAGTGTTGTCCTGTCTTTGAAGAACTATGGTAGAAGTTGGTCAGTGATTTTCCTCTTCATGGCCCAACTGTGCAGGCACTCAGTGTTTGTTGAATGAATCATAGAACTAATGCATGCTAGGTCACAGACAGGCCAGCTTTGCTGGCTGCAGGAACCTCTCTGGATAATGTCCTTCCTGACCCCTCTGGCTTTGCCTGGCACCACCCAGCCACTCAGCTCTAGGGACTGAGGACTGTTATCGACTCACACACTTGCTGAGATGCCTCTGCTTGTAATGGCCAAAGGCTCCAGACTGATTTGTGAAATATCAAAAGGTGGAAATGAAGAGGGGCTGAGGCTAAGTCCTGTCTATCCCAGCAACAGAGCTGCAAAGCAGAAGTGTTCCCTGTCTGCCCTGCAAATGGCAGCGGCACGCATGGCTTGAGCAGCCAGCCTGCCCTGAGCTGTCTGCAGGCCTTGGGGAGAAGGGGGCTCTGCCCACCCCTCACCACCCAGGTTAAGAGGCAGCTTCGGTGAGGGGCTGAGGGGACATCTATCTGGGGCCAGCAGCCTCATTTCTTACCAGAGCGGAGGGCAGTGCAGGCTGCTGTGTGAAGCAGGAAGGGAAGGGAGTCCCGAGGGGCAGGCTGGGACAGCTTCTACCATGTGTTCCCAAGCCATCCAGGAGAGAGGACACAGACAGGCTGGCCCTAAGCCCAGGCCCTGATGAAGGGCTGCCCTCTGTCCCTCCTGCTCCTCTACCCTTGCCAGAGCCTACAGGACGACCCTCTCTAGGCCCCAAGCTCCCTGGATGGGCCATACTGATTTTTTAAAATTTAGAGATGGAGTCTTATTCTTTCACCCAGGCTGGAGTGAAGTGGTCTGATCATAGTTCACTGGGCTCAATCAGTCCTCTTGCCTCAGCCTCCTGAGTAGCTGGGACTACAGGTACCCACCACCATGTCCATCTGGGCCATGTTAATTTTTGGTACTGACGTTCTGTGGCTCACCCTGCTCCTGCCCAAGTGGCCCTGTCTCTAGGTAGATGCCATGTGTGTGAAGGGGAAATGTTCTCAGGACCATGCACTCAGAGATTGTAGCACCCTGAACCCTGCCATCACAGGCCCCAGGATCATGCAGTCCCATCCCCCCCTTAAGGGTCACCAAGCTCCCTCCCTGCTCCTGTGTGTGGAGTCACAGATCCGGCCATTTTGAAATGTAAGAAGCTGGGTTCAGTTGACAGAGGCAGGGGATCTGGGTTCTGATCCTGACTTGGCAGTGCAGGTTCAGCGACCCCTGCTGTTCATCAAAGGGATTATCGGAGCCGATTGTCGAGGTCCCAGCTCTTTCCCTACCCTGTCTGGATGGCTACCTTGGAAGTGGTGTCCACAGCCCAAGGAATCCCCCCTTCACCAGAGCCCTCACTGTCCTAGTCCCTGGGCTTACCTGTCCCCAGCTCATACCTGATGGTGTTGTCGGCATCACAGGGGCAGGACAGGGTGCAGCCTGGGCCATGCAGGCCTTCAGGGCATAGCCGTTCCTGGCAGCGGGGACCCTTGTAGCCAGGCTCGCACACACAGGCTCCCGTGGTGGGCAAACACTGACCTCCATTGTGGCAGTCACAGCGCTGTGAGCACTGGAAGCCGAAGGTCCCGAAGGGGCACTCCTCTTGGCACCTGTGGGATAGCAGAGCCAAGGCTGTGGGTTGGGATCCTTCACTGGCCCTTCAGGAGCCATCCAGCTTACAGCCCTTCCTTCCTCCAGGATTTGGCCTGGTGTGCTCCACACTGCTCACAGCCTCCTCCCCTCTCCTCTTTCCTCCTCTAGGAAGTATTCTGTGATTTAGTTTGCCCTGATCAGGCTCCCCAGCAGTGAGTTGGTACTATCATACTTTATTGATTCTAAGCCTTGTGTTTTCTTTTCACTTTTAAAAATTGTGGTAAAATATGTGTTTGATAGTTGGCGTCCCCTCCAAAACTCATGTCCAAACTTAATGCAACAGTGTTAAGAAGTGTGGCCTTGGCTCGGCACTTGTAGATCAGTGGTTAGGGTGCTGGCCATATACACCGAGGCTGGTGGGTTTGAACCCACCCTGGGCCCGCTAAATAACAATGACAACTGCAACAACAACAACAAATAGTTGCAGCTACTTGGGAGGCTGAGGCAAGAGAATCACTTAAGCCAGTGGTTCTCAACATTCCTAATGCTGCAACCCTTTAATACAGTTCCTATGGGTCGCACCCTAGAGGTTGAGAACCACTGACTTAAGCCCAAGAGTTCAAGGTTGCTGTGAGCTGTGACACCAGTGCACTCTACCGAGGGTGACATAGTGTGACTCTGTCTCAAACAAAAAAAAAAAAAAAAAGAAGTGTGGCCTTTGGGAGGTAATTAGGTCATGGGGGGTTTGCCTTCATGAATGGGTTAGTGCTCTTACAAAAGGGCTGAAGGGAGCTAGCTAGGTTCTCTTTTTTGCCCGTCTGTCCCTTTCATGATGTGAGGACACAACAGTACTCAAGGCACTACTTTGGAAGCAGAGATTGGGGTCTTATTAGACACTGAACCTGCTGGCGCCTGATCTTGGACTTCCCAGCCTCTAGAACCGTAAGAATGAATTTCTGTTGCTTATAAATGACCCAGTCTCAGGTATCTGCTACTGCAGCATGAGCAGAGTAAGACAATACAAGTATGCAATGTAAAATTTACCATTTTAACCATTAAGTGTACAGTTCAATGGCATTAAGTATATTTATATTGTTGTGCAACTACCACCACCATCCATCTCCAAAATTTTTTCATCTCCCCAAACTGGAAGTGCATAGGATATTAAGAACATTTTGGGAGGGGGGAGGATGGGTAGAGGGAGAGTAATTGGTGGGACCAAACCTACGGTGCATCTTACAAGGGTACATGTGAAATTTACTAGCTGTAGACTATAAATGTCTTAACACAATAACTAAGAAAATGCCGTGAAGGCTATGCTAATCAGTTCGATGAAAACATTTCAAATTGTATATAAAACCAGCACATTGTACCCCATGATTGCATTAATGTACACAGCTATGATTTAATTAAAAAAAAAAACAAAAAAAAACATTTTAACATCTCTGAAATTAGATGAGACTTTTTTTTTTTTTTTTTGGAGATAAAGAGTTTCACTTTGTCACCCTTGGTAAAAATGCTGTGGTGTCATAGCTCATAGCAACCTCAAACTCTTGGACAGAAATGATTCTCTTGCCTCAGCCTCCTATGTAGCTGGGATTATAGGTGCCCACCACAACACCCAGCTAGTCTTGTCTTGTCTTTTTTCTTTCCTTTCCTTTCCTTTTCCTTTCTTCTCCTTCCCTTCCTTCCTTATTTCATGTTAATGTGAGGGTACAACCAAGTCACAATATTTGAGTTTGTTAGTAGAGTCCTTGTAGTTATGTCCTGCACCCAACAGGTGTGCCATACACCCCTACATTGTGCCCATTCAGTGGAAGCACCTCAAACCCCACCTCCCCTCTCTGCTTCCCTCATTCCCCCTCCCCCCACTTGAATTGAAATGAGTTTTTCTCCTATGTGGGTATGAATTCAATCATCTACTGGCTTCATATTGTATTGAGTACATTGGATATTTGCTTTTCCATTCTTGTGATACTATACTGAGAAGAATGTGTTTCAACTCCATCCAGGTTAATACAAAAGATGTGAAATCACCATCTTTTTTATGGATGAATAATATTCCACGATATGAACAGTTTGTTAATCAATTCCTGAGTTGATGGGCATTTAGGTTCTTTCCACATCTTGGCAATTGTAAACTGAGCTGTGATAAACAATCTAGTGCATATGTGCATATTATGATAAAATGATTTTTTTTCTTTTGGGTAGATGCCTGGTAGTGAGATTGTGGGATCAAATGGGAGGTTTAATTTTAGTTCTTTGAAGATTCTCCATACTTCTTTCCAAAGAGGCTGTACTAGTTTGCAGTTCCACCAACAGTGTAAAAGTATTCCTACCTTTCCACGTCTGTGCCATCATCTGCATTTTGGGATTTTGTGATGTGGGCTACTTTTACTGGGGTTAGGGGATATCTCTGGGGTGGTTTTGATTTGCATGTCTCTGATGATCAGGGACAATGAGCATTTTTTCATGTGTTTGCTGGCTATTTGCCTGTCTTCCTCAGAGAAGGTTCTGTTCATATCTCTTGCCCAGCGATAGATGGGACTGTTAGCTCTTTGTTGTTGTTGATTAACCGTAGTTCTCAATAGATTTTAGTTATGGAGCCTTTGTCAGGTTCACAATATGCAAATATCTTTTCCCATTCCAAAGGTTGTCTATTTGCTTTGATTGTTGTGTCCTTAGCTGTGCTAGTTTTTCTATTTTTAGTAGAGACAGGGTCTCACTCTGGCTTAAACTGATTGTGAGCTCCTCAGCTGAAGCAATCCACCTGCCTTGGCCTCCTAAAGTGCTAGGATTATAGGTGCGAGCCACCACACCCAGCCTTTAGATAAGACTTTTAATTGATGGCATATCATAGTTTATTACCAGTATTTTTGATTGTTAGCAATATGTAAAATAATGATGCATCTTACAATCGTGGCATCTTAGATTTGATGAATAGGGTAATTTCATTTCTATACCTTGTCTCTGTTTTCTTCAGTCTTTTGGGCAGATGTACAGTCTTTATTCTCACCCTGAGTGCTGTGTCTCCTCCCCTAGCATGGAATTTCCCATGAGTAGAAGAGGCATTCTCTTTCATCAGACGGGGGAATCCCCTACAACAGGGAAGGGGCTATTTCCCCTTTCTTGGATTGGGGGGTCTGGGTCTCCTCAAGGCAGGAGCTGAGTCTCTCCCATCAGGCAGTGAGCCGCCAAGGAGGAAGACTTGGGCACTTTGTACCCTGCACATGCTTGAGCTGGTGCTTGGAGCTTGCAGTATAAGGATAATTATTTGACCTCACCTGACTCATAACAAACGGTGTGGATCCTCTGCAACACCACTGCTAACTGCCCAGCTTCCTGAATGTGCTTCAACACCCTTACCCCAGGCCTGGCCTATTTCCTGGGGGATGCAAATCACTGTCACAGTAACTGGATTTGACCATTAAGGGGTAAACCTGGGGGGACAGGATTAAAAGTGGGGGATGACTTCTGTACCCCCAAGACGAACAGAAATGGCCTCTAGCCATTAGGGCTCTGGATTACCCATGCCCCAGCACTGCTTCAATGGCACAAACAATGGGGACTGATCTAAAGCACTGACGTCTGCGTCCTCATCATAAAACAGGGCGATCATAACTAAACCTCATCAGTCGGTTTCAGGATAAATGAGATAATGGGTGTAAATGTTTAGAAAGGCACCCAGCCCATGGTTAGGGCTCAATAAGAACATAAGTAATTATTACTATTCCTCATTTAACACTGTTTTCTACAGTTCTTATAACAGAAGGTCTGAGCTTCTGACTTTAAATTCTGCCATGAAAAAGCTCAAAGGGAAGAATTCTAAATGAGGAATTATAAGACCAGAGGAATTATAAGAGTTTCGATTATAATATTTTTTCATTTTCCAAGTTTTCTATATGTCTTCTCCAATAATCAGGGGAAGGAGGAAGCAACAAAAAAGCTGTTTTTGGGCTCAGTGCCCCTAGCACAGTGGTTACAGTGGCTCCAGCCACGTATATGGAGGCTGGTGTCCCCGGGCCAGCTAAAACAACAATGACAACTGCAACAAATAATAGCCAGGCATTGTGGCGGGTGCCTATAGGCCCAGCTATTGGGAGGCTGAGGCAAGAGAATTGCTTAAGCTCAAGAGTTTGAGGTTGCTGTGAGCCGTGATGCCACAGCACTCCACCAAGGGGAACATAGTGAGACTCTGTCAAAAAAAAAAAAAAGAAAAGAAAAAAAGCTGTTTTTAAAAAATACAATACAGCCCTAACTTCTTTACCATATATCTTGGAGAGTCACGGGATGGAACCAGGTGTTGTCTATAGACAGGGCAGGGAAAGCCCAGGTCTGGGTGAGCTCATGTCATCATGAGGGTGAGTGGCCAGGCCCCATTTGATGTGGCAGGTCCAGCCAGTGTGTGGAGGATGGAAGCAGCCTGTGTGTCATGGCACTAGGATGTCCCTGCCTCTCTTCTCTGTTTTATCTTTTCTTTCTTTCTTTTTGCCTCTGTGCCCACAATGACAGAGAGATGAGGACAGTGGGGACTGGCCTTGAGAGCTTCCTTCACAAGGAAATGCCACCAGCTCTCTCCCCTCTCAGAGCCACTGTGGCAAAAGGGTGATCTGACAAAATGGAGAGGCAGTGGGGTGATGGTGGGGGTACCCCTGCACCCCATACAGAGAGGGACTTTCAGCTGCCCTGGTCCTGCAGCCTGTCCCCAGCCCCTGCAGCAGCAAATACTCTCATTACTCTTGTCACCCTCACTTTGGAGTTGAGGAGGCTGAGACAAGTGTGGTGACTGTCCAAGTACACAGCCTGCAAGTGGCTAAGATGCCCCCAGATCATCTTTTTTTTTGAGACAGAGTCTCCCTTTGTCACCCTGGATAGAGTGCCATGGTATCATAGCTCACAGCAACCTCATGTTCTAGGGCTTAAGCCAGCCCGTTGCCTCAGCCTCCCAAGTAGCTGGAACTTCAGGCACCCACCACAATGCCTGGCTAGTTTTTCTATTTTTCGTAGAGACACGGTCTCACTCTTGCTCAGGCTGGTCTCCAACTCCTGAGCTCAGGCAATCCACCTGCCTCGGCCTCCATAGTACTAGGATTATAAGCGTGAGCCATCCACACCTGACTTTCCCAGATTGTCTTCTTGCAAATCTTGCCACATGTTAACCAATCTGAGCCCTCACGGAGGGGAAGAGAGGAAAGAAAGAAGATGTCTGGAGAAGGAACGGAAGGTAGAAGACAGGAGAGGAGAAGTGGGATGGGAGAGGGAAGAAGGGAAACTGAAGCAGAAGGCAAGGACTTTAGGCTTCAACTCTTTAGCTGAAGACCTGGATCATCTCTATTTGAACTGCCAGCCCCTGTTCAGCCCATGAATGGATTTCTCTAGGTCACTCAACTTTTTTTGCCTTGAATGTCTCAAATGTTAGGGGACAAAACTCAAACTAGGAGACACCTGATGCCTCCTCCCTTTCACTCAAACATTCCTGCTCCCTCCAGCCTAGCAGGGCAGGGCTGGGCAGAGCCCTGAACCCTGAGCAACTCTGAAGAGGATTTCCCTACCCTGCTATATTTTTGGGATGACTGGACCCACAGACCTAGAAAAGAAATCTGGAAATGAAATATTGACAACCTAATCCATTTACATAATCAGCCTCTTCTTTTTTTCCTACTCACAATTTAAACAACTTATTTATTTAGAGATCAAGCATCGACTGCTAATGAATTTTACACAAAGCATGCTAATAACGGGGCCTGTGGAACAGAAGGGTAATCACAGCAGGAATTAGTTTTCTACTTAAACATCCTTCCTTTGCAACATATCAATCTAATGTGTCCGATATTACCATTAACAACCAGACACATTGCTCAATTAAATTACAAAATGAGCTGCAAAGCCCTCGTTACATTTCGTGTTTAATTTGCACAGGACTCTGCCTATCCAGAGAGGCCTGCGTTATTACACTCACTCAACTTTAATATGCTCGTGATGATTTGGGGTGGGTTAATGCAGCTGTCGCCTACAAAATTAATGGAGGCAATTTTACAAAATATTAAACACCAGGCAACCCGTTTAGGTGAGAAACCCAAATGTTACCCAGCCTCCTGTTGAACTCTCCTGTGGTTGCCTGGCGAAGCTAGCTAGAGGGCCTTTTAGCTTTGGGTTTTCTTTTTTTTCTCTGCCCCAGGATCACTGGCCAGGCTCCATTAAGAAGAGAAATTTTGGATTATTTCTCCACTTTGGATTATTTTCCTTGGCAGTGAAAATTAGGGGCCCCAGTGATGTATTGTTTGCTGGTGTTGAGTTCAGCTGGTCGGAGCCCTGATGAGAGAATGGACTGAAACAAAGGTGTCCTGTCTTGGTTTGGGAGGCTCATCCTGGAGATCCTGAGCATTTCCTTATTTGTGGGTGATGGTGAGGGTGGGAAGGCAGGCTCAGTGCTTTAGTCCTCCCTCCAGGGTCAGGGAGAGATGGGTCCTCAGGTGCCACACCCCACGGTCTATGGCGGGGAAGCTCATGCAGATAAATGTTGGCCCCCAAAGAGACCAGATCTGGTTAAAACAGCGACCCACAGGAACTGTATTAAAGAGTTGCAGCATTAGGAAGGTTGAGAACCACTGGATTAAAAGATCAGGCTAGTGGATGGCGCCTGTGGCTCAGTGAGTAGGGCGCCGGCCCCATATGCCGAGGGTAGCTGGTTCAAACCCGGCCTTGGCTAAACTGCAACCAAAAAATAGCCAGGCATTGTGGTGGGTGCCTATAGTCCCAGCTGCTCGGGAGGCTGAGACAAGAGAATCGCATAAGCCCAAAAGCTGGAGGTTGCTGTGAGTCGTGTGACGTCATGGCACTCTACTGAGGGTGGTAAAGTGAGACTCTGTCTCTACAAAAAAAAAAAAAATATCAGGCTGGGGATGGTGCCTGTGGCTCAAAGGAGTAGGGCCTGGCCCCATATGCCAGAGGTGGTGGGTACAAACCCAGCCCTGGCCAAAAACTATAAAAAACAAAGATCAGGCTAGAGGTAAACAAGTTCAAGGCCAATGGATGTTCTCTTTTCTAGATGCTGTTAAGGATTTGAGGCTGATTCCAGCAAGACATGGGAGAGCCCCAATTATGTTGGTCATCACAGGAAAGACTCACTGGCTTCTCAGCCCCCCTCCCTGCTTCCTGATATCACGCAGGCAGAGAATGATGGACAAATATTCTTCTCACCTCATTTTGTCTGGGAAGAGTAAACTCCAGGGGCCAGAAATGAAACGTGGATCCCTATGGAACCAGTGAAGGGGTGTGAGAGCCTCCTCTTTCTTTTGTATATTTTTCACTTTTCTCTTTTACATCTGTACAAGTCACACAGACGATAGCTTCTTCTTTAATGTGCCTCTCTCTGCTCAAGAAGAACCATGCAGTCGAGAGTGAGAGACAGGAGGCCTGCCCTCGGTTTACGGGCAAATCCTCCTCCAGCTCCAATTCCACTCACCAGCACACAGGCTGGTCCTTGTCTCTTCCTCTCCCAGAGCACCTACCCTGTCATCATGGTATCCTCCTCCCGGCGTGGCCTGTGCACTTACGGTAATTCCTCAGGTACATGTTTTGTGGATTATCCACTCTACATTGGTTGGTTTCACTTTAGGAAACTGGTGCCCTTGTTCACTCTGCTCTCAGGCCACAGGCCTGCAGAGGATGCAGACTGATGTCAGTATCCTTTCGGTGGAACTCAAATTATTATTATTTGATATTATTAGGAATAAAAATCCACTTGTAGAAGAAACTGTCCAAAATATGTGAACTGATTTTCAGTCTCAGCTTCTTTGGATTACCTGTGCCATTGCCTCCCTCCGATGGTGCAGAGAGTAGAGAAAGGGTGGTAAGTGCCCACCTCCTTCCCCCAGTGAAGCCAATGCAAATTCAAGGGCTGGAAGAGGGGGTCTGCTCTGCAGGCCAAGGCCAGGAAGACTGAGCTGATGACTTCCTCTAACAAGAGGACTCAGAATGTTTTCTGAGGAAGGAACTGGAAGGCTAGTAGTAAGCTTGCTGGTGGGCTGATCTCTGCAAGCTGCTATCAATATAAGCAACATGAACAGCATGGACATAAGTTCACACCATCCTTACCTGTCCCCCATGTATCCAGCTGTACAGTGGCACTGTCCAGTCACATGGTCACATTGCCCTCCATGGTGGCAAGGACAGTCCTGGCTGCAGTTCTGGCCAAACATCCCTGGTGGGCAGGGCTGGGCACACACTGCTCCCTGAAACAGAAGTGGGAAGACGTGC
This sequence comes from Nycticebus coucang, assembly GCF_027406575.1. Lineage (NCBI taxonomy): Eukaryota > Metazoa > Chordata > Mammalia > Primates > Lorisidae > Nycticebus > Nycticebus coucang. Next base: position 68,584,173 of record NC_069785.1, read on the forward strand.
AGGGTGGTGTTCCGGAGATGCCACCCCAAGGTCACACTCTCCTAGGAATGGCACAGCTGCTATGGCCTCAGGGACCACCCCACTTTCCCGGTGGAAGCACAGCAATCTGGACACCATGGCTCCAAACCCTCCTCTCAGACATGTGGAGACTGAGGCCAGCTTGCTCATCCAATGACTCAGCACACATTTAGAGTCTGCCTATGATATGCTAGGTGCTGTGTTAGATATTAGGGACACCAAAAAAAAAAAAAAAAAGAGTAAGACTTGATTCCTGCACTCTCACACAGGAGAGACACAAGGAAGGACACCCCTATTACACATGCCGGTGTGGCCACGCACTCTCAACTCCTTTCCAAACCCAGCTAACATTAGAGTGAGGGGAGAAAAGGTGTACACCTGCAAGGACAAAAGGAATAGAGGACAAGAGATGTCACGTGTTGGAAGATGGGAAAGCAGATGGAGGAGTGATAACTGCTCTGGTTTCTGCTTCCTCAGCAATGCGAAGTGCCTGCTAAGGAGTGTGGGAAGCACCACGTGATGAAGCCCTTTGTAATCTCAGAAAGGCTGGAGAATGGGAGACACTGGGACCCTCTGAAGGCCAAGGTGCAGGTATGGCAAAGACAGGACTGTTTACAAGTTTATAAAGAAGGAATTAGACACCCAGCCTCTGCCTCCACTTCGAATAGCCAGGTGGCTGCCCAAGATTTTTGTAAAGTTTGGACCAGACAGGCGTTGGAGGCCAGGACATGGGCACAGCTGAGAGCGGGAGTGGAACTCTACCTTTGCTCGCCGCCCCGCTTAGCTCCCAGAATGCTGACCGCCAGACCGCTCTCCCTGTGGAGGAGGTTGGATAGGATTCCTTTCCCGGGACACTGATGAGCTCCAGAGAAATGACCTACAGATACTGATATTTGAGGGTCCCATCAGTTAACAAGTTTGGCATCTCCCTCGACCCCTAGGCATCCAATTAGCTTTTCTGAGGCTCACTATAAAACATGAACAGATGGCCAAGGATCGCCAGATATTCACATGAAAGATGAAGACTGAAATAAACAAATAGACCAAGGAACAGAGAGGAAACAAGAACCCTGCCTGGAACAAAGAAAACTTTAAAAGAGAGAAGGGAAAAAGCTTTATCATAATTAAAATGAACACGCTCAGGTAGTTAGAAGAAGAAATTCCATCCATGAAAGAACAGAGTGGAACAAAAGGGGATAGCTAGATAAAAGTAAAGAGTTGTTAAAAATTAAAACATGTCAGAAATTAAATTATTGCAATAGAAGAGCTGCAAGACAGTGTTGAAGAAATATCCTATAAAGTACAGAGAGAGAGAGATTGATTGAAACTAGTAGAGAAGATAGAACAAAATTAGGTGGTCTGACATCTAACTAACAGGAATTCCAGACAGTGGAACAGAGAAAATGGAGGTAAGTAAATTAATGGAAAATATAATCGAAAAATTTTCCAGAATGATAGCATAAGATCATGGATTTCTGAACTGAAAAATTCTACAGCGTATACAGCAAAAGAAAATGAAACAAAACCCACATCAAGGAGTATCATGGTAAACTGTTGTATCTCTATGGATAAAAATGATCCCCAAAGTTTTTAGAAAGAGAAAAATAGTTACAAACAGATTTGGGGATCAAAATGTATTAGACTTTTCAACTAGAAGCCAGAAGACAATGGAGCAATGACTAAGAATCCAGAGGAAAGAAATGATGTCTAGCCTAGAATCCTATACCCACTCAACTAACACTCAAGAAAGAGATTAGAAAAAGACATTTTCAGATTTGAACACCCTCAAAAAAAAAAAATAATAATAACCTTCCACCAACACTTTCTCAGGAATGTACTGGAGGATTTTTTTCTATCAAAAAGTGCTACCCGCTGGGTGCAGTGGCTCACACCTGTAATCCTAGCATTCTGGGAGGCCTAGGAGGGTGGATTGCTTGAGCTTATGAGTTCAAGACCAGTCTGAGCAAGAGGGACACCCCGTCTCTAAAAATAGCTGGGGGTTGTGGTGGGCACCTATAGTCCCAGCTACTCAGGAGGCTGAGGCAAGTGAATCACTTGAGCCCAAGAATTTGAGGTTGCTGTGAGCTATGATGCCATAGCACTCTACCCAGGGTGACAAAGTGAAGCTCTGTCTCAAGAAAAAAAAAAAAAATGTTACCCAGAAAAAGAAAGGCATGGGTTCCAAGATCTAGGGAATCCAACAGAAGAGAGAAAGGAATCCCAGGATGGCGGTTAAAGGAAGTCCCAGATGACAACTACGCAGCAGTCTGGGGAGCAAAGAGGCCAACTGGAACAGAAGCATGGAGGCTGATGAGAACGTTGCTCAAAATCAAAAGTGAAAAACTAACAGAGATTTCAGATATGTCTGAACTTATTGAGAGAAGTTTTAGAGTTCTGTCAGAGTTTTAGGGTCATAATACCTATGTGGGCATATTAACAAAAACATTAAAAAATGATTTAACCAGCAGGGCTATAGCTCATGCCTGTAATCCTAGCACTCTGGGAAGCCGAGGTGGGAGGATCCCTTGAGCTGAGGAGGTCAAGACCAGCCTGAGCAACATCCAGACCTCATTTCTACTAAGGACAGAAAAACTAGCTGGGTGTTGTGGTGGACACCTACAGTCCCAGCTACTTGAGAGCTGAGGCAGAAAGATTGTTTAAGCCCAAGGTTTGAGGCTGCAGTGAAGTAGGCTGACACCAGACACCAGGGTACTCTAGCCTGAGCAGCAGAGTGAGACCATCTCAAAAGACAAAAAAATAAAAAGGATTTAACCAAATTAAACACCTGTAGTCCCAGTCCCTCAAGAGGCTAAGATGACAGGATAACTTGAGCCCAGGCGTTCCAGATTGCAGCTGTGCCCTGCTTGTGCCTGTGAATAGCCCTGCACATAGCCTGAGCCACCTAGCAAGACCCCATCTCCAAAAAAGTAAATTTTCAAAATGATTTAATAAAAAATTGTAACATAATTCCATGGGCAGGGTGAGAGAAGAGTTGCTTGAGTTTGCCAGTATGTATATGATAGAGCTGAATCTTACTCTCTGTCAGGAAGTCAACGGACTCAACAAATGGAGACTGTTTGGAAAAGTCTACAATGGAAAAGTCAAGAAATGGCAGTAAAGATGTTATGTAGAAAAGTGGAGGGAAATGCCAGAAGAAACACCTACACTACTTGAAAGTGATGGCTTTCAGGGAGTAGAATTTGCGAGTTAATTTGTCATATCACCCCTGTATTAGCCTTTGGCATAATGTAATTTAAAATTCCACACCTGAATCTTAGGTCTCTATCAAACAGAAATCTGAGCCTGCTCTGGCCTCCCTGCTGCCTCTCTAGCCTTTCATACACCTTATGGAGATCAAGGAGGAGCCCCCGATTAATTAATCAATGAGTTTAACACACAATTATTTTAAGTACCAATAATCACCAACCCCGAGGAAGCTAGTTTATTCGGGAAAATTCTGCCAGATCAGAGTCATCTTTCAAAACCATCCAATTTACCAGTAATGAGTTAAGCAGGAGGCCTTTCAGCCCAGACTTCTCCTCTACACTTAAGTCAGATGTGAGGACCTGACAGGGATCAGAGACAGCAAGGACAGTGACACGTGTTTGTAAGAAAAGTGGCAGGGGTCCCTTCTCCCCCTGGAGGTAGGGGAGGATGCCCTGGGCAAGGCAGGAGCTGCTTTTTCAGCGGACCCCAAGAGCATTAGGGATCTGTGAGGGAGGAGGGGAGTCTCTCTGGCTTCTGTCCAACTCAGTTCTCTATAGTCCTGGGCTGGATATGGATACTCTAATCCTGAAAAAAACACTTTAAGCCAACTTAGGGGGCTGTGCTTATGCTCTGCTCCCCTATCCCCAAGCAGTATGGGGCTCTCCTGCACTTACACACACACACACCCCAGCTGTCCTGAGGTCCTAACAGGTGGCAGGTTCCTATTCTTTTTCGTGCTTCTGAGATACAACCAGGCAGGCCCCTGAGATGGCCAGTAGGCCTGGTGCAAAGAGTGCTTCCTTCCAACATTCTCCAAGGGAATCAGGCACCCTGAGGTGTTTTGGTCAAGTGGGCAAGTGCCTCCTTCAGCCCCTGCTTAGGACTCCCACATTGCAGAACCCAGGGCCCCCGAATCTCTAGGCCTCGCCTCCATCTTGAGCTCCTGGGACTTGCTGCCTGGGGTAGTGGAACACACCCTGACCCAGTCAGAACTTGAGCCCAGCTCCGCCTCTCAGACAGCTGAGCTAGGTTAAGTCATGTAATCATTCTGAGCCTCAGTTCTCTGTCTATAAAGTGGCAGGGGCAACCCCTGTTCTCCCAGGTGGTTATAAAGATTAAGTGAGGTTAGAGATGTGAAGATACAAAGTACAAAGCTTTAAAGAGTGGGCACTTAATAGTAACTGAACCCAGATGCCCCCTGATGAGGTGGCACGGGCCAGGAGCCCAGTACAGTCTGGGGCTGAGAGAGGTGGAAGGGCCATATGATTCATCTGCCACTGCTGGTAGGAAGAGCAGCCCTTTTGGGAGAGGGAGGAGGAGCGAGCAGGTAGGAAGGGGTCAGCTTAAGCAAGGGCTGTCATCTTGAAGTTTCTCTGCTGCTCTTATAAGCTGAATTGTGTCTCCTCAAAATTCACATTAAAGTTTTCAGCCCCAGCCCTTCAGAAAGTGACCATATTTGCAGACAAAGCCTTTACATAGGTAATTGAGATAAAATGAAGTCATATAAGGGGTTCTAATCCAATGTGACTCACATCCTTACAAGAAGAGGGGATGAAGACAGACACACAGAGGGAAGATCAAGTGAAGACACAGGGACAGAAGGCCATCTACAACTCAAGGAGAGAGCCCAGAAGACGTCAACCCAGCCGACACCTTGATCTTGGAGTTCCAGCCTCTGGAACTGTGAGAAAATAGATTCTGTGTTTAAGCCACCTCATCTGGAGCACTTTGTTAGGGCAGGCCCTAACAGACAAACAAACCCGCCCTGTGGTCAACTGAGTGAGTGTCTCCAACTGCAGTGGGATCTCAGGCTATTGCAGCAGCTAGAAAGTTGGATATGGGGTAAGGCAATAGTCCTTCTCCTCTCAGAACTGGTTAGACTAGAGGGTTTTGTCAAAATCTGGCAACCAGCTCTACTTTAAGAGGGCCACAGCTAAGCAGAACATAAAAAAAGAAGGGGCCGAGATGGTGAAAGGTCTGAAGGCCAGACCTATTCTCCTCAACAGACAACTTGGCCTCTGCAGGCATCAGAAGGCATTACTAATGATTGCTATCCTGGGCTGGCATGGGCACCCTCTATGGGCAGGTGGTGTGGGTGCTGTGGAGTGATCCAGATCACCAGCAGAGGAATGGGGCTCCACAAATCATTCTTCTCAAGTGTAAGCATCTGTAATGCTATGACCTCAGCTTCAATAACCTCTTTGGCCTTGCATGATAACTGGTCCTCTTTCCCAGCTCCTCAGCCCCCTTTCTCTTCTGGTCTGGCCCATTTCCCTTGTGTGTGCATGCGCGCGCGCGCGCGCGCACACACACACACACACACACACACACACACACTATATCCAGCCTCCACAGTCAGACTGTGAGCTCCTAAAGGGCTCAGTCATTTCTACTCTCCCCTTCCCATCTGTCGACTTCCCACACTCATCACACTACTCACACCTGGTTTCTCTGCTTTGCAAGGTCTCAGAACCCAGAAAAAAGAGGAGAAATAATTCCTTCTCCAGCTCTCTGCAAAATCCTCTCCTGAAATAGGCTCTGAGAGCCGGACAAGCAGTGGGCCTTCTCAGGGCCTGCTGGCCAGGAATCTCTGAGGAGAGTCCTGGAGGGCCAGAATTCCTGCCAGCTCCTCTCTAGTCCTCCTGGGAAGTGCTTGGTGGGAGTTAGCAATCTTTATCTCTCCGAGTTGGGAAGTGCAGTTGTTGACGCCACATGGGGCCAAAAGGGAAAGTCAGGCTATAGAAATGCTAAGGGGGGGAGCCTTCCCCCCAGTATTCTTTCTCTGGCTCTAGCTTTCCCTGGGAGGAGCCTCAGGCCTGAGCTGCAGATCATTATACTGTGACTCTGCATGCACAAGGTGTATTAATAATTCATACAGATCTGCAAGTTAAATGCTGTCAAAAATAGAAATGCGATTGTCTACAATAAAATTAAAAACATGAAGTCCTCAAATCCAAGGGTTTCTATTGACAGAGTTTCCTGTCATCTGGAAGAAGAAATCTCTCACTGTATTGGGGAGAACAAAAATCCCTCCATGGATTGGCTTCCTCGCTCCCTGTCTTTGACCACCAGCCTCCACAGTCTTTCCAGAAAGGCCTTTACAGGTACAGGACTTGCCTGTCTCCTTGTTCAGCCCAAACCACATCCTGGTCCAACCTCTCTGCCTGCTGCTGGGCCTCTGAGGACCCAGCGCACTGGGTGGGGTGGTGGATTTCTGGAAGCTGGCTGGAGATGAGAGGAACTTCCAGATATTGGTTCAGGCTGGGAGAATTTGGCAGGTGTGGGAGAGGAGGTGGCAACCTTTCTTCCTTTTCAGAATGGACAAGACAGATAGACACCAAGGGCTGGGATGCAGAAGCCAGGAGATCTGGATTCTCGCTCCACCTCACTCCTAACCAGCAGCATGGCCTTGAGCAGGTCACTTGCCCTCTGTGAGCCTCAGATTCCTCATCCCAAAAGGGAAGGTATCGACAGACCATGGTGTTCAAACTTCTTAAAGCTGGACGACCCTGTTTGTATGTGAAATCTTACCTAGAACTTCAAAATAGAAAATAGATTCAAATGGAGAGGTGAGAGTAGGCAGGAGCCAAATTCCTAATTATTAGGCTCCCCATCCTCACCTTACCTCACGATACCGTAGGGTTCTGCAAAACACAAGGAAATCTTATGGTCTAGATCAATTATTTCCGAATGCAAACCTACAGACAGTGCTGGTTGCTTCAGAATCATCTGGGGAGCACATTAAAAATAGAGATTCTCAGGTACCAGAAGGTCTCGGATAGAGTCTGGGAATCTGTATTTAACACCCCATCCCTTGCCCACTCTGGTCTGGATGCTGCTGAACCAAATGATCTCCAAACTTTCCTGCCCTAAGACATTCTGACAAGCCTGCGTCTGTATCCATGATCCCCCTCTTGTCTCACCCTATGACCTCCTCCTTCACAGCCTCCTGAAATATCCTGTTTCTGCTCAGCATCCCTCTGCTCTCTGGATTTGCAAAGCCCCAGACCCCAGGAGAGGTGGCCAGCCATGTCACTGAGCTTCCCCTGAATGGGGAGCATGAGACAGAGGGATGTAGCCTGGGAAAGTCAGCTGCAAACTCACCGCTTCTGAGGGCTTTGGTCCTCAGGGAAGGCACTGATGGGCAGAGCATGTGGGCTGAAAGGAGGCTTGTGGAGAGTCTGTCGCACCCAGGGATGTAAAACAAGCAATCGTAGAGTGCTTCAGAGTTTGCAAGGCACTTTGGGTATGCACAGCCTCACCTGAGCCAGCCAGCAACCACCACAGAGCTGTGCGGGGCAGGGCTCACTGGGGTTATGTCAGTTTTGCGGATGGAGAAGCGGAATAATTGAGGCTTTTTTTGAGGGTCAACTCTGGATCTGAGACCTGAATTTAGGACTGTGAGACTATAAATCCTATTCACGTTTCTCATAATGATTATTCCCAGACAGGAGACCTGGGTTGGTAGAAGCCTGCATCAGAATCACCTGGTGCACTTGTTAAAATAGATTCTGCAGCCGGGCGCAGTGGCTCACCCCTGTAATCCCAGCACTCTGGGAGGCCTAGGAGGGTGGATTGCTTGAGCTCAGGAGTTTGAGACCAGCCTGAGCAAGAGCAAGACCCTGTCTCTGAAAAATAGCCAGGTATTGTGGTGGGTGCCTGTAGTCCTAGCTACGTGGGAGGCTGAGGCAAGAGGGTCACTTGAACCCAAGAATTTGAAGTTTCTGTGAGTTGTGACACCATAGCACTCTATTGAGGGCAACAAAGTCATACTCTGTCTCAAAAAAAAAAAAAATTACAGATTCTGAGGCCCACAGAATCAGAGTATGTGTGTGAGTGTAGGGGATGAAATTATATAAATTCAGGCAATCTATACCTGCTGTCTCTCCTTCTCCAGCCTTTTCTGTTACATCTTCCCCAGAACCCACGGCAATAATGTGGGTACCTATGCCCAAAGAAAGGGCCCATCTTCTGAGAAGAATTCAGCTCCGTTGCACATGAAGGATCACAGACTCAGAGAGGTTAACTAGTTTGCCTCAGCCCGCATAGCACTTAGATATGGCAGACCTTGATTTAAAGCTGTGTTCCTGGCACCACTGGCAGTGTGTACTGATGCCCTCTGACCATAAATAGGAGGGAGAGTATTCAGGTGGAAATTCAGGAATTCAGCCTTTCAAGGTGTGTGGGAGTCAGGGTAACTCAGACCTCTTACGGTACCCAACCCAGTTCCTGCGGGCCGACCTACCATCCATCCTGGAGGGCAGGCACACTCGCCAGTGATGTGGTGGCAGGTGCCCCCATTCTGGCAGGGGCAGCGCAGCTCACAGTGAGCACCGTGACTCCCTGGAGGGCACAACTCCTCGCAGCTGCATGGAGAAACAGAGACGTTAAACATGGCAGCATTTCAGTTAGGTGGCAGGACCCCAGTGCTGCCTGTCCCGATGCTCCAGGGCTCCCTAGGAATTGGTGAGTTCACAGCCCGTGTGAACTGCACCAGGTGTAACACCAGCTAAGATGCAGTGCTGCCCTCTGCCAGGAAGGGGAAGCAGGGCTGTTTTAATACACTGGAATGTAGTGAGCTTGGATCAATACTTGTGGGATGACTTGAATGTTATTTGTGTAAAAAAGAGTATTTTTCCTGGGTGTGTGGGTGTAGGGGGACGCTGAGGAAGTCTCTTGTAAGAGGAAGACACCTGACCTGGGCCTTGAAGGTCCAAGTTAATTCCACCAAGAGAATGAAAGAAAGACAATGCCAGACAGAAGGGATAGCGTGAGCAAAGGCACAGAGAAGTGGCCACGGATCCTGCCTTCAGGTATCTGCCTAGCTTCACAGAGAGGGGTGTCTGGAGCATGTCCCTTCCAGGCTCTGGAAGGGACCCAGCAACCAAAACAGGCCCCTGTGCAGGGACTGCTGCTGAGGTGTGGGGGAGGATGTGCATGGAGACTTGACCTTGGGTGTTCCTCCAGCTCACTAGGTCCCGGGAGGTGGCCAGACCGTAGGGCAGGGACCACGTTCAATCAAGGTGATCAGAATCCTTGGTTCCCCCCTGAGGACCTAGGGCTGCTGGAGAGGCTACAGAGCCTGCAACAGGGTTGGAAGGGAACTTCAATATTGCCTCTGAGGAGATCTCAACTAAGCAGCTTTGGAGGTTCCCTGTCAATGTGAGAACTAGAATGAGGGATTGTTTGGGATCTGTGGAGAGAAAATAGGGGAGAGGAGCTGGCACAGAAACCCTCCAAATCTGCATATGGTATCTGCTCTCTCCCTTCCCGATGTCCCAAATGCCTGCAAGGCAAGGCCCCAGGTTGAAAGCAGCAGATGGGTTAGCAGGCGTCCTCAAACTGCGGCCACGGGCCACATGAAGTGGTGTGAATTGTATTTGTTTCCGTTTTGTTTTTTACTTCAAAATAAGATATGTGCAGTGTGAATAGGAATTTGTTCATAGTTTTTTTTTTTTTTTTAAACTACAGTCCGGCCCTCCAACGGTCTGAGGGACGGTGAATTGGACCCCTGTTTAAAAAGTTTGAGGACGCCTGGGTTAAGGTCAGAAGGGAATTGCAAGCTGAAGTTTGCCCCTACCAGGAAGGGCCTCCTGGGAGGAGTTTAATGACCTCTGGTCACGGGGCGCCCACCTGTACACTCTCAGGAACGACCAGTCACCCCTGGGCCTGCATGGCGAGTAACTGAGACCAGACTGGGTGGGGCCCAGGCACTTAAACTTTGCAGGACTTAGGGTCAGACCTCAGGAATTTCACCGCCAGGACTATCTTGACCTTCCCTCCGGCCCGGTCCCTCCCACCGCAAGGAAGGGAGCGCGGCCGCGCAGCGGAGGTGAGGACAGCTGCCCAGGCCTCGCCCCCAGACCCGCCAGCCCTGCCCTCCAGGCCCGCCCCCGCGTTACTCACTAGACCCCGGTGTAACCAGGCGCGCAGAGGCACTCGCCGGTGCGGGGGTCACAGCTGGCGCCGTGGCGGCACTGGCACTGCAGCTGGCAGCCCTTGCCGTGGGTGCCGGGTGCGCACAGCTCCTCGCAGCGCCACCCACGGAAGCCGGCGGCGCACACGCAGGCGCCGGTGATGGGGTTGCACAGGGCGCCGTTCTGGCACTGGCACCGGTTGCTGCAGTGGGGGCCCCAGTGGTCGCTGTCGCAGCCTGCAAGAGAGGGAATCGGTCAGGGCTGAGGGGCCCTGCGGAGGACCGCCCGGAACCGATGCTCACACGGCCTTCCCTTGTCTGCATCGCTCCTCCCTGGATAGGAGGCCGTACGTGGGGTCTGGGTGGAAGCTTTGGCGCCTCATAGCCTGCAAGAGTTCTCCCACCAAGCTGTACAAGCTAAGCAGCTCAGAGGGCTCGTTTCCTCCACGCAGCTAAAGAACGCAAATCTCACAGTCAGGGCCATTCTCTCGAACCAAATGGCTGCCCTCAAAGCCCCAATTCCTGTATTGAAATTCTGGAATAACAAGCCTTTTACCTCCCTCTGTCACTGCTAAACTCCTCCTTGGCTCTATTTTCCACTCGCCCAGGCCCTTTCTTTGCCCTGCACCTCTTCGTGGGGCCTCCCCAGCCCAACACTTCCCTATCTTTTGTCCCCTTCTTTTTCTTCTCCAGCTCATTGGTTTTCTGGCCTCTTTGATCTCACTCCCTAAAAACATTTCCTGTAACTGGCTGCCCCTCCCCTGGCTCCATCTCCCTGTCACCCTTTTCCTCTCTCTCTCATGCTTCTCCCTTTCAGTAATGCCTTCTCCCCTGGTTGCTTCATCTTCAGTTCAATTTCATTATTTTCCAAGCAGCTAGCTTTAGAAGGAGCAGGAAAATGAAATGCTTCCCTGGGAGGTAACAGACAGCCTTCAGGACCTTTACACGTGATTAAATGTTTCAAAGAGTGATAGTTGAGCCAGTCACTCTGCATCTGTGGAAACTGGCTGAATGGCAGAGCCCAGGGTAGTCACCCAGCCTGCTGCCACCTCCCACCCTGACCCTCACTTGGTGCATACAGGACCCAGATGTCCTATACCCTCATTTGTTCCAGTTCTGGGGTGAGAGTGGAGTATGGAATTCAGGCTTGGACAAGCAGAAATAATGTTCTAGGAAAAGTTCAATGGAGAAAAAGATTGCTCCCAGCTAAGAAGAACAGGCAAGGCTTTCTAGAAGAGGTATCCTAAATAGGCTGTGAAAGATGTCTCTCTTGTCTGCCCAGTAAAGTGACCCACCAACCGTCTTGCCGTTAGCACTGAAAATCACACATTATGGGAAATACCTCAGTCACCCTACTGCCTGAAGACATGGGGATGATCAGTTGATCTTTGTGCTCCAGGTTTCTAGGGTTTGGACACTCCAAGAGGACAGGGAGCAGGTGAGTGGGACTGGGAAGGTGTTGTTGGGGCGGGTTCAATATGAGCAAAGATAAGGTGGTGCTGAATTATGGAGTACAAGGTTCTAGTGTGGCCAGTGAGTACATGAGATCTTTGGTTTGGTGGAAGGATCACTCCACCAACCCCATATGTCCATCTACTTGCTGACCAGAGTCAAGTGGTCAATGACATGGAGGCTGCCCATATTCCGTTAGTAGACAGAACCACGAAGGCCTGGACTCCCCATCACCCTATCTTGCTTCATCCTTCTTCATCTGTGCCCCAAATATTCACATGTTTAAACAGTTCTCTCTTTTTTTTTGCCAAGCATATGTGTTTGAATTCTAGGTTAAGTTTAATCTACACATGATGTGATTCCATAATAATAATAATGCCAACCATATTTTAAGTGCTTCCTCAGTGCCAAGCACCATCCTAGAAATGTTACATTTATTACTAAAATTTAATCCTCATAACCACCCTGTGAATTAGGTTTGAGTGTTTCTCCCATTTTACAGATGGTGAAATAAAGGGTCACCATTAAGTGATCGCCCAAAGTTACAGCAATGGCAGGCCCAGGTCTTCTGTTACAGCTCTCTCCACTGGTGGTAAATGGGATGCTTTCTGGAGGATGATTCTAAGGAATGACACTTAGAGGTGGCATTGAGGACAAGGTGGTAACTGCAAAGCAAAGATCAGGTATACAGCAGACTGGCCACTTCATCTCTGCTCATCACTGTGAACAACCTCAGGATCCAGAATAAAAGATTCCCTTCACTAGTTGGGGTCACAGTTACTGCCCTAAGACCTTGGCTCTGTATGAAACTGCCAGAATCCAAAGCCAGTTTGTCCTTGGTGCATCCCACGGCATATAGTTATGCTTTACTTATCAGGCGACTTCCATTCTTTCTGGCACAGCCAAAACCCAGCAGAAAGCAAAAGGAGGCCTGTGATAAGGAAGGCAGAATAGTCATAAAGCCCACCTGTAAAGAATGGATGCTTTCATTCTTCCACGTGTCCATTCAACAAACATTTACCAAGCACCCTCTAGTGCTAGAAAGTGTCCTGTTTAATGTCTAGTCCAGTAGTGGCAAAACACCTGAAGTAGCATTCATGGTACACCAAGAAAGTGCTATTATATAATAAGTGTGGTTCAGGACATTGTAGAAGCACATGTAAACACAATTCTATGAAGCCCGGCACTCTGGTTGCTCATAGATTAGTGGCACGTGTGTGTGTGTGAGTGTGTATACATACATTTATATGTTTGTGTCTGCAAGTTTTGTGGGGCTCCTGAAAATATGTGGCGAGAGCTCCGTGTCATAGTAGTAAACCATGGAAATAGATAGAAAACATCTGTTGACTAAAAAAAGGCAAAGCAACTTGAAGCCATTAATATAAGGGCAAATAGCCCCTGGTATCCAAATTGACAGGAAGAGGTTACATTCAATTTAGAATATTTTGATTAAGGAAGCAGAGAAGTGTGTAATTCATTCCAGAGAAATTTCTCCCCAGAGTGATTAAATGAAAAAAATGTTAGGGTTCACAGGGATAAGCTTCAGTTATCTAGAAAATTCACTTTAAAACACCTCATTCCCCAGCAGTGACAGAGAAATGAGGCAGGCTGCAGTGAGTCAATTATCTACTCTGCTGAAGGTGACTAAAAACCGTTGTCATTACAATAACAAGAGGACTTTGCATTCTTTCACAGATAGTTGCAAACTCTTTCCAATTTGGCCCAGAATGTTGCTCCCTCACACATTTTTTTTTTTTTCTGTCAGACTCCCTTCCTAGTTATATTTGGCTTTGGCTCATTGTTTAAAGTGGATATCTCTTCTCTGGGCAGCCAGAGAAGCCTAGTGAGGGCTTGAGGAACACCCAGCAGTGTGTGGCTTGCTTGTTCTGTTCCTTTAAGCTGGGTGACTCACCCTCCTTCCCTGCTCAACTTTTTGGCTGTTGGGGTCCAGGCCTAGTGTGCTCCTAGGTCCCATAAGGGGCTTCACCACTCTCTTTGCCACCAACAGGCTTTTATTATTTATTTTATTTTATCTTTTTTTTTGTGAGAGTCTCACTCTGTTGCCCCCAGCTGGAGTTCCATGCCATCAGCCAGGAACAACCTCAAATTCCTGGGCCTAAGCAATCCTCTTGCTTTGGCCTCCCGAGTAGCTGGGACTATAGGCATGTCTCACCACACCCAGCTAGTTTCTCTATTTTTAGTAGAGACAGGGTCTTACTCTTGCTCAAGCTGGTCTCAAACTCCTGAGTTCAAGGGTTCTTCCTGCCTTGACTTTCCAGAGTGCTAGGATTACAGGCGCGAGCCAGCATGCCTGACCACCAACAGACTTTTAAATTCATAGCTCCAGTTGACTGAGCATTTACTATGTGCCAGGCCATGAGATAAAGGTGCAAAGTGGATTTTCTTATTTAATTCTCAACACAACCCACTTACAGCAGGTGCTGTTATTATCCCCATTTTGCAGATAAGGAGGCAGAGGTCCAAAGAGGTTAAATAACTTGTTCAAGATCACACAGCCAGGAAGTGCCTGGGAGTCTGAGCTGTTGTCCTCCTGAGTGGGGCCTGGTATTGATGGAAAGGGACATGGATGCTATAAGCCAGCCAGAGTGGTTTTTTTTTTTGAGACAGAGCCTCAAGCTGTTGCCCTGGATAGAGTGCCATAACATCACAGCTCACAGCAACCTCCAACTTCTGGGCTCAAGTGAGTCTCCTGCCTCTGCCTCCCAAGTAGCTGGGACTACAGGCATACGCCACAATGCCCGGCTATTTTTTGGTTGCAGCCATCATTGTTGTTTGGCGGGCCCTGATTGGATTCGAACCGTCCAGCTCAGGTGTATGGGGCTGGCGCCTTAACGGCTTGAGCCACAGGCGCCGAGCCACCAGCCCTGGTTTAAACAACAACCCTGATAACATACAAAGAGATGAGACAGCAGAGTCTCATTTTCCACAAATGCCTCATTCAGGGATTGGCTTTTGTATGAATGATGTTCCTAGATCTTAGGTTTTCCAGGACAGGCCCTATTTCCCATAATTGTATTATTTTTGGTTAGGATTATTTATTGATTTATTCAGCACTTTTCTATTGTGATAAAAATACATGATATAAAATTTTCCATTTCGATCTTTTTTTTTTAAAACATGGTCTTGTTTTGTTGCCCATGATAGTGTACAATGGTACAATCAGGGACTATAGGCACAGGCCACCATGTTGGGCTAAATTTATTTATTTATTTATTGAGACAGAGTCTTACGACGTCACCCTTGGTAGAGAGCTGTGGCATCACCGCTCACAGCAACTTCAAACTCTTGGGCTCAAGCAATTCTCTTGCCTCAGCCTCCCAAGTAGCTGGGACTACAGGTGCCCTCCACAATGCCCGGTTATTTTTCTATCGCAGTTGTCATTGTTGCTTAGCTGGCCCGGGCTGGGTTCAAACCCACCACCCTCGATGTATGTGGCTGGTGCCGTAACCACTGTGCTACGGGCACTGAGCCAGGCTTTTTTATTTTTTGTAGTGAGTGGGTTTTGCTATATTGCCCAGGCTGGTCTTGAACTCCTGGCCTCAAGCAATCCTCTGGCCTTAGCCTCCCAAAGTGCTGGGATTACAGACGTGAGCCACCACACCTAACCTACTTCTACCCTTTTTACGTGTACAGTTCAGTGGTATTAATGACATTCATAGTGTTGTGCAGCTATCACCACTATTTCCAAATGTTTCCATCACCCCAAAACAGAAACTCTATAACCATTATGCAGTAACTCCCTGCCCCACCTATCCTATCCTAGGAAACTTTAATCTTCTGTCTTTCTGAATTTGCCTCTTTTAGATATTTCATGTGAGTGGAATCAGACAGTATCAGTCTTTGGCGTCTGGCATATCTCACTTGGCCTGGTATCTTCAGGGTTCATCCATGCTGTGTGGAGAGCGTGTCAGAAAGTCACTCCTTTTCATGACTGAATAGTATTCCACCGTATGCCCAGACCACATTTTGTTCATCCATGTGTCTGTTGATGGACACTTGGGTCATTCTCCCTTTTGCTTATTATGAAAAATGCTGCAGTGAACAATGAGATACAAGTATCTTTTTGAGTCCCTGAAGATAATTTATTAAAGAGATAACTAAATATGTTTTTATGATTTATTGACTTTCTTCTACCAGGAGCAATAGTGAGGCTGAGGATTTTTTCTGCCTTTCCATCTGTACTTACAAGTTTAGGAGCCTTGTGTCCAGTCTGTTCCATTAGCCCTGAAGTCTCCCCGGAGTATGGGACAGAGGGGGAGCTGGGATGTGTTCTTGTTATGTGATTGCCCTTTCCCCCAGACACATAGTCCCACCCAGTGTCCAGCCCAGGTGGGCACAGGAAGAGCTGTCAGCCATACTGATGAGGGTGCCTGGTGCCCCTTCTCCCAGCTAGCAAAGAACCCCCTCCCATGGGCTCACAGGGAGTCACCTCCTCAAACAGCAATTCTCAGCCTGGTTGCACATTAGCATGACCCAGAAAGGTCTGAAGAAATACTGGGGCCTTGGCTTTGGCCCTGGCCATTCTGGTTTAATGAGTCTGGGGTGAGGAGATCAAGCATAGGACCTTTGAAAAGCTCCCAGGTAAGAGCTGCCTTCTTCCCATCATCTGTTTTCATTGCTCCTCTCAGGGAGATGGAGAGGAAGATACTGGACCAGTGCTGGGCTAGGAGAGATGGATGGTCCTTCCCATTCCACAGAGAGAAATCCTGAGACTCAGCAAGGATGAGGACTGCCCTGTGAAGTGAAGGTCAAGGAAAGGAAATAGGCCTAGAAGCTGCTGACTAAGTTGTACTATGGCCTGAGTCACAACCCACTCCCTGCAGCAATGGAAAGGTGGGGTATAGTCAGAGTCCCTCCCAGGAAAGATCCGCAGCCCCCTTCTCCCACCTCACACCCCCAGGAGAAGCAGGGGGAGCTGACAGGTCATAGGGTCACTCCTGAGTTTACAAAGTGGCAGGTGCGAGGCAGAGATGGAGCAGAAGCTGCTGGACACAATTCTAGCTGATAAAGAAAGTGACTTTCTAGCGAGCAAGGCCGTTTGTCAACTGACTTGCCCACAGTCAGCTCTCAGAGGCAGAGCCTTTCCACTTTTTCCAGGGCCAAGGAGCAACTCTGAAGGAGCTCTGAAGGGTGAGCCAGAGCCAAGGCTGTGCCCTCTTGGGCAGACTTCTCCCTCTTAGGCCCTCTGTTTTCACATCTGTCAAGTGATAGATTTGGATCAGTGGTTGTCACCTACAGTAGATCACCCTCCCAAGAAGGGTTCTGGAAATTGGAGAGAGGAGATTTAGGCTGTTACAAATAACCAGGCACACTCACGCACAATTTAGAACTGTGCTCTCCAAATGTCAGAGGTGTCTCCATTAAAAGATGCCAGAGGAGGTAAATGCCAGAGTCTCTTCAAGCCCTAATATTGTGTGATTCTATGTCCCCACTTGAGAAACAGACCAGAGGAGACAGAGGTGGAAGGTTATGTTTATGTAAAAGAGAAAAATTTGAAGTAGTTACCCAAGCTGTGAGCTGAGCCATCCCTCAGTTCCCTATCTTTCCACCACTTAGATTGTTAGACTTAAATATTAATAGGCCAAGGTAGATTAAAACCCAAATCTCCTGACGCAGTCCCTAAGCCTAGAAGACTCTGACAGCACAGGATTATAATGATGTATCATTAGCTCTTAGTGATCTATTTATTACACTTGTAACTTAGTCTGTGCGATTCATCTACACTATCTGGACCTCCTGTAAACCTCCCAGGGAAGCTGGGTGGAACCTAGGCTGTGTCTCCAGGTCCCACTGTCTCCCAGGGTGGCAGTGATGGGGCTATAAACGCACGTTCGTGGGAAAAGCCCTAACCCTGAGTGCCTACTAGGCCAGCTGCATTCTCTGTGGGTTATTTCATTTCATTCTCTTACTAATCCTGAGTCTTTTATTCATAGCCTGCCTGGTTCTAAAGAGGAGCTAAATTAAACCATGTGAATGGGATTATTACTCCGTTTCCCAACAAGACTGAGGTTCAGAGACATTAAATAACAATCAGGGTTTCCCAATCTCAGCACTATCAACATTTGGGGGCCAGAAAATCCTCTGTGGTGGGGACTGCCCTGTGCACTGCAGGGCATTCAGGAGCATCCCTGGGTGGAGACTGACTAGATGCCAGTAGCACCTCCCCCCCATCAACGTACGCACAGTTGAGACAACTAAACATGGCTCCAGATACTGACAAACGGGGGCCAAAATCACCTCTGAGTGCAAAAGGTAAAGTTGAGAGGCATACCTTGGCCTTCCTAACTCCGGGAATGCAGGTTGTCTCCTGTACCCCCACATTTACAGGTCAGGAAACTGGGCCAGAGAGGCCCAGGGACTTGCCCATGGCCACACTGCTAACAAACTAGAGAGCCAGATCTGAAACTAACTGGCCTTCTCCACCTAGGGCTCTTTCCACCCCATCCACCAGCTTTTGGGAGGTGAGAGAGTTGTTATCAAACAGCTTTGAGCATCTACTATGTTAGGTGCTCTAAATGGCAGAGGTGTCCCCATTAAAAGACACTAGGTAAATGCCAGAGTCTCTTCAAGACCTAATATTGTGTAATTCTATGTCCTGTTGCTAAATGTTCCCCACTCCAGAAACAGACCAGAGGGAACAGAGGCGGAAGGTTATATTTATGGAAAAGAGAAAAATTTGAAGTAATTACCCAAGTTGTGAGCTGAGCCATCCCTCGGTTCCTTATCTTTCCACCACTTAGATTGTTAGAATTAAATATTAATAGACCAAGGTAGATTAAAACCTACTATGTTAGGGATGAAAAGCCCAGAGTAGGAGAAACAGACAAGCAAAGAAGAGGCGGGCGACAGGCAGGGGCCTGGGCTGCTGCGGGGGGAGAGAGCACCCGGCTGTCAGGTTAGGCCCCCGGACAGCTGGAAGCAGGCAGTGTCTGGGGCTGCAGGGCAGGAGGCGGAACGAAGGCAATGGGTACAACTGAGATGCCCAGAGTGAGGGCAGGGCTGCAGCTCATTATCCCCTCATCTCCATCACCACTGCCTCAGCCGCAGCTCCAGGCCACCAGGTCCATTTCTCCAACCATGCGTCCCATCTCCCCATTGAGTATTGGGAGGGAGCTGGGGACTCAGCAACACGGTTTTATCAGAGCCCAGCATCTCTCTGCTGATGGGTGAGCTGAAACCAGCACTGGGCTCTTGCTTTCAGGTATCTCTGCATCTGCTTGGCATTACCCCATTAGGACTCCATTCCGCAGAGTCTGCAGGAACCCCTATTAAAGTGCACATAATCTGTATTCCTGTAGGGTGTGTGTGGTGCTTCTGTGTGTGTGTGTGTGTATGGGGAGGTCAGTCACATCATGAGGCATTATCAGCCATGGATACCTTAGTTATCTGTTAACATCCAAGGGGCAATTAGCAGATCTGGGAGCCAGATTAGGAAAGGTGTGTGTGTGTTTAGGAGAGAGGTGATGAGAAGGTGTGAAAGTCAAATTTTTCAACTTCAGGGACTTTTTTCTTTTTTAATCAGAGAGTGCTCTGAGTAGAGAATGCCACAATATTTCACGGACAGATAATGGGAAAGAAAACTAGGCGTTAGCTACTTTGCTGGTGTAGGCCTATTCAATTTAAGCCACAACTCCTCAGGAGAGCTATGGCCTTCCCCATTTCACAGAGGTGATGTGTGGTCCGGTGACTCGCCCCCAACCTCACAGTGCTCTCTGGCCTGTTTCTCACATGGTGACCTCTAACAGCACGGCAGAGCGGAGCACTGGAGCTCGTTTATACACATACTGTGCTCTCCTTGTTCAGAAGAGGGTATTGACACCCAGAGAGAGAGGCGACCTGTCCAGGTCACCAGTTAGAGGCAGGAGAGTGGCAAGACCCCAGAACCACTGCCAGGTCACTGGGCTGTGCTGACCAGAGAAGCTGGTGTGGCCTACATGGGTTCCTGCAGGAGCGCCCTGCACTGCCCCTCCCTGCTGGCCCAGGGTCCAAGTCATGCACCATCCCTCCCCCATCTACCAGATAAATGTATTTCAATGACCCCAGTCCTTCTGCCTCAGTCCCTATTAGGATGTGTGAGGATAGGGTGAGCTGTCTCAAACGGGCCAGGCCAGCAGAACTTGTCCCTCCTGTTCTCACTCCAAACCCTCCTCTCCACCCACAGGCTTTTAGGAGGCCCCTGCTCCCCCTGCCCAGCATCTTCTCATCTGCTTGCACCACCAGCTTTGAAGCTTTCCAGCCCCAAAGACCATTTATCTCCACAATTTGCCTAGAAAGCCTCATAAATCATTTCTGCACACAAAGGAATTACTTCTTTGGAGGAGCTTTTCAAAGGCAGCTGGTAAAGACACCACAGCCGCCAGGGGGCCACCTTGTTGGCCCTGCACACCCAGCTCTGTTCCTGAGCAAAGCCCAGACTGGGGTGGGAGGCAGGGAGAGGGTGTCAGGTAGGGATCAAAGGGAATTGACTGACATTTCCCCAGTGTGGGAGCAAGAGCCCCCAGCCGTGGGCTCTGAGAAATGAATTCCCAGAGTGGGAAAGGACACGGGAAGGGTGTGGGGTCCAGGTCTGCTTCCTGTGGGGAGGGAACCCACTCCTTAGCCTTGTTCACCATCTCCCATCATGCCCCTTTCCTCTGACTTCCTTCAAACAGCGAGGTCTGCTCTGGTGGAAAGAGCCTCTCCCTGGATCTGTCACCGGCCTCAGCCATGGCACCACCCACCCAGACCTCAGGGTCCTTCTTGGCAGAGAACAGGATCAGACAGATGAAGTGTGCCACGCTGTGACCTATGGAGTTCACGGGAGGCCTGTGCCTGGCGGGCTGAGCCATAATGGGGGCTCTGGGATCCCCGTTTCCACAGTTCCAGAGCTGCTGTTTTCTGCTGTACTCTCACAGAATGAGGAAGAGTTAAGCAGCTGAAAGGAAAGAGGGTGTGTGAAAACCTTGTCTCTGCCTTTCACTGTGTTTACTTCCTCTTATACTCAGAAAGTTCTTCCATAGGTCTCTCCGAGGAATTTCTTGCCTCAATATAATTTCTTCACCACTCACTCAATGAGCAGCTACTTCAGGCCCCAGCCCTGCAAAGATGGAGGTGGTCAACCTGATGCTCAGGGTCTCTGTCCTTAGGGGGCGTCCCACCTGGCACTGTGATCCAAGCCCCCATGGAATACACAGCAGCCTGGCTCCTGTGGAGGGGCCCAGGGAGCATTTTTGAGCTAAGGCTTGGCTCACTTGTTGCCCTGTTCATGAGATGAGAGGGAGGTGGGGATTGTGTCGAAGCTGAAGCTGTTCCAGCGGCTCATTACTGGATTTGTGGGGACCAGAGAGAGGTGAAAAAGGAGGAGTCACTTGGACTGAGCAGCCCAGACTGAGTGTCGGCCAGAAGAGGGCCAGGGGCAGGAGGGACTGGAGGCTTCCCATATAGCTGCTTGCTCATCCTGGAGGTCACGGCAAGCGGCTGGTGGGCGGCTGTTCTCAGCGGCGCATGCACTGGCTCTGCCTATTGTCCAGTGTTCACACTGTGACTGTTCCAATGGAGAGGATTCACATTTGGGCCACTTTTTATTTTGGCAGAAGCTGTATCTGGGCAGTACCGGTGCGCCTGGTGCCCTGAGTTGGCACAGCTGCCATTTATCAAGGACTGATTGGGTGCAGGGTCCACATTGGGGCTTACAAAGAGTAGGAGGACCTGTGGGTGGACACCCCATTTCCCGGCTGCTGTGCCGGAGTTGGGCATACATGCAGTCACAGCAGGTCACCTGGACAGACTGAGGGATGGGCTCACTGGAGGGGAAAGTGCCATGGGGGCTGGGGTTGCGGTAGGGCGGGCTCATCTGCCAGGAGGACCATGTGGAACAAATAGGGTTTGATTGAAGATCTTGAAGAAGGGATTGGATTTTAGTGGTGGGAGAGCAAGGGGAAACAGTCTGAGTGGGTGACCAGCCAAAGCAAAGGGAGGGAGAATGCCCACCTCATAGCAGCCAAAAAGGGGTGTCCACAGCCCCCCGTGGCTGCAGAGGGCCCGGAGACAGTTGCTTCATTGAGCAAAGGCTAGAACACTGCTCCTCCAATTCTCCATAGACAAGGACCAGTTGTTTGGCTTTGTTTTCCAGACGCTCACATGGTCCTCACTGAGCATGACCCGTGTGCTGTTCACACCATCAGGGACTCACCCTGGGAATCTGGTAACACCCACATTAGTCTACCCCTTGTTCAGTGAGAGGACGCCTCTAGCCAGCTGCATGGCTGTCACAGCGATGCCAACATGGCTGTAAAAGTTTCTAAACGTTTACTGTCAATTTCTTACTCATCTCATCGTTGGCCGGTAACAACTCCTGGACTGCGGGTCCAGAGAGCACATTCTGAGTAGCATATGGCTAGCTCCCAGCTCAGAGGACAGGTGGAGAGCAAATCAGGACAGGCTTGCAGGTGGCTTTACTAGGGATCCAAGCTGGGCGAGACTCTTGTCCTGTTCCTTTGGGAAGTCTTGTGGGCTCCCAAAGGGTGCTGGGCTGCCTAAAGGGCCAGGCACTTAGGGATGATAAATGTAACCAAGGGTGATATTCAAATCATGGGCAGGGTCCAGTCAGAGTAGCAGCATGGCAGGTCGGCATTGATACCTGCTGGCCATATCTAGGGCAGTCGCAGCTAATATGCAGTAACCTGCTATGTGCGAAGCACTCTCTTTACGAGTAGGATCTTACTGAACCCCCCCCCCAACTATCCCCTAATCCCCATTCATAGATGAGCAACATGAGACACATGGACAGGGAAGTAAACTGCCTAAGGAAAGCATCCAGATGTCGCCAGAGTCCTAGGGGAGCCTCCATCCCTCCCTGCCTCTTGCCCCACCTAGGAGTTACAGACACCGGGGTGCTAATCCAGCCCCCTCTGCTGACTTTCTGTGTAGCCTTACTCACACCATCAGCTACAACACCTCCGCTCTTTGGACTTCATTTTTTCCAGTGTAAAATGTAAAGAAACTAGTCCTGGATGACCCCATCCAGTCACTAAGGAGCCTTCCATCTCTGAGTCACCTGGAGGAACCTGCAGAAGGAAAGACACACAGAGCAGAGCAAGTCCAACACAGGAAGCAGGGTGTTGAACCTTACAGTGCATAGGTGTGCTTGGAATTTCTGCTCACAGGCACCCCCTGAATTGCAGGCAGAAAAATAATTTTTAAAACAAATATAACAAATGAAAGTTTGCCTCACTTTATACACAGGCAACCATTCTTCCAAGTCTTTGTGTAATTAACTTACCCTTTAAATACTGTAGGAAACTTGCTATTTGGATTAACCCTGTTTATAGAGCTCTTTTGACCTTCCAAAGGACCTCTATGTTCATAGATCACCAAAGCAAAGACTGCCATTCCCACTGCTCAGATGGATAGACTGAGGCCCAGAGAAGTGGAGCAGCTTGCCTGGGGCCAATGGGCTAGTCAGCAGGAGAGAAGAGACTCTAGGCTCTGGTCTGCCCACCATTCTCCACAGTGCCACTTTCCCAGGGGGGATTGCTCAACTCATGCCCCATCTATCAGGGGGAAGTGACATCTTATTGGTATGGGGGGGCCCTCTTGCTCAACTCTGTCTGCTATTTGTGTCATTTGTGTCATGATACATTTGTCCTGGAGCAAGGGAGGGACTTTGAGAGCAGCTCCGAGCTGAGGCTGCCAGTAGGCAAGCACTGCACCCATCACTGCCAACAATGACCTCTTGTTTCCCTGGAGTGAGAAGGCCTGAGGGTGAGTGACAAATGGCCTTCCATCTATTCAGAGTTATTACCGAAGGATGGGGGCTGGCAGCTCCTGGGAGCTGCTAAGGATGAAGCGAGGGAAGACACTTGCTGCAGCAGGAAGAAGTCTGCTTAGTGGATCATTTGTTTAATCACTCAGTAAAACTTTATCAAATACCTACTAAGTGCCAGGCCCTGGGGATCAAGGCACCTCAAGAGCCCCCATGGCACCTCCCCAGGGCTAAGGATCCAGCAGCACAGAGGGACAATAAACAAATCAAGGCCTTTGTTCTGGTTTCTGCTCAAGTGTCACCTCCTTAGTGTCTTCTTGGACTACCCTTTCCCAGCTTTCCCCCATCCTTTGGCTTTACTTGTTCTTTATAAACCTTATTCTACCCGATATCATGTCATTACTGTATCATATGTTTATTTTCATCCTTCTGTTTATTTTCTGGGACTCCCCCTAGAATGTCAGCTCCATAAAGGCAAAGCCTTTGCTTTATTCGTAACTGTAGCCCCAGTGTCCAGAACAGTGTCCAACAGAGAGTAGATGCTTAATAAATATTTGCTGAATGTGTGAATAAATTAACAAGTAAATATATAATTCCAAGTCGTAGTAAGAGTATGAAGGTGCAGACAAGAGTGTGATAGAAAACCAGGAGAGAAGATTCCTTTCTACTGGGACTCAGAGGAGGAGGCCTCTCCAAGGAGGTGACCCGTATGCTGAGAGCTGAAAGATGACAAGGGCGCAGCCATGGGAAGAGCAGGAGGTAAGAAGAGCCTTCCAGGGAGAAGTAAGAGCCTGGGCAGACGTCCCCAGGTCGGGGAAGCCCTAGCAGGGTCGAGGCAGAGAGTGCAGTTCAGACATTATGGGGCAGACAAGGCCAGATCACATGTAGCCATGGTGGGGAGCTGGGATTTTATTCTAAGAGTGGTGGGAAGCACTTGTGTGCGCTGTTGTGACTTCATGAAAGTAATAAAGCAGGGCTCCCTGTGGGGAACTTGCAACCCAGATCCAGGAGGGAGGCGGTCCCCCTCTGCAGCCCATCATCACAGGCGCACACGTGCCCTTGCCCTGCTCAGACTTGTGCACAGCACTGCTCATGCCAGTGAGATGCCCTCCCCTGCCAGGCAGCCAGGGTGGGGGCTGGGTGTGAGGAGGAGCATCATTATCAGCAGCTCAGTCCTCCTTGGCATCCCGGGTGTGCAGATGTGCTGACAGCTGTACACAGAGACCTCATAAATCACAACACCCCTTTTTAGGAGCTGCGAGGCCTTGCTCAGCATAGTTCCCTTTATGGGTGCCAAGCAATGGCTCCTGAAGTCTGTCTTGGCCACCACTAGGAGTGGTGCTGCGTTTACCAGAAGCTGGGGAGGCAAGAGGGCAGGTCCCCAGCACAGCTGGGGAGTGTGGGGAGGAGGCTCAGAGGGGTGG
Source organism: Nycticebus coucang (assembly GCF_027406575.1). Taxonomy (NCBI): domain Eukaryota; kingdom Metazoa; phylum Chordata; class Mammalia; order Primates; family Lorisidae; genus Nycticebus; species Nycticebus coucang. The sequence continues at coordinate 68,608,954 of NC_069785.1, forward strand.
GGAGGCCCGTGGAGCCCACTGCCCAGTCAGTAAACCAGCAGGAAACACAACCAGCACTTGAGCAAATGGGATGAGGTTAATGACCCTTAGGATTTCTGATGACTGCAGGTATGGCTTGCACTGGCAGGGGCTTCACTAAGCAGGACATACACGTTTTATGCTTCTTTTCTTTTTAATTTAGATTCGGGTGCCTACTGCTGTTTGCCTTGTGTTAAGGTAGGGACTTACCCTCAGGGCCCTGAGCTTCAGAATCACACAGAGGTGGGTTTAAATCCCATCTCTGCCTCTTACCACCTGTGTGACCTTGGGCAAGCTACTTCACCCCTTAAGCCTCAGCTTCCTCATCTCACCTATAAAATGGTTGTGATAGAAAAGCATGAGAGAAGATTCCTAAGCAGGCTCTTCTTACCTCCTGCTCTTCCCATGGCTGTCCCCTCCTCACCTTTCAGCTCTCAGCATATGGTCACCTCAGAGAGGCCTCCTCCGCTGAGTCCCAGTAGAAAGGAATCTTCTCTCATGGTTTTTCTATCACACCCTTTCCTGCCTTATAGGTATATGGTACAAAAGCATCTTGCCCACTGACTGGCAAGCAGACGGTGTTGAGTACTATTCAACAAAGTATCCAAAAAAGTGTCAGATGAATGAATAAACAAAGTTACTGATCAATAAATCATGTTATGCTCCAGGGTAAACTCACTAAGTAGCCGAATTATTGTCATAAGTAACAATAGGTCAGGGGTCATCATCATCCTCACCTGATTAGTACTCCTTCATAGGAGGGACTCATTTTGAGCTTCCGCAGAAGCTTTCTGGGTGATGCTAAGAAGCCTGGGAAGGGGAAGGAGGATAACAGGAAAAAAAGGAAGGGCGGGAAAGTGCAAGTGGCACTTAATCCCACCTGGACCTTGGGGAGGCAGTGAAGAACACCTTTAGTTATCCCAACCAAGGCGCCAGGAAGCCGGGGCTTTATCCATAGACCTCTGTGTCCTGGCTCAGAGGGCTGCTGGGCGCCCAGCACTCTCTGCTAAGTCTATGTATCGTGCCCTTGGGGCAGTGCAGGTGCACAGGTGTTTGTGGAGGCCACTCTGGTGAGCACCGCGGGGGTCCCGGGAACCTGGAGCATCTGCTGCAGGGACCCTAACATGCTGTCTGGTGTCTGCTGACTCAATGAATAATTCATAAGCAAACTCTACATAAGAAATGGTTAGAGGAGTTAGGGATAAAAAGATGATGGGTTTCTGCCTTCAGGTCCTTACAACCTCGAGTGGTGGTGGGGATGACAGGATGACACTGGATAAATTACACAGAAAGTCAGGAAGCAAACGCCCTATCCCCCCAGGAGGCCTTGAAGGGATCTGCTGGGCCCGAAGGAAGAGCAGACTTAGACAGAGGAGGGACGGGCTTGGGAGAACTGTACTCACAAGAGGCCTGGAGGCAGGAGTGTCATCACAGGTGTATTGGGAAGCAACAAGCAGGAGAGAATTGCTGGAGAGTCTCTAGGTTCTTTAACCTGTCAGGTTTAGAGTTGCAGGCTGGGGACTGAAATTTGGCCTCAGAGAACTCATAAAAGGGAAGTCCAGGAAGAGTGGGAATTGGGAGCAGCTGCCAGACTGTGTGTGCCAGTAACTATGTATGGGAGGTGCTCCCTGCTTCTCCAGAACACTGCTAGGAGGGCTGAAGTCCCCACACCCACCCACGTGCCCTCATAAAAGTTTCTCTATGTCTACTTACGCAGTGCACAACCTGAACATCTGTACCTAGCGGTTCAGTCTGGCTGCAATAAGGTTGGTATAAGGGAGGCAAGAGGGTGCTTAGAAATTGAGGAAGAAGGGACACTTCCCAGGCTGGAAGATCCCCTCAGGCCTCTGCACTGCACAGCCCAGTAGATGACACTGCCCTGGTTCCCTGGAAGCTGAATCACTACAAAGTTGTCTCATGCTGCATCTCAGCTGCACTCCAGGAGGATGGGAGACTTAGAAGCAGCCTCCCTGAAATCTCTCCCCTCTCTCTACCTGCCTCCACTTCTGTCTCCACTGACTCCTTTTTCTCTACCCTGCCCATCTTCCTCTCTCTTCTCCCTCCCCTTAATGGCTGGGTCCCCTGCAAGGGGCCGAGGTGGGAGGACCAGGTGAGGCTGTTCCAGACTGACATGCTGGGAGATGTGGAGGGTGGCTGGGAGGCTGTCTGAACTGAATGTTTGAACCAAAGGAGGTCCCACTGGGCCTCCCTAACGTGTGGGGTTTTCTTTTCTTTTCCTTTTAAAGTATTTCACTTTCAAAGCAAAGCCAGGCCCCAGAGTGAAGGGAGCTGGATAAACTCAGGCACACAATCAAAATGTCTTTGAACCTGGGCTGAGAGCTCCAGTCCTCTCCTGTGCCAGGGCAGGGGCTGGGAGGAGGCTGGGCGACCCTCAATGCCTAATTGGCAGCTAATTGGATACTGGGGGTGGGGGTGGGGAGTGGATTGGGGGCCCATAGCAAGTGATTGGGGATTGGGTGAATGCAGATCTCTTCAACTTGATGTAAAAGTGGATCTATTATGGGTTTTCTTGCCTGCATCTTGGTGGTGGGGAGACAAGCTTCTGTTGCTTAATGAGCTCATGGCTCAGGCTGTCTCCAGCTGTGAAGCTCGAAGAGGATTTCAAGGCAAAGTTAACACTGTAGTTAGTTTTAGCTGGCTACCTGTCATCACTCAAGCAAAGGAGAGAACAATCTTATTAAAATGAGCAAATAGAAGGTAGGCTCCTCGGCAGAGCTGTTGGGGTGGAGATGGGAGTGGGGGGATAGTGACTCACAAAGCCCGGGTGAGCCCCAGACAAGTTTTGCCCTCATGGTTTGATGTGGACCCACGAGAACTTACTGTGGGGGCCTGGCCTGGGCCTGAACTTGGGGCTGGCCATTAGGGTGGAGGAATTCAGAGCATGGACTTTGAAAGCCAACAGATCTGGGCTCAAGTCTTAGCTCTGCAGGGTGACCTTGGGCAAGTTACTAAAACTTTCTGTGCCTCAGTTTCTTCCATCTGTAGGATGAAAATAATAATAGCATCTTCCTAGGAGTGTAGTTATACTTATTAAATGTGATTACACAGTGCTTAGCAGAGTGCCACGCACATGATGAATGCATAACAAATTAGACAATTATGATTATGCAGGACCAAGGCTGAGCAGATTATTTGAAGACTTCAGAGCTAAAAATCCCACAGGTGATTCAGAGAGGGTGACGAGGAGGATGTAAATATCAAGTATTAGAACCTCAAGACACCTTAGCAATCAGCTAGTCCGGTTCTTTTTTGAGGTGAAAAAGCTGAGACCCAGAAGGAAAAGTGGCTTTTCCAAGATCACACAATGAACTCGGGGGCAATGTGGAGCCTAGAACAGGTCTCCAGAGGCCCAGGGCTGTTTCTACCACAGCATCTGCCCAACCACAGATGGAAGCCAGAAGTGAAAAGTCAAGATACCCCCTTTTCTTGCCTTTTCTCTGCCATTTCAGAGTTATGGTGGTTTCCCTTATTTGCCATGTTCTTCTCACGTCTCATGAAAACAAATTTTTATTCCCTGGGAGTGGCTGAATAGGGGTGGGGAGGAGAAACTGGCCCAGGATAAGCCATTGAGGCCTGAGAGTTGCCTGTATCTGCCAAACAATCCAACAGCACCAGGAGAAAGAGCAGCCGTGGGCGACTATGGATTGTTGAGACAAGCTTCCAAACCAGTGCCCTGCTTGAGTCTCTTCTCCCACTCCACCCCTGCCCAACTTCCAGGGTGATCTTTACAAATGACTAGTCTAATGAGGTCACTTGCCTGCAGAGAGCCCTTCCTTGGCTCCACAGTGAGTCAAGCTCCTGGTAAATGGGGGTCCCCCAGCCTCGGGCCCAAGCTTCCCACTCTCTGCTCAATCCCCCCAGTTTTCTTTCATGTCCAGGTTCTCAGCAGATCCTTCTTTCCTATGCCTTAACTTTTTTTTTGGTCTCACTTTGTTGCCTGGGCTAGAGTGCAGTGGCATCACCGTGGCTCACTGCAACCTCAAACTCCTGGCCTATAGGCACACCACCATGCTTAGTTAATTTTTCTATTTTTAGTAGAGACAGGGTCTCTCTCTTGCTCAGGGTGGTCTTGAACTCCTGACCTCAAGCAATCTGCCCACTTCGGCCTCCCAGACTGCTAGGATAACAGGTGTGAGCCACCATGCCAAGCCCCTAGGCCTCAAGTTTTCTGAAGCTGTTTCTCCCTGCTCCATCACCCAGTGTCCAGCTAGACCCTTCCACAAGGCAAACCAATTTGATTTCCCTTATATTCAGCTATCTTGACCAGGACTCACATTTCTTATATGGAAAATAAGAGGTGAGTGAAAGAACTGTGCCAGCTATGATTTCCCTGAAATTTCCACATGCAACAGAGGCTGACGTAATGCCTTGGAGTTGAAGTGGAGAGCTGACGAGGCAGAGGAGCAATGAAAAGACCTATAAAATGGACATACATGTCCCACCCCACCTCAAAAGCTGGGATGTAATAAAAGAGAAGATAATGGCCAGGAAGTGGCTTAGGACAAGGCTGAGTTCTTAAGTTCTCCCCGCAGGCCTTTGTTTCTTCAGCTGGAAAAGGCAGCATCTAGAAACCCTTCTGGCGCTAATATAACTTTCTAGATTAAAGGGTCTTAACCACACAGATGACCCTGGGGAGAAAGAGGGAGGAGAACTCCATCAGGAAGGGGCACAAAGGTGGCTTCAAATATTTTTGTGACATTTTCTTTCTTTAAAAAGGAGCTGGGAGAGGCCTTTTTTGTTGTAACAAGGGAGTGCGTTAGTTGTCTATGGCAAATGTATCTTGCTCTATAAGCCTGTATCTTGCTTCTGCTCTGTAAACCCGTCTTTCTTTTCTGCAACAAACTTTGTTTCACCCTTGCAAGAAAGAAAAAAAAGATCTGGGGAAAATACAGTGAATATTAATATATGCGTATTTGTTCAGTCTGGGTGATAGTTGATTCTTATATTATTATCTCCATTTCCCCATCTGCCATATCTAATAATTTTGCAAAGAATTTGATGTGTCTCTTCTCAGCAGTAACCATCTCTCTGACTTCTTCCACTTGCAATAAGAGGTGCTGACTCCAAGTGCAAACCATTCATCAACGTAAGGACTGAATTTGGGGGTAGGAAGATTCCCATTGCAGGAGGTATTCAAGCAGAGGCCAGATAGTCATTAAATATTGCAGAGTGATTTCTATTGTGGGTGAAGGTTGGATTCTGTTACCTGAGAGGACCCTTCTGATTCTCAGGTCTTATAATGAACGCCCAGGGCTTTCCTCCTTCTGTAAGTGATGCCACCCCTGTGCTGTCCTTGGTGATGAATTCTATACCAGTGAACTTTGAAAGCAGACCGTGGCAAGCAGAATAATAATCCTTTCTGCATTTCTCACTATAAGATACAAATTAATCAGGGCACAGTAGTGCATGCTTAATAGTCCCCGCTACTTGGAAGGTGCAGGCAGGAGGATCCCTCCAGCCCAGAAGTTTGGGACTTCTGATTGCATCTGTGAATACCCACTGCACTCTAGCTTGGACAACACAGTAAGACCCTGTCTCTTAAAAAAAAAAAAAGGTATAAATTAATGCTTCAATTTCCAGGATATTCTGGTGATCAGAATGACAGAAGCCCTTTTTAGAGGGGCTTCAGGCATTTGTTCTCCTGAAACTTCTCCCATTTCTATCTTCTGCTAATCTTTGCTTGTTCCTCCTCAACCTTATGCTGAAAAACTGGGAAGCAGGAAGCCTGGGACTGCTTCCAGCTCAGTCACCAACAGGCTGTGTGACCCGGAGCAAATCCCTGCTCTGCGGCGAGCCTCTGACCCTTCATCTGTGTAATGGAGATCATTTCACGAGGTGACAGAATGCTTGAAATCAGACTTGTGGCAACACGTAAGTGTTTTGAAGTTGGCAACACTGCGAGGATTCCTGTTCCAGTGAGTATGAAGTGGAGCTTCTCTCGGGTGGGAAACAAAGAAGGTGGTGAGGCGTTGAGTTAAACTGAAAAACTCCTAAGGAAATTTTCAGAAAAATGGTCCAGTTGGCTTCCCTGTGAGTAAATGGAAACCTTTTCAGATGGTGCCTGGTGACATTTGCAAGCATCACAAACTTTGAGGGTGGAGGCAGGCAGTGACGCATCTCTGAATAGGAAGGATGGTGTGGTGGCATTTGTACTCACTGAGCTGAGGGCCAGTGTCACTGAGTCAGGGAAATGGGGTCCACAGTGTAAAGGGTTGGGGGGCTGGACGTCAGGACTGACATCTTCATCCTGGCTCGGCCACTCACCTGCTCACAGAGTGGAGAGTAGCTGGGCTCTACTCCAACTTACCCACTGATTAGCTGTGTGACCTTGGGACAGTCCTTTCACTACCCCAAACCTCAGTTCTCTCTAGCGCAAAGTGGGTATACTAAAGTCTGTCCGCCAGGATGGTCATAAGAATAAAACGAACATGGGTGACAAAGAGACTGCCACCCTGAGGCCAGTAGCATGGTGGGTATTTAACCTTTGTAAGCCTCGGTATTCGTTGTCTGCAAAATGGAGACAGTAAGGCCTGATTTCACAGAGATGGAAATGGGATGAGGACGAGCAGAGCCACCTCTGCCCCTGTTTGTTATCGTTGGCCTCAGACAACCCGACCTAGAATGAAGGGTGGGACTTGGTCCTTGCCAGCTCCCATGTCCTGCACACACAGGCACCGGCTTCTCCCTAACCGAGTTCTCTGAGTTCACTGGCCTACAGCTCTCCGAGGGAGCCAAGGAGGGGGAAGCAAACCATTCCATATCCCTTTCTTCTCTGATCGGAAGGGCCAGACATCAAAGTCCATGGAGCAAACAGACTTCTCCATGTGCAGCTGAGCTCTAAGGACATGGCTTAGGGGTGGTGGGCCCAGAGCGTCCAGATGCAGACTCTACAGCTGTGAATTTAAAAATCTTGGTGTCCAGCCTGGTCCTCTCTCTGCTGCTGGCATCCTTGACAGGAAAATTAATTGCTGCTGCATTCTGCTTTCTGTTCCAGTCTATATCCCAGGAGTAAGAGATCTGCATAACATTAAGGAACCTGTCCGTAAAAGCCCTTTCTAAAGACCAGAGCAACCACAGAGAGGCGGGCTTCACAACTGGGCAGGGACCAAGGACAGCTCCCCACTGCCAGCCTGGCCATTCTCCAAGAAAGAGGAGGCTGTGTGTGGACACACAATGGGACAGAGGCTGTCATGCTTTCCCTGGGAAGCAGAGGAAACCAAGCCGCTGACCCAGCCTGGCACACAACACAAGCCCTCGCTCTCCCTCACCCAGGGGCACCACATTCTTCCTGCCGGCCAGGTGTGAATTCTTCCCCTCTTGGCTCGGTGGTGGTGGTTATTAGCAAGGCTAATTCAGGTTCCGAGTCAGTGGCCGCACACCACTGACCTGCCTGGGGCTGAGGGATCTGTGGGGCCAGCACTGAGTGTGCTAATTTAGGAAGGCTCATGGGCCAGCACAGGTGAGTCACAGGTACTTTTGCCAGACTTGGCTACCTCCTTATGTCAATAGCAGAGTTGACATGTGCTACTGTCAATGTCAGGCCTGTGTAAAGTTTAGCCTTAGGTATTAATCACATCCATACTCAGGACAACTGTAGAAAAATAAGGTCACAGACAGACTCCTCCACCATGTAGGGCACACCAAAGGCAAAATAACTTCCCCTCAATCCAGTATTTCAAATCCCTGCCACCGTTCTTGTTAGGGAAAAGCTGAATAATTCCCCAGTCCTCATGCTAAAGGAAACATCACACAAAAGAAATGACGGCACAGAAAGTGCATTTCCAACACGCTTCACCCATCACCACTGCTTCCTGAGCATCTAGTAAGTGCCCAGCATTTGTTTAAGATGCTCTAATGTGGGGGACAGGTCATACACTCAGAGGCTATAGAAAGGACGTGGCACTGTGGACAGCAGTTTTCAACAACTTTTTAAATCAGGGAACCCTTTCTTCAAGTGAAACGTTGCACAGAAACCCAAATGGAAGATGGATAAAAGCGGAGATGTCACGGTAGGAGGAGGTGGTGGGGGGACAGGGAGGGAGGGGCCCCGAGTCCTGCCCACATGGTCCTTCCTTTAACCCTTCTTCATGCAAATGGAAAATGCAAATGGAAAAACCAGCCATTTGCTCAGCATCTCTTGAGCACTGTGCCGGGTGCCAGGTCAGTAACACTGAAACACAACCACAGCCTGGTCTGACTCCCTTCCTTTATAGATGAAGGTGCAGGAGGGAAAGTGACTTGCCTGAGGTCAAAAAGTTACAAGGCCTATAAACTCAGTCCCTGGACTCCACGTTCAGTGCTCTTTCCACCATATCATTCTGCCTCTATCTGACAACAGCTCCTGTTCTAGAACCCGTGAAATAGCAAAACCTGGATTCCCGTCCCAACCTGCCGGCCAGAGAAACTGTAGGCCAGTGAAAAAGACAGCAACATAACCTAAAGTGTGTAAGAGCTTTTCAGTCTTAGGTTCGAGAGGAAATTCCTTGGTTCTTTGGAGTCTGTCTACTTATGGTCTTAATTACTTGCATGTACAAGATCTTGCAATCTGTGCCTGGGGACTCTTTGAATTGCAGATTAATATTCAACTAGCTGGAACGATCTTCAGAAGGAGGCTTGTGGTAATTAAGTTGGTTAGAGAACACTTCAAACTAACTTTCTTTCGTGGCATGGAAGTGCTATAAATTACCAGCAGAAAAAAGACCAGTCCCTTAACTTGGGAATTGGGGGTACTTCTTGGGAGCTGAGGGGAGTACCTCATTCAGAGGGAGCATCCTTGGGGACCTCTTATCAGGGACTGGGAGACACAGATTGTGAGGTGGGAATTCAGGGGCTAAGAAAGGGGTGAAGCCGTGAATGGCAGGGCTGGGAGTTCTGTCGGGCAGACTCACATCTATGACTCAAACTGGATTTTCTCTGAGACCCAGTGACCCCTCTCCTAGAAGGAGGGGTATCTTAGGGTGAAAGGAGTTGGGAGGGGTGGGTATTTCAACAGCTGAGGCTGCTGAACAGAATCTAGAAAGTCAAAATGCTGGATTATATCTGGTTTCCTAAAGAAAAGGGGAATAGGGCAGCACCTGTGGCTCAAGGAGTAGGGTGCCGGTCCCATATGCCGGAGGTGGCGGGTTCAAGCCCAGCCCCTGCCAAAAACCACAAAAAAAAAAAAAAAAAAGGGGGAATAAAAGAAGCCTTAAAAGACTTTGCCCAAAGCTGCAGGTATTTCAGAAAATTATTTTTGATACTATTGCAGAGCAATCTGCATATTTTAAGCTAGGTATTTCTGCTATGGCTTTGCACACAACACACCAATGTAATACAACAGGGTCTGTCACAAGTGATTTGTTACTAATGTAGAACCAAGCTGGTGAATAATTTATTCTTCATACTAAATAACAGAAGTGTCAAGGTTGTGATCACTTCCCTCTCTATCACTTGCATGTCTAGATGTTTTCTTAAATGGGGGAGAAAGTGTGAGGTTCCAGGGCCAGGCCACTGAGATTGCCCATCGCCCCCAGCTGGCTCAGCTGGGTCCCAGCCCATGTGATCAGCACATGCCATTGTGTCTGGGAGGAATAAAGGCTGAGAAAGTCACTTTCAAGGATGTGGTGATAATCCTCTTGACTAGGTGTGGCAGTGCAGGTGGGTCAGAGGGTGGAGGGAGAGAATTCCCCAGCCAGAGCACTGGGTTCCACGGAGGCTCCCTGTGTGGCAGCCACATTCTCTGGCACAATATGGGGGTGTGCATAAGGGGGCCATCCCATAGTTGATATAGAAATGCCAGGTGGGGCAGGAGCTGTTCTATCCTTCCAGGGCTTCAGCCTCTGCCTTTAGTTGAGGACAGATGCTTTCAGGGATTGCTCTGCCCGGCTGTGACCACCATAAGATTTCAGAGGACCCCAAGGAAGCAGTGAGGAAGAAGAGGACTGAGGAGGAGGGTGGTATGGAGATGAGGGGCAGGGGAAAAAGGGCCCTGACCAGGGAGAAGGGAGGCCTGGGCCCTTCCTGGATATGCCGCTGCCCAGCTATGGGATTTGGATGGAATCATCTCCTCTTCACATCTAACTTTCCTTGCCTGTAAAAATGACATTGGAGAAGCAAAAACGACACGCAGAAAGCTGTGTGTGTCTGGCAAACTCTCTTATGTGAATATAGAGAAACTACAGGGTGTCTCAAAAGTTGCCCCTAAAGTCGCCATCCATAGGAAAAATGGGAAATTATAGCTAAATGTACCTTTACTTACAAAATATTAGTAACAAAATTTTACAAAGAGTTGGCCAACACGCAGAGAATATTTTGTAAATATTTTGTCAAATTTGGTAACGAATACTTTGTAAATACTGGATAAAGCCTGTAGTACAGGCAGTGAAAATGGATCCCCCAGCAGATCGAACTATTATTATTATTATTAAACAATTTAATGGCCAACAATAGGCAACTGGTTAGGCAGATCATGGTATATCTGCAGACTATTATGTAGCCATTCAAAAAGATAATGATGGGCAGCACCTGTGGCTCAAGGAGTAGGGCACCGGTCCCATATGCTGGAGGTGGTGGGTTCAAACCCAGCCCCGGCCAAAAACAAGAAAAAAATAAAATAAAAAAAAAACAAAAAAACAAAAAAACAAAAAGATAATGATATGGTAAATAAAAGAACAATTATGCCATGCTGTTGAAAGAAAAAAACCCTCTATTACATGCCATGTGTATACATTAGGATAGGATGATATAAGCATATGAGTAAAGAATGCAAAACAATGAGCAGACATACATTTTGCTCCTAAAATTTTTACTTTTTTTTAGTTAAAAAACAAGCGTATTGGGTCAGATATTCTGGGGGGTGGGGTCTCCAATGCTGACACGTGGAGGCCCAGGGGCACTTTGCTCCCTCTGCTCCCTCGTTAGCAGTGGGTCTTGGAGGTCCAACTCTCAGAGTGTCAGGGAGTCAGGGAGTCCCCCAGCTGGAGTTGAGCATGGGGTGACTTTAAGCGCCTGCCCAAGCAATGTCAAAGCAGCCTCACTGACTCCTTCTTTGCTTAATTTGTGTCAATCGATTTCCTATTTTTAATTAATAATTCTAATTATGATGCAGCAAATTTACCCAACAGCCATGACTGAATTAATCAGGGTCTATTGATTGGGCTTGCAGAGTTATCCCACAGTTTCTGACATCATCGATTTCCTGCTGGGAACAAATAAGAAAACACAAGTAGGGCAGACACAGCTGTCATCTCTGTGGTGCCCAGGAGGCCTAAACTGGGCCCAGAAGCACCTGCCCTCTGCTCCCACCCTGCTACCCCTCCAAACCCACAGCCAACAAGGCCACCAGGCGGCAGTCTTCCCCTAGGAGCCAACCTGGCCCTTGTTAGCGTCCGTGGAAGCAGGGACACTGACTACTGCGGGCCAGCCCCGGCACAGGGGGCTCTGTATGAAGGGCCAGCCAGTGAGACTGGGCCTTGTTTAGCATTTGTTTAGAATTCTGCTGCTGTGTCAGTGAGTGGAAATGAACTTTCATCTCACTGCCTCATTGGAGTTAGTACCTTGGAGATGCTCCCCTTCTGCCATGTCATTTTGCAGAGACCCATGGCCCAAGACAACCCAGAGTCATTTGTTGCACAGCTGCGTCTACAGCTCAAGTCTCTGGCCTCTGTGCCCTTTCCCACCCATGGGGAGCTGAGCTGAGGGAGACGGGACAGTAGGGACAACTTTCATTGTGTGTCTCTGCCCTCCACTGTGGGCTCCCCACCAAGCAGGGAAGCCTGGCAGTGCCAATGCCGCCAAGGTGAGCCAGCCCAGGCTGCCCTCGACCTTGCCCTCTGTCTCGGGCTCTGTGCTTGCCTCTCTGTTATCTTCCTCTAGGGCCTTGAGAACTCAGGTCTCCCACCCCGAGCCCAGGTCTCCAGGTGCCATACCTGCTCTTGGTACTGACACAGTGAATTATGTTGCACACCTGCAACCCCATCTCCTAAGCGCCTCCTCTATGCTGCACACCTTACACACTTAATCTAATCTCCACAACTCGCTAAAGAACAGATGTATGAGGAAACTGAGGCTGAGAGAGCAAAAGTAACTTGTCATATCCCCACAGCAAATAAGAAGCAAAGATTTGAAGCTGGACCATCTTATTCCAAAACCCATCATGTCTCCTTTGCAAGAGGAAGCAACAAAGGAAATCCAGGGGGACATATAATGGTGGAGTCTGTATCGGATGGGTGTAGTCTCATAACAACACTGGGAAGGGGTCCAGAGAGGAGACCCTGTCAGCAAACAGAGGAGTGAGACTGAGCCTGGCAAAGGTAGGGAAGTATGAGGAATGATGAAGAATAGTTCAGGTTGAATACAGGCTGGCTTAGGCCAAGTGAAGGGCAAAGAGGGAATGAGGCTGGAGGAATAGGTGGGGCCAGATCGTGGAGGACTTATCAATTTCAAGAGGAGAATCTGAATTCTCTCTTGGGGCCAGTGACAGTGGCTATAGGCTTTGAGCAGAGGAGGCTATGGTCAGGTGGCAGTTCAGGGATCATGATCTAATTATGATCATGGAAGGAGGGTCTGAGTGGGAAGAGGACAGAGGAAGCACAGGGACCATTAGAAAGTTGTTACAGGGCGGCACCTGTGGCTCAGTAGGTAAGGCGCCGGCCCCACATACCGAGGGTGGCGGGTTCAAGCCCGGCCCCGGCCAAACTGCAACCAAAAAATAGCCGGGCGTTGGGGCGGGCGCCTGCAGTCCCAGCTACTCGGGAGGCTGAGGCAAGAGAATCGCTTAAGCCCAGGAGTTGGAGGTTGCTGTGAGCTGTGCGAGGCCACGGCACTCTACCGAGGGCCATAAAGTGAGACTCTGTTTCTACCAAAAAAAAAAAAAAGTTGTTACAAGACCTGGAACCGAGGCAGAAGAGATGGGGCTGGGGAGGAGAGAGACATGAAGAGTTGAGTAGGGTTGATAGTACCTGTAGGAGATCTACTTGTGGGGCTCCTGGACTTTGTGTTCAGATGACTGCTGTGTCTGTCATTAGATCAGGGCCCACACTAATCCATTATGGTCTAATTTTAACTTTATTACATCTGAAAAGACCCTATTTCCAAAAAAGGTAACACTCACAGGCTCCAGGTGGACATTCATTTGGAGGGATGCTATTTGATCCAGTACATGGGAGAATAATACATCTGCCTGATACAGTGGCTCCTTCCTAGGGCTAAATGAGATTTAGTTATGTGAAACAACTGGCTTCCATTATCCCTCTTCCAAGCACAGAGTTTGCTCCAGAATCCCCAGCCAGGAAGCCTTAGACATTGGGAAGGACAAATACAAGAGGGAGAGTGATAGGCACCAAAAACTGCTTTGAGATATCCTGGGCACCCAGGAGCAAGAACTGGGACACTCATCAAGTGTCCTGAGGAGGCACCTCCCACCCCCTCCTCATCATTCCGCAACAAAAAGAGGTCAATTTCTACAAGAGGCAAGCAAATTAAAACAGCTCTGAATTCTCTTCTTTCATCTTCATGGACTTCCTATTGGCATTGCAGCACCCATAGTAACCTGTAGCAAATGACAAGGATGAACTATGAGTTCTAACAGCCCACCCCAGAGAAAATAACCACACGCAGATGGATACCTCACAGTTGCATCTCACCCAGAAGCTTCCTGTTACCAGCTCTAACCTAGTCAGTGATGTCCTGGTAAATGCTGAACAACCAGCTCTTCAAAGAAAAGAAAAAAAAAAGCAACCCTGATTTGTAGCATGTGCCAATTGATTTATAGCATGTGCCAATTTCTGTGGTGTAAATATTCCTGCCATGGTTGATTTCAAGCTTATCGATATGAAGTAACAAAACACAGAGTTGCCAAGAGATGTGCACATTCAGCTCTCATGAGGTAGTGCAAGACATACCCTTATATGGGGACCATATGGAGATATCTACACAGTCAGCACCCTTTTAGATCAGTCATTTCTTCAGTGCTCATGAGTCAATTGGTATGAGTTCAGATATTGCCAAACTTATTAATTTGAGAGAGAGAGTCTTTTGAGCAGTTGTGATGATGCAAAAGGTGCTCTGGGTTAGATCTGAATCTAAGGTTAGACCTTAGATTTTGCCACTTACTAGCTATATACTTGGGCAAGTCATATAACCTTTTGTTGAGTGATTCATCATTCATTCGATAGTTAATGAATATTCACTGTGATAGGGTGATGGGGAAATAAAGATGAAAAACACAAAATAGTCTCTGGGTCAAGAATCTCACAATCTGGTGAAGAGAGTCACAAAAATTATAATATCATGGAGTACGTATTAGTTTCCTCTCCTATGCAAAGATGATAAGACGTCTACCCAAGAATATCGGATGAGAACACAAGTGGCAAGCTCCCAACACAATGCCTGGAACAGAGTAGGGGCTTGGCAAATATTTGATAAATATAGCAAAGCAAACCTGTGGCAGGAGAAATTAATTTATTCATCAAATGAACTGCACACACCTGTAAGGCACCATGCTCGAAGATTTGGGGAAAGACAAAGTGGCATTGAGCCATAGCCTAAGAGGATGATGGGACGATCCCACCTGTCTCCTATTCTGAATCTCTGCTCATCCACTGGTCCTTTTGTTTCTCTGTGCTACCAGGGGGTGGGCTGGAAGGGAATGGGCTGGAAGGAGGGTTGGGAAGATTCATCAGAGCCTTCCCATTCAGGGCGGGGCGGCCTGGTAGGGGATCACTGTCTTTGTGACAGGAGAGAGATCCTTCCACATTTCTAGGTATCAAATCATAGAATGAGATAGGGTAAAGAATTTGCTGCTTAATTATAGAATTATTTTTTCCTTCTATTTAACTGTTTTTTAAAAAATCCACTTTAACTCAGCCGTGGTAATCACCACCATATGGCCAATCTGGTTTTAATTATATCATGCCTCCTCTTCCCTACTCTATCCCACATTTTTTCTCCTTTCAATGATCAATTAGCATCATTTACCAAAGAGGATCATTTATTTGCTGCTACCCCATCACTCCAGGTCTGCAAAATAACTTCATTCCTCTTGAGTACTTTTCCTACAATACTTGGATGCTGCCATCAGAGTGCAATAGGGTGCCTCATTTTCAAAGTTCAAAGAATTTTATCTGAGCTCAGCATCACAACTCTGAATTTTCCAATTAACACAAAACAATTTGTCATTTTATTCTTAAAACAAAAAATCTCCTTTCCATCCAGCTAATTTTTCCCCCTTCTGGAAGCAAGGAGTTAAACACAATTCAAACGCAGTAACTCTTAGCAACGCCCTTGACAACCTGCAACATTGACAAATTGTCTCTGATCCAAAATGCCTTCTTTTACAAAGCTTTCAGCTACAAAACCAAGCTGACAGCTGAATATCACCTTCAAAACGACAAGTTTAAATGAGTTATCTGTAAAGGGCTTAGAAGAGTGGCTAGCACACAGGAAGCGCTATACAAGTATTTGAAGTTCGATTTTATTTTATGATTTATTAAGAATGTAAATCCAACACCGCAGGGATTACCAATGAATGAGTTTCCCTTAGTCTGGTTTAATCATCTGCTCCCTGTGAACGAGGAAAGGATCATCCTATCAAGACAGGAAGTTGTCCCAAAGGTGGCCTAGCTTGGGCAGGGGCTGATTTTTCTTCCCCCTGAAGTTCTCTCTTGTTCACTCATGGTTACTGGCTCTGGGCTGAGCCAGAATCACCTAATTACAGGAATGCTGGACTGGGGTTATCTTTTTTTTCTTTCTTTTTCAAGTTAAGCCAAGAAGAGCTGCTGGAGAAGCACGGCTAGGGCGAGTGTGATCGATTAAATTATCATAAGCAGTAAAGGACCGAGGAGGGAAGACTCCCAGGCCAGGCCCTCTGCTATTGTAATGGAGTGATCATCTGTGGACAGAAGGACATCAGGCCTGGCAGAGGTGGTCAGACTGATGGGCAGCCTCGGTGCCTCCTCAGGGAATTGCTGACACCCCAGGGTCCTTTGGATAGTACTAATGATGGTAACAACAGTGACGACCATTCATTGAGCATCTTCTGTGGGGCAAGCAGATTTCATTCTTTAACAATACTCATCTAAATGGGTATTAAAAATTCCCATTTCCCAGACAGGAAAACTGACACTCAGAAGCAATAGGTGGCTTACTCAAGGTCACACAGCTGGTTGAGTGAAGTTGAGTGAAGCAGCACAGTGGGGCCAAATCTGTCTAGTTGGTCCCTTCCCTTCCCTTCCCTTCCCTTCCCTCTTCTTCCCCCTCCCACCTTCCCCGTTTTCCCTTCCCTTCCTTTCCTTTCTTTCTTTTCTTTCTCCTTCCCTTCCCTTCCCTCCCCCCTCCCTCCCTCCCTTCCTTCCTTTCTTCCTTCCTTCCCTTCTTTCTTGACAGAACCTGACTTTGTCACCCTCAGTAGAGTGCCATAGCTCACAGCATCCTCAAACTCTTGGGCTCAAATGATACTTTTGCCTCAGCCTCCTGAGTAGCTGGGACTACAGGTGTCTGTCACCACTCCCAGCTAGTTTTTCTATTTTTAGCAGAGATGGGGTGCAGGGGTCTCTCTCTTACTCAGGCTGGTTTTGAACTCCTGAGCTCAAGCAATCCACCCACCTTGAACTCCCAGAGTGCTGGGATTACAGGTGTGAGCCACTGCGCCCAGTCATAGCTGGTTTTATTGTTTGTTTGTTTGTTTTTTTGAGACAGAGTCTCACTCCCTATGTCACCTTCGGTAGATTGCCATGGCATCACAGCTCATGGCAACCTCAAACTCCTGGGCTTACGCGATTCTCTTGCCTCAGCCTCCCAAGTAGCTGGGACTATAGGCGCCTGCCACAACGCCCAGCTATTTTTTTGTTGCAGTTGTCATTGTTGTTTTAGCTGGCCCCA
Source organism: Nycticebus coucang (assembly GCF_027406575.1). Classification (NCBI taxonomy): domain Eukaryota; kingdom Metazoa; phylum Chordata; class Mammalia; order Primates; family Lorisidae; genus Nycticebus; species Nycticebus coucang. The sequence continues at coordinate 68,625,850 of NC_069785.1, forward strand.
GGCGGGGTTCGAATCCACCACCCTCGGTGTATATGGCCAGCACCCTACCCACTGAGCTACAAGCGCCACCCCATAGCTGTTTTTTCTCACCATCGGCACTCATGGTCCTCTGGCCCTGCTGGCCTGACCACATCCTTCCTGTCCTCTCAGGGCACCTCTTCCCAAGAGGCGCTTGCCTGCTCCCTGGTGTCTGAGGGTGACATCCTTCTCCTCTGTGCCCACAGGCTCCACTTGCTGGAGTGCTCTGGGGAGCTGAAGCCCAGAGGGTGTTTGCCAGTGCCTTTGTTCCAGGCCCAGAAAAGACTTGAGCGGGTTCCCTACCCTCCAAGGCCTGGTGAGAGTTTTCCCAAAGGGAATGTCAGCCAGCCTACAGAGCACAGTAAGGCCTGGAGCTTGATCCAGGGGGTGGCCAGGAAGAAAGAGACATGAGAAACAGGCCCTGAGAGACAAGACCTGAGAGGTTTCAAGGGAGGAGCAGCTTGCCAGTGAGACGAAGGGCCTGACTTCTCCAGGGCAGGAGCCGGTGAAGTCGACGCTGGCAACAGTGAAGTCTGTGAACACGCGAGGAGGCTGGGAGGGACATCACACGTGTGAAGGGCAGGGCCCCCTGCTGCAGGGCCTGTAAGACCTGAGGAGGTCCCCGCACCAGGCCTCAAGGAGCAGCAGGGCTAGCCCAGGACAAGGCTGGCCAGGTCACAGTGCGAGGGAAGCCAGGCTCCGCTATACAGGAGCACCCACCTCCCGCAGGTGCTCGTCCGTCTCCGGAGCATGTGAAGCCCCAGCACAGTTCAGGGTCTGAGCCTCCCACCCCATTCCAGTGGCTGAGCAGGGCATGGCCCAGCCACGGGCTGGCCTGCACTCAGCTGCCCATGGGTTTTGGAAGGTGGGCGCAGAGTGGTGGGTGAACCCCAGAGCAAAGAGTGCAGACAGAAGACCCTGGTTCTATCTTCCGAGGCTACCAGCAGCCCACTACTGTGTGTGACAGTGTGAATGGCGGGTGGTGCTGCTGACGAGTGTGCTCCAGTGCGTGTGAGCGAGCACCTGAGTACGCCGGCAGAGGGGGTGTGAGAGGGTGTGGGCACGTGGGTGGGACCGTGTGAGAGTGTGTGTGTGGCTGCTTGGCTGTGGAACAGGGCGGAATGTGAGGCTACAGAGAAGAAGGGACCTTCACAGGCACAGTCAGCCAGGTACACAGAGCCGAAGAGACTCTGATACCAAAAGAAAAATGTGGAGACAGGCCCCAGAGAGGCTGGAAGCATGCGAGATAAAGAGAAATGGAGATCTGTAGAGAGAGAGAAGAAAAAGAAACCAAGAGAGCGAGATTTAGCAGAGAGGGCAGAGCCATCCGCACTTCCCCCTAGATGGGGGCCCTCTCAGATGGCTTTGGTGAGTCAGCCTAACAGTGTGATGGGTCACCGCAATCCCAGGCTCGGGGGGACACTTTCTTGATTCCTCCCTTCGTTCACCAGTTCTGCAAGTGACTAGGAGTGGCTGGTTCTGGTGACAGCACCTGTGTGTGGGAACCTTGACCTACAGAGGGGCTCTGCCCCCTCCCTCCCTGGCTCCCAGCCCCCAGCCCTGCGTCATCCCGGAAGCCTCTGACAGTTGCCCCTTGCCAAGCACTGATCCTGACATGACATCCTTCTTCTGCTGACCTAAGTCTAATTTACTTGGGGAAAAACTTTCCCTGGCCTCCAAATCAAATCACAGGGAGGGAAGGGGGTTGGTTGAAAGGAACCAAGAGAAATAAATGTATTCAGTGAGTGTATTTTTATTCCAATAAAACTTGATTCAATAACCCCCATGAATGTTTCATGTGCAGGAGGCTGCCCCCTCCTGTGGCCAGCACTGGTCTCAGGCCAGTGTTACCTTCCCTTGGAGGGGCGCTGGCCCCTACTTTGCCACCCACCAGCTCTGAGAGAAGTCAGGGAAGGCAAGTCCCCTCCAGTCTCCCAGCTGTCACCAGACTAGCTCCCCAGGGACCTGGCACTGTTTCAGGAGGGGCTGAGAACTTAGGATGGAGGCTCAGTGGGGTTGAGAACTTGGAATGGCGGCTAGGTTCAAATACTGACTTGCTGGGTGACCTCACTCTGTGAGCCTCAGTTTTCTCTTCCCATCCTTAGACATTCTTATGTGGATCAATAAAGACACAGTGTGAAATACTTCAAATACATCAGTTATCATCCTTCCTGGGGACTGAGAGCCAAGGTATGGCTCATCCTGAAACTTTTATCCCTCTGACAAATGTATCCCCTCTGGCTCTGGGCTTGCAAAACAATTTCACTGCTGTCCGTTTCCTCCAATCTTTACCCACCCATTCCAAGCCAGGCCAGGGCACGCTCAGTAAGTTCGCCAGTGGGGTGCTGGTGATGGGGCTAAACTGGGGAGGGGACAGCAAGTGGCTATTGTTTTATCATCACAGAAGCACCCTCCCAGCCCAGCTCAGGTCACATGGGCCAAACGTGTGAGACTGAGTCCACTCCTGGGCAGCACCTGACCCACGCGTGGGCAATCAGAACATTCCATTCCCTGGCCACAGTGATCAGCTCCGGGATGGGAATGCGGCCCAATTAGGCCAATGGGACTCAATCCTGGGATTTTTGCAGGAACTGGGTAAGAAGGTGCTCTCTTCCTATTTGGGCTATTAGGCTGGGAGCCTGTGGTGTCCACTTCTGTTATTCTTGGGAAGAGAAGACTTGAGGATGAAGCCAACAAAAAGGAAAACAGAGCCAAGATGCAGACAGACTGCAGATGTCACCTGAGCCCATGACACCACTGTGTGCACCAGCCACCCCTGCCCTTCCTAGGTTACAAGAGGCAATAAATCGCCCTTTCTGCCTAAACCCTAGGTTGGGTTTCTATCATTTGCAGTTAAAAAGTACTGTTTAATGCCTGGGATCTGAGCATGTCTTTCCATTTTACTAATTGAGGCCTTCTTCCTCCCTGGGGAAATGCCTGAAAATGGCTGGAGAAGAGGGTTTGGGAGAAATGATGGAACTTCCTGCTGGCTGGTCCCAGACCCCCACCCCTGAAGGCACCTTTAAGAATTCCAGTGCAGGGCGGCGCCTGTAGCTCAGTCAGTAAGGCCCCATATACCGAGGGTGGTGGGTTCAAACCCGACCCCGGCCAAACTGCAACCAAAAAATAGCCGGGCGTTGTGGCGGGTGCCTGTAGTCCCAGCTACTCGGGAGGCTGAGGCAAGAGAATCACTTAAGCCCAGGAGTTGGAGGTTGCTGTGAGCTGTGTGAGGCCACGGCACTCTACCGAGGGCCATAAAGTGAGACTCTGTCTCTACAAAAAAAAAAAAAAAGAATTCCAGTGCAATCAGAGAAAGTAATGTTGCCTCCCTACCCCGACCACCCAGAGGACACCAATGTCCTGAGAATTCTCAGCACCTGGGGGGCAGCACTTGCAGTCACCCTCCCTACCTCGCCTGCTGCTCTTGCCCCTCGGCGTTGTCATCAGTCAACCCAATCAATCAACAATAGTGTAGTGGAAGGATGGGCTCAGCATGAGAGAGCCAGCAGACGGTCAGATGCCCCTCTGAGCCCCCATCTCCCCTTCAATGAGATGAGGGGGTTGGACAAGATGAACTCCAACCCAGCTCCAATATCTTTTATATTTATGATTCTTTATTCCATTTTAGACAGTTGGAAGAATAAACACTTAAAAAGAAAAAAAACTCTGTCCTTAACCCTACAATCTGTTGGGGGAATAGAAGACATATATAAATAAACAAAAGAAGTTATATAAAAAAAGAAACCAATAATGCTGTCTTCAACAAGGTGAAGTCTTATGTAGATGATAATTGGCCAGAGTGGTCTGCAAGCCTTTTGGCTCTGAGAATCTTCAGGAAAGAGGTTATGCTTCAGGGGGACAGAAATTCAGCAGCCAGAGCCTGGGGCTCAACCCCAAGAGGTTTTATATAGGAGATGCTGGGATCAGAGGAGCTTCCCAGGTGCCCCTGCCCTCTCCGTGGCTTGACAATGTGTGGAACCAAGACCCAGATGGGTTGGTGTGAGCTAGACAACTCCGGAGGAGGAGGAGGGGAGAAGGGAGGGAAGGGGAAAACACAGGAGCTTGTAAGGAGTTCCTTTTTGCTCCCTATTCACTATTTTTTCCATTTGCAAGAGTTTGCAAATTTTAAAGTGGTTTCTGGCAAGAAAGAAAAATTCTGTGCAGAGCCAGAGGATGCCTTGTGGCTGGAGTGTGGGGACAAGGGAGTCCAGGAAGGAGCTGGCACTGGGAGTGACAGGCCATGTGAGGGTTCTTGAGTCAGCCAGGAGGAAGGGCATAAGGAATCTGGGTCTAGCCAGACAGGTAGCAGGTCTGGAGGCTCTGGTGACATCTAGGATCAGGGTCAGGCAAGAGGTCAGATATAAAGCCCTCTGCAGGCTCTGCACCCGTAGCTCAGTGGTTAGGGTGCCAGCCACACACACTGGGGCTGGTGGGTTCGAATCCAGCCAAGGCCAGCTAAATAACAATGACAACAACAACAACAACAAAATAGCTGGGCATTGTGGTGGACACCTATAGTCCCAGCTACTTGGGAGGCTGAGGCAAGAGAATCGCTTAAGCCTAAGAATTTGAGGTTGCTGTGAGCTGTGACGCTACAGCACTCTACCGAGGGTGACATAGTCACATTCTATCTCAAAAAAGAAAGAAAAAGCCCTCTGCAATAGGAACAGAGTGCCACTCTGGCCCTGGGTCACAGATGGCCGAGCCCTCCTTGCAGGCAGGCCTGGACATGGTAGATTCCAGAACAGGTGCAGGGGTCTCAGGTTTGCTGGTAAGGCCCCCATATGAGGAACTGCAGGAGGGTGCCCTGTGGAGGGGGAAACCTTGGTTCACCTGGAAAGTGAGAGGTTTGGCAAGGAGGCCTCTGAGCTCCCTGGTAGTGCTGGTGATTGTGCCAGATGGTCTAAGGACACTTTGGTTGACCACACTGTTAGGTCACAGACCTTTTTAAGAATCTGATGAAAACTGTGGACCATTCCTACATATATATATATACAACTGCATATATAATTTTGAAGACTTCATGGTCCTGTTGTGGGCCAGTGTATGGATTCCAGGTTAAGCATTTCTGTTTGAAGTTCTTGGTCCCTTGGGCTCAGAGAAAAGCCCAGATGGAGATCTTGTTCTTTTGCCATCAGATAGATGCCAGTGGCAGCTGCTTCTTGCTCTGAATTCCAGGGTACAGCAAACTGTCAGCTCAGGGGCTGGGGCTCTATCCATGAGAGCCTCTAAACATGGCCCTGCAGGGTGACCCAGTTTGTAGGAGGCCCAGCTGGGGCTGGAGACTGTAACCATGTGCTGGGGCCACATGCAGACCCAGTGAAAGGGCGGATGAATGGGTGGTCAGGTGTGAGGGGGCTGGTCAGAGCGCCCTGCTGGGGAACACAAGGCATCTGTGTGGATTTGTGAGGCACTTTATGAATCACCCCCAGCCAGCCTTTCTGAACGGAGACGGAGACGCTTTTCAAAGACTCACAACCCCAGTTGCGAAAAGGCTTCTCTGTCTTTGCAGAGTTTGCACTGATCCAAATGGGGTCGGCATGCTGTGAGCTGAATGAATAGGTTGGATTACAGTCACTGCTGCTGGGGGCAGATAATTACACTGAAGCCTAGACCAAATGCCTCACCCTGCACCCCAGAGAGTGCCAATAACAGGGGATTAAGTCCAGTGAAAGGCTGAGCCCAAGCCAAGAAGGGGGTGGGGGTGATGGTGAGAGTTGGTAGGGAGTGCATATAGGGCTGAGGATGGAGGGGGCTGGGGCTGGGACTGGGGCAGGGAAGGGAAGGGCTGGGGAGAGGGGATGGAGGTCTGGCAAAAACCAGGTGGTGCAGAGTGGGCAGCAAGGAAGACCTGTGGGTTCAGGGTGGGGTCCTGATTTCTGGACCCCTGGTCAGCCCTGGGGTTCCACACACATTCACTCCCCTGAACCCCAGCAAGCCCAGGAGGTGGGCATGTTACCAGTGGGATCTCACAGGGGAGGACACTAAGGCTTGAAAAGAAATGATTTCCCTGAAGTCACATGTCTGAACGGGTGTGCTGCCAAAAAGCCTCAGTTTCCTTGCTTGGGAAACAGGTGTGGTAATACTTGCTTCATAAAGTAATAATGATTGCTGGTGTTTACTGTGTGTTCAGGATTATGCTGTGGCGCTGTTTAGAACACTGTAAGGGTGGTGGTACTGCCCATGTTGCAGATGTGGAAACTATGGCTCAAAGAGGTGAAGTAACTTGCCCAAAGTATAAGTGGCCAAGGCAGGATTTGAACCCTCAGAGGTCTGGCTTTGGTATTTATAAACATCACAAGTGAAGAGGCTTTGGAAAGTGCTTCGTGGGTGGTAGTCAGTAGTGCTGGGGCTGGGCAGGTGCACTGTGGGGAGAGGAAGAAGCCAGCACCTCCTCCTGTCCCAGCTCAGATTCATGAGCAAGGCCAAAGGCAACCTGGGTCTTGCTGGAGGTGGAACCAGGCACCTGACTTGACCGGGAGGGCTGTGGTGTGTGTTGGTGGGGAAAGTGTCGCAGGCCCCTCTTGGCATTGAGCCCCCCCCCCCCCACTAATGGCCTTCAGAGGAAATCATCTGCAGGAGATCAAAGCTGGCCCAGAGTGAGCCCCTTCACTAGCTAATGAAGATGAATCCCAGCCAGGTCTGCACAGAAAGAACGTTAACTAGATGAAGATGGCAGTTCAGTGACTGCGGAGTTTGTATCAGGGCCAAATGGAACCCTGTCTTCCAGCAAGTAGATGCAAAAACTGGGCCAGTGCCCAAGAAAGGAGAAACACACATTCTCTCCACCGTTTCTCCCCACCATTCCTGAGCAGAGGCAGCCGCCTCAGGGAAGAGTTGGTCCCAGGCTGGTTGGTGGGGGCCTCAGTCAGCCTAGAGGCAGGGGGGAGGGGCAGTGATGGAGAAGGTCAAACCGGAGAAACTTGATGCCATGGGGTCTCCTGTCTTTACTCTGAAGACAACAGTAGCACAGTGGAGTCAGATGTGGGCTCCAGTCCTGGATCTTACAAGCCTAGGTGACCTTGAACGAAAACCTAAAAGCCTCCACATCTCAATTTCTTAATCTATAAAGTGGAACTGGTAATGCAACCTGCCACCGGATCCATGCCCATCAGTGCTGTGTGCGTCACAACTGCATTGTACCCCACTTTGCCCTGCAGGCCTCTCAGAACCTTCCCCTGTCCCAACTGCATTGTACCCTGCTTTGCCCTGCAGGCCTCTCAGAACCTTCCCCTGTCCCCTCAGGCTCCCCAGAAGCCTGGACCTAGCCTGCAGAGACCTAAGCTTTTGTGAACTTCTTACCTTGGCCCTGGCACCTACTTTCCATGCTCTGGGGACCAACCTCTCTAAACCCTACAATGATGGGGCATTCCTGGCTCACCTGTTTCCTGGAGATAATAATTAACAATAATGCCTCCCACCATGCCACAATGAACACACAGAAAGAGAAAAGGATGGGGACTCGGGAGAGAGAGGCCTGACCGGCACTTGTTAGGAAATCCTGGGCTGGCAGTTCCTCACCTTGGTTGTACATGAAAATCACTTGGGGACCTTTAAAAATGTCAATGCCAAGCCTGTGCTCCAGATTGTGATTCAGATCTCTAGGGGCGGAGCCCGCACAGGGGATCCCCACCTCCCCGAAAGCTCCCCAGGTGATTCTAACGTGCGGAAGCCTAGAGACAGGCTTTCTGAACTTTCATGTACATAAGAATCATCTGGGAGGTCTTGTTAAAAGCCTAGTTGATTCAGGAGGCCTAGGGTGGAGCCTGAGAGTGAGAGTCTGACAATAAGCTTCCGGGCATGCGGATGTTGTGGTCAGGGGGTCCACTTTGAATGCCACTGCACTGACCAGGGGACCACAGCTTTATCCTCCTTATTCATTGCCAGCCCTGAGGCTCCTCCAGGGAGTTAATGCACCCCAGTGGATTTGGAGCATGATGACGTGTGCTGAAACCCTAACTGTATTGCTGTAGCTATGTGGATTAGGGCAAGGTGCCCACGTGAGGGACTCAGTACCCACAACTGTAGAATCGGTCTGCCCAAGAGCCTTACAGGGTCAGAGGAAGAATAAAGTGGCATCATTTATGTGAAATGTTGCGTTGAAAATACCTGTTTCTTCTTTTACCTGCCACCAAAGGACACGCATTCCACACTCAGTGACATCTCGGGGCCTCTGATCTGGCTGACTCTCAGCGACCCTCACACACCAGCACCCCGCCAGTCCTGAGATCCAGTGTGCACTGGACATGTAGCTGTGGAGACCCTCCTGGGCCTCTCCACCCAGCCCCAGAGGGCCAAGTCAGGCCAGCAAGTTCACTCAGAAACAAGCAACTTCCAGATGTACAAACACACAAAGACTCAGAAGGCCTGGGTTCAGATCTGGATTTGCCCCTTCCAGACACAGGCTGACTCCGCTCAGCTGCTCTCGTAAACAACCAGCCTCCAAATCACCTCCATTATCTGAGGCAGTGCTGGGCTGTGGCGCTGCATGCCAGCGTCTTCTTCACGCGGACCCCACCGGCAGACAGTGCCCCCTGCAGGAAGGCAGTGTGGGTGGGCCCTGTGATAAGGCGAGACCGCCTGGCACTCAGCCTGCTCCATCACCCTGAGCCATACCGTCCGCTGAGACAGTGGGGGCATGCATTCTTCCTGTCCATAGTGGCAGAGCCCCAGATCCTCCCTCTGCCCACCGGGGTTCTGCCTCCTGTTCCCTCACACCCCATCTCTGGGCCACAATCCAGGCAGTGCCTCAGAACCACCTGGTGAGTTTGGAGATTCAGATCCTGCATCCCTTTTCTGACAATTCAGACTGAGCAGGTCTTGGGTGGGGAGGGCAAGAATCTACCTTTTCTTTTAAAACTCCCGATGGTGCTGATGCATGGTCAGGGCTGAGAGCCACTATCCTGTGTCCTAGTCTCCCCTTAGCTTAAAGAGCACTGGGCTGAGAATCAGTAACCCCAGGTTCTGCATCTTAAGCTGTGACTAAATGTAAGTCAGTCAACAGAGTTGGGCCTTAATTTTTTTTATCTGCAAAATGGGGACAGTGAAGACAATTGTCTTGGAGGAGTATGCAGGTCAAAAAAGATCAAGAGTGGAAAACTCTCTGAAAAGACAGAGATAGCACACAAATGCAAGGCGTTCTGACAACTGTGCACCCACCAGCACCCACCCCCCCAGAGTCTCTCCGCCTGAAGTCCCTCACCCGGCAGTGCCAGCACCCCCGACTGGCGGGCCTCCCCCTTGCAGCTGGAGCTCCCCCCGACCCCATTCCCACCCCCATGCCTTTGCTGGACTGTAACCTCCAGGTGGGTTGTTCTTCCTCCCTTCTCAGATTCAAAGCTCACTCATCCTTCCAGAGCCATCTCAGTGGCACCTTCTTCAGGAAATTGCCTCTTCCCGTACCAACCTCATCTTCCTGGCAGACTTTGTGGCCGTGCGTGCGTTGGGTTGTGAGCTCCATGAGACGAGTACCTTGTCTCATTGTCTCTGTAGCCTCCGCAGCACCTGGGACAGAGCCTGGCGCATAATATGTGCCAATAAAGGTTGTTTATAACACAGAAAGCTTTGGTCCTTGCTAGATTCCCAGTAAATGCAAATTAACGCAACAAGAAGGTCCTCTGTTACACTTCCTAAATTAGCAATTGAGGGAAACAAATGATAACGTGCACCTCTGACAGTGTGTTGAAACTGGTACACACGTTGCTGATAATGTTGAAAATCAGAATGATCATTTTGGAAAGCAATATGGCAACATATATCAAGGGTTATAAAAATGCTCATTCAAAAAAAAATGCTCATTCACTCTGACTCAGTAATCCCACTTGTAATACTGTATCCAAAAGAAATCATTCAAAAGAATAACAAGCGTTACACATGCGTGTAGATACTCATTGCAATGTTATAATCGCCCCAAATGGAAAACAACCTAAATGTTCAACGATAGGGGAATTGTTAAGTAAATTATGGTATAGAAACTCAACAAACTATTACGCAGCCATTTAAAATATTTATGAACACTACATTACATGGAAAAAATGCTTATGGTAAAACACGAAATAAAAAACTCAGAATATAAAATTATATGTACATTATAACTGTGATAAAAATGTAGGCATGCTAACAAGGATCAGAAGCGACAATGGGAAAATGAAACTAATTATTGCATTAAGTTGGTAGGACAAGAGATGATTTATTTTTATTTTTAAACATTCCCTGCCATTTTGTTACAATACCATTTTCACAACACAAAACTTAGGTAGCCAAATAATAAATGTTTGTCAAATGAATACAAGGAGAGAGAGAGGAGGGGAGAAGGCTGATGTTTGAGGGCTCTGAATCCTGCCCTGTCTCTATCCTAGGGCAGGATTCAGGGCAAGAATCCTTGGGCAAGATTTTCTGTGGTCTGTACAAACAGTGGGATTCTGGCTAGCGCTGAGCCTTAGAGATATGTCACTGGGCAACCAGAATTGCCCTGCTTTTTTGGGTACTCCCCAATTATTCTGGGTACTTTTGGGGGGAGGGTCGATTTTCTGAGTCCCCCCGCATCCCATACTGCCCTGCAGTTTACCCATGGGGGCTAAGCCATGGGAGGGTGAAGAGGAAGTTCAAGTTCAAGGTGCTGGTGATGTTCAAGGTCCTCTCTGCTGGGGCCATGGCTATGGAAGACAGGCTGAACCTGGACAAGCAACGAGAAGCCTTTCTCTTCACACCCACCCATCTTGACCTCCAAGCCATGAGAAACCATACATCTTGAGTGCCTGAGACAGTCCTGGTTTTCACCTGCTGGCTTGGCATAATTATTAATAGCCCTCTTTGTCTCAAAAGTGTCCCAGTTGGGACATGGTCACATTATTCAAATCTCTTTAGAGCAGGAAAAGAGGAGAGGAAAGCTGCTTCTGTGACTGATGAATGGTGGTATTGGTGGTAGGGGTCTTTCTCCTGGGGGTCCCAGCCCAGAGATGACAAGAAATGTTCTAGGTGGGCCCTGGGTCACCAGCCCCCCACAGCATAGGCCTTCCTCTTCTCCCATCGCTCCACTGACATTTACGCCCCTCCTGGGGCCTCCCGCTTCCACTGACTGTGTAACTCCCCTGCTTCTTCTGAGCTGAGCTGTCCCTTTCCCTCCTCTGGCTCCCTCCTGGTAACAGAGATTTTCAGTTTTAATCAAGTGTACCCCCCTGTCTTCCCAGCTGATCCTCTGCAGAGCCAGTTGAACGCTTTTCTCTGTTCTTGCAAACATTTTTCACCCGTCCTTTCTCCAACCAATGTTATCTCAGCGCTAAGCGGGATCATAATTCTGCCCAGTGTCAAGGGAGTTCTCAGCAATCTATTGCTTCTGACAGTGACAAAGTTCTTCAGGCTCAGACACCTGAGCACACACTCAGATAAATCCAAGAATGACTTCCCATGTACACAGGCCATGTGCAGAATGGCAGGTATTCACATCATATGTCCTGAACATGCCACATTTCCATATCGCACACACCACATATATATCAAAAACTTCACGTGTAATACCCACTGCTCACGGACTTGTGCTGTGGAAACATACATGACATATCCCGTGTACGTTGTGTACATGCCTCAGACCACACATTCATTGTGCACCTCAGTGTACATCACACACACACAGGCTTTACATGGGGCTCCTCCAGTGTTAAGATCCTGCTCAGAAAAGAATGCTAAATTCTTACCTTAGAGGCCATGTTCCCCACCAAGCTGCACAAGGACTTTAGCAGGGAACATTCATTACTGCTAACGAGCATTACATGCCTAATTAATTCCCAAGCTTGGTCTAAGGATCCGTCCTGGGGCCTGATTTCCATTCAGGGAAATGTAAAAAGGGCTCCTGGGCTGAGTTAGTCGGTCTTAGGGCCGACTTTGCCCATCCTGTTGCCAACAGGCCATTGGCGTTATCAGCTTGATGTGAGAAAAACAAATGCCTCGTCTAAGTGGGGGGAAGCTGGGTTTCCCATCTATCCACCTTTCTGAAGCATCAGGACCAAGGTGGAACACTCCAAGGTAGGATGCTCCATAAGCATCTTTTGATGGGTTCTGTGTTCTACCCAGGTCAAGGGACCTTCACTTTTGCATGGAGAACAGCTCATTTTCAATGCCCACCAGTTCACATCTGCTATGCTCCAGTGCATGCTCCTGAATGTTTGGGGGTGATTTGCCTAATGTGCACAGCCAGGACCTTCTCTGCCCAGGGCTGGCTTCCCTCCATGAGATACAGAAGAGAAGATGCAAGCCTGCTGCCTTGGGAGGGAAGGGCCTGGCCAGGTGAAGGGTTAGCCAATTTGAGGTCCTCTTGGCAAATATCACACTGAGATCAGCAGATCCTCCCCCAGTGACCCCAGTCTAGGGTTGTGCCTCAAACCAGCATAGCACCACCACCAGATCAGAGATGATGTGCAGGATAAATCTTTGCTATGCCAGGAGAAGTACTGCTCCCATATTGAGGAATTTGCATGGGGGCTGGGGGTGGGAGATGGGGGGTGGGGGTGGGAGGGAGGGGGAATGAAGACCATCCATGGGAAAATCACAGTGGAAAGGCAATGAGGAAGAGTAGTGGAGAAGCTGAGCCTGCCCTGCAGGCAAATCCATATTCTGCCACCAATTAACTGTGTAGCCTCCTGGCACCTAATTATCTTCTTTGGCCTCGGTTTCCAAATGCATAAAATGGGGTAATACTACATTATAGTACATGCCTGCTATGGTTTGCATGTGCCTCCCGAAAGTTTACGTTTTGGAAACATAATCCCTCTGCCCTCACGAATTAATTAATTTGGCTCTGTCCTCGTGAATAGATTAATGTCGTTCATTATTATAATAGGTTTGGAGTGGGAGTGGCTTTACTATAAAAGCAAGCTCTCTCTGGTTCTCTTGCCCTCTTATATGTTATGATGCAGCAAGAACGCCCTTACCAGATGCAAGGCCATGCTTTGGACTTCCCAGTCTTCAGAACCATGAGCTAAATAAAGATCTATTTTTAAAATTTCAGATTAATATGGGGGAACATAAGGTTAGGTTACATAGTCTGCTTTTGTAAGGTTAAAGTCCGGGTTGTAGTTGTGCCCTTCACCTAGGACATGCGCAATGCACTTGTCGGGTGGGAATTTACACCCCGCCTTCCCTGCCTTACTTGAATTTGAGTTTTTCTCTCACATGAGCATATAGTTGTTCATCGACTGGTTCTAGTTAAGTACTGAGTACATGTGATGCTTGTTTTTCTACTCTTGTGATAACTTCACTTAGGAGAATGTTCTTCTAAACCTCTATTTTTAAAATAAATTACTCAGTGTGTGGTATTCAGTTACAGCAATAGAAAACAGACTATGACAGGAAATTGGTGCTGAGAAGTGGGATTGTTTCAGGTATACAGATAGCTGAAAACGTGGAAGTAGTTTTAGAACTGGGTAATGGGTAGAAGCTGAAGCGGTTTTGAAGACAGTGCCGGAACAAGCCTGTATGCTGTGAACAGAGCAGGAAGAGAGATGCTGGCAAGGACTCACAAGGAAGACGCGGAAAGTCTGGAACTTCTTAAAGATGACTTCAAGGTGATGGTGATCAGAATGTTGATAAAAATAGGGATGTTCCAGACCATTCTGATGAAGACTGAGACGGAACTGAGGAAAAAGGTACTAGAACCTGGAGCAAAGGCCATTCTTGTTATAAAGTGGTAAAGAACTTGGCTGAACTCTGTGCCGGAGTCTTTATAGAAGGCGGAATTTCAGAGTGACAAACTAGGACATCTGGTGGAAGAAATATCTAAGCTGCAAAGCATGTAGTCTGCTGCACGGCTACTTTTAACTGCTTACAGTAAAATAAGCGAGGAAAGAGATGATTTAAAAACAGAATTTATACTTAAAAGGGAAGCAGAGCAGAAAGATGTAGAAAATTTGCAGCCTGGTCATGTAAAAAAGTGAAAAGGCAGGCTTAGGAGAGGGAATCCAGTGTGGCCAGCATCTCTCTTCCTGCTGTTTGCTAAAGAGATAACTAGGCAAAGAAGGAAGCCAGTGCTGTTCACCAAAGCAACGGGAGAAAGGCCTTAAAGGCATTTCAGAACTTTATTTTATTTTTTTGATACAGAGTCTCACTCTGTTGCCCAGGCTATAGTGCTGTGGCCTCAGCCTAGCTCACAGCAACCTCATCCCTCTGACTCAGCCTCTTGAGTACCTGGGACTACAGGCACCCGCTACCATGTCCAGCTAATTTTTTCTATTTTTAGTAGAGACAGAGGTCTCGCTCTTGCTCAGGATGGTCTTGAACTCTTGACCTCAAGAGATCTTCCCTCTTCAACCTTCCAGAGTGCTAGGATTACAGGAGTGAGCCACTGAGCCTGGTCTATTTCCCTTTTGTTATGGCAGTGCCTGTCCTATGCCTGTCTCACCATATTCTGGAAGTAGATAACTTGTTTTGATTTCCCAGGCTCACACCTGGAGGGAGTTTATCTCAAGATGAATCATGCCACGAGTTTTACCCATACCTGATTCAGATGAGACTCTACACTTAGGAATTTTGAGTTGGTGCTGGAGCAAGTTAAGACTTTCAGGTTATTGGTTGGAAGGGTTGTCTTTTACACGCAAGAAGACATGAATTTTGCGGATGCTATAGATTGAATGTGTTCCCCCAAAGTTCATGTGTTGGGAATTTAATCCCTTTGCCCTCGTGAATGGATTAATGAGGGCTCTGCTCTTATAAATGGATCAATGAATCAATGAGAGGTCTGCCCTCCTGAATGGATTAATATCGCCATTACAATAATGGGTTCATTATTGTTGGAATGGCCTTGTTATAGAAATGAGCTCTCTCTGGCCTTCTTGCCTTCTCTCTATGTGATGCCTTCTGCCAGGGTATGAGGCAGCAGGGAGGCTGCCAGTGCTATGCTTTGGACTTTCCAGCCTCCAGAAACATAAGCTAAACACAAGTCTTCTTTCTAAGTTATCCAGCCTGTGGTATTCTGTGATAGCAGTGTTTTCCAACTTTTTTTTTAATTATTATTGTATATCACACTTGAACCTATGGTTAAACTTCCACGGCACACTTAAATTATGTTGATCCAAAAAAAAAAAAAGTAAGAAAAAGAATTTACTCACTGTGCTTTGAACTTCTTTCAAATATAATTTAATGATCTTTAAACATGTTCCTGGCACACCTAAGATCCTCTCATGTGAATCTTTAATCCATGGCACACTGGTGAAAATCACACTGGTTGAAAATACCAACAGAAAAGAGACAGACACTAGCTCCAGAGTTTGTTGTATAGCTTAAATGAGCCGATGCACATAGAGCATGTAGCAAAATGCCTGGCGTAGAGCAAAAGCTTCAGAAGGAGCAGTACAGTAGTTGTTTTTTTTTTTTTTTTTGTGGTTTTTGGCCGGGGCTGGGTTTGAACCCGCCACCTCTGACATATGGGACCAGCACCCTACTCCTTGAGCCACAGGCACCGCCCACAGTAGTTGTTTTATTAGCAGTATGTTATCATTTCTTCTGGTATTACTGTTGCTACTGTTACTATCACTACTGCTACTGCTGCCACCCAACTATTCCTGTTGTGTAAACTCCTCAGCATGGAGTTAACATTCTGTATAATGGGGCCTCACCTGCATAGTTAACCTTCATGTCTCCACCACGGCTTCCTGTAGGCTGATACCCCACACTCATTCCCTCATTCCCACCTCCGTGCCTTTGCACATGAGGGCCCCTGGCCTGGGAGGCCCTCCTCTGTTTAGCCACATTTTATTTCTCCTTCAAAGCCAAAGCTCTTATCCAACTTCCACTGTGAACCACTGCCTCCAACAGCTCAGAGTGAGGTCCCTCCATATGTGTTTCTGTTGTGTTTCTCATGACAAAGAAATGCTTTACACACATGACAAGTAATGAAACACACCCCTGCATCTACCACTAGGATTAAAAAAGAAAAGACAAATTTCATTACGGCTGAAGTCTGTGCTTGCTGCCTGGATGTGTTTTAACCAGCATCCTGAATGTGATGGTTGTTACTGTCAGGAGTCTCTTTCTGCTTTTACCACATATAGATCCACTATTAATATATATTATAGTTTTACATGTTTTTAAGCTTGACATATATGTAAGGGACCCATAGCACATGCTTTGTGTACTATGAGCCATGTCCCCTCAGCCCAGCTGCTTCCCGCACAGCTGTGCGGATGCTCAGGGCACCCTGCCAGTGGCCTCTTCAGCTCTGTGACCTCTCTGCTTTCCTGCCCTGGGAATTTGGGATTTCTCCCAAATCCCAGGAGGCTCAGTCTGTGCAGGCAAAGCCAGGATGACCAGGAGCAAGCCTGGGGCAGCCCTCAGCTACTGGGGGACCGGAGTCCATGATGACTGCCCCAGGTCTCTCCTGCAGGGCCCTTTCTCATGTGCATGTGGCATGGTTCCTCATGGGGACCCCAGCGGGCCTGAGCCCCAGCTGCCCATGGCAGTGACCTGCTCGGTCACGCACCCTGTTCTCCCTTCTTGCCCCTTCATTGTCCTCCCCAGGATAACTCCCGAAGGAGCTCCCTGCATCCGGGGGCTGCTTTCAGGGAAGCCAGGCTAAGGCAGCATTGCTTTTGCCCCCCCTCCAATGCTTTGGGGAACTATCTACCCTAGTCCCTATAGCTCTATTTCAATGCTCCAGAGAACGCAGGGGTCTGAATATATATCCCCTTTCCAGCTGATGAACATTTGTGTTGCCTCCAATGCTTTGCTGTTACACACAGTGATGCAGTGAGCATTCCTGTCCATGTTTTCTGACAGCCCTGGTGTTTTCTACTGGCTCCCAAGTACCGCATCACACCCCGCCTTGATTGCTGTTTTATCTGTGTAGTCCATGTCTTCCTAACTAAAGGCAAGTCCTAGAAGGCGGTGGAGGAGGGGGCAGGGAGGCAAATTAATTCACCAAATACAGTAGAACCTCCATAGTTGACCACCTCCTTATGTTGACCTAATTTTCATAGACTGGACATGCACCACATGTATGTATCAATACAGATGGCCTAGTTCCTTATGTTGACCACTTCTGTATGTCGACCAGTTTGTTACAGTCCCTTAGGTGGTCAACTTAGAGAGGTTCTACTGTACATTCAGGGGAGAGCTGGTAAACTGCAATGGAAGCTGAATTCAGCTCGGCACCTCCTCTGTTTAGGCAAACTTTATTTCTCCTTCAAAGCCATCATCGTGGTGCCACCACCTACTCTCAGATCGTTACTCATTCATTTATGCAGTAAGATTGTATGTGCCAGGCACATTAAGTGGGGTGACAGGCCTTCATCAACTTTCCCTTCACCTTCTGACTCCTCTCTGAATTTTGTTCCTTTTCCTCTTTCTTTCCTGATTCCCTGGTTGGGGTGGGGGGAGTCAACCCCCCACCCCAGGGACCTTTGCAGAAAAGGGATTGTGGAGGCAGAGGCTGCCTGGACCCTACCGTGGCTGGCCTGCTATCCCTGCCAGCAATAACCTGAGCCATTTCTTAGAACAACACACTGGTAATGACATTTCATGGCCTGTTAACCTGCACGCAGATGGTCTGCAAGCAGCAGCTCTGAGTTCTTTCTGCTGGTCAGGCCTGGGTGATGTGGGAGGGCAATGGAAGACTGTCCTAGCAGCATCCAGTCCTCTAATCATACCCACCTGCTCTGGGCAGGCCCTCCCCACTCTCCTGGGCACAAAAATCTGTATCATTTACCATTTCTCACACTTGTCATCAATCAATGGATCAGTGAGCATTTATTGAACACCTACTATAGTCAGGGGATACATTAACCCACTATCTGCCAAAACGAGCTTGTGGGTTTCACATCTGAGTTCCGCTGCTTGCTTAGTGGATGGCTCCAGGCATGTGACTTAACCTCTCTTTTAACCTCAGTTTCCTCTGCCGTAGAACAGGGACCAGAATAGCCTCTGCCTCACAGGGTTGCCGTGAGATCAAAAACAGTAATCATGGGTAGGACCATGCACATAGAACAGTGCCTGGCGCTCCTTGAGGGTTAGTATTGAAGTTCCACCCCTACCCATCATGGGTGGGTGGGGCGAGGGATGGGGAAACAAAGAAGCTCTCCAACTGAGGAAACAGGCAGTTCTCTGCCATCAGATCTCCCCCATCATCCTGGGTGCCCTCTGGAGGGCAGGACTTTATTTCCTTTATTAGACTAGATTTTTCTCCAAGGTGGGGAAGAAGGAAAACCATCTTCCTTATCAGATGAAGAGTCTCCAGCAATAGGAACAGTGTCCTTACCAGCCCAGCTGCTGCCTGGAACCACCTCTTTCCTGGAAGGGCAGGTGATGGGTACAAGGACATGACGCACCCTCCACCCTGACATGCCTAGGGCCACATGATACCACCAAGTTTGAATATTTAGCAGAACATGTGAAAACAACTGGTTGCAACATTCAAGAAAAATTCTTTTTATTATCAGCTAATGGTAGCACTTACCAAAGCAAGTTTATATGTAATAAAACTTTTTTATTATTTCAGTCTTGGCTTAGAGAGGCAGAAAAGGAAGACAAGCCCAGAACCAGGGAGAGCAAAGAGAGGAGTAATTAAGAAGATTAATAACAGAAACTTCCTAAGAACGTTAGCAATGATAAACCAAGGCACACACCTGGCTTCTCTTCCAAGAGGGGGTGACTGGCAAAAGTGTGATTTCTGAGCCCAGGTTTGGGGAGATGTTTACACTCTGGTGTGGAAGAAAGAGCAGGCCTCCGGGGAGAGCTAGATGCTTCTCCTGGTTTTGTTATTAGCAGGCATGTCACTTCTCTGCCTCCGAGTCTCAGTTTTCTCTGTAAAATGAGGTGCTGTTTAGGGAATGATCCTCTAAAGTCCCCTCAGAGGCTAAGGCTTTGCATTTTTGTGTTGTCAAAATCCATTTTACTCTTTTTTTCCTTCTACACTGGGGAAAAGTAGATTATAGCACTTTAGTTTAACCAAGATGTTTCATCAATGCACGTCCCATCGTAACACAGGAGGTATAACGCATTTGTCTCCATTTTACCAATGAGAAAACTGGGTCCTGATGAGCTTGGTCCCCCTGCTCCAATTACAACCCCAAGGTCACCCCTACCACGGAACTGAAAGCAGGCTGAACCCCAGTTCTGCCTCTAAGTCCTATGTTCTTCCCACCATATGATGTGGTTTGTCAGAGCAGATGATGGGAATCAAGCCAAGGTCATGAATCCAATCACCTGGGTCTCGCTGGCACCTGTGCTAAGCAGCACCAGGATCCACAGCAGGCAGGGGTGAGAGTGGGGAATAGGAAGAGAAGGGAGAGCACTGAGGGAGGCTTAGTTTAAACCTCCAGCCCCTGCAGGGCTTTATAGCTCACTCAGGGCCACGATCCTGCTGGTGCAATCTAGGAAATGGTTCCTGAACTGGGGTCCCCAGACCAGCAGCACCAGCACGAGTATCTCCTGCAAGCTTGTGCACATCCAAAGACCTCAGATCTCCTGTATAAGAAATGAATGATAAATGGGTCCATTATATATTACAGCGGATCTACTATCAGTCTGTTAGAACTAAAGAGTTTAAGATTGTTGAATGCAAGAGTTACGCAATGCTGAATGCAAGAACTCACCTGTATTACAGGATACCAAAAATAAGCAATTATAAAGTATAACGTAAAAAAATCTATGTTTGCCACAAAACTATTCATACAAGTTACTAGGATTAAAGTAAATCTAACCCAAAAATTCAATAGTAAAATTATAAAACTATACATATGTAAAATATATATTTTAGAGACAGGGTCTTACCATATACTCCAGACTGGTTTTGAACTACTGGCGTCAAACCGTCTTCCACCCCCACCTCCCTGGCCTCTCAGAGTGCCGGGATTAGCACTCCCACCTGCCCAGCCTATGAAGCTATATTGAAAGACATAAAGTAGACCTCAATAGAGGGTAAGATTTACAATGCAATGTTCATGAATATATATTATATTTATATAATAAGAAGTTGACTCAACCCCCCACCCAATTTTTCTTTTTGAGATTAAATTTGTTATTAAATACCTTCCATAACTCTTCAGCTGCACAGAAACAAAGTGTGGCCACACTGTGGAGGGACCAGCCTCACTTCGGATCCAGAGTCCTTGAGGCTCCATGACTCTCTCTGGAGTCTGGAGCTAACACTCCAAAGTGGTCCTAACTTCCCATTTCTTACTCTCATTCTCTCCTTAGTGACCACTGCCTGGTGAAGCAGAGCAAAGACCAGAAGTGAATTTCCCTCAAAACCAGAGGCAAAGATGCAATCTTAGCAAAAGTGCACACACGAGGGTGTTCAGAGAGTCACCCTGCCCTTGTTATAGGTAGTCCCGAATTACAGATACCCAACTGGCGATGACTCACACTCACAAGAACAGAAGCTATTACAGGTAATAGGTAAATGTACCTGTTCCAACTTACATACAAATTCAACTTAAGACTAAATGTACACAACCTATCTCTTTTGTAACCTGGGGACTACCTGTAGTACTTTTATAATGTTGGCTTCACATCCCACTGGTTTTTCTAAGAATATCTTTAAAAATTTTAAGTATATCTCATATGCAACGAATATTCTGTATGCATAGTTCAAAGAAAAGTAATAAAATAAAACCCTGATGTGTTCCTTCCAGTTTAAGGATGTTGCCAACACTTTTGAAACCCTCTGAGGGCCCTTTCCCCCAATCACACCCCTCATTCCACGGTGCCACTATCCGGAATTTGTATTAACCATTCCTTTGCCATTTACTGCCCCAACTATTAGAAAACTCCTTATTTAATAAAATAAATCATACTCAAAGTCTCAGTGTACAAACAGATCAAATCAAGATGCCTCTGGGTGACCAGGACTGAGTTTAAATCCCGGGCAGCAAGGCCTCCATCTCGCCCCCTAATGGTAGCACGAAGCGCACAGTGAATACCAGGTATTTCCGGAGTCCAAAGGGCGGCTATGCAGGTTAATTTGCATACCCATAACACACTGCCGACAGTACAACAGTTTTCATGGAAAAACACATTTCTGTATTATTTGGTTTTCCTAAAAATGAAAATTCTTGTTTACAGCATTTTTTCTATAAACTTTTCCAGCAAGAACGCTTAAGGGTGAATAGGCACCATCAGTGAACAGGGAGTTGCTGTTACCCGAGGCTTGAATGACGGAAGTTTAACAGCATACTCTGGTTTCTCTTCAGATCGCATAAATCTTTCGCCTTTTACTAAAGATTTCCGTGGAGAGGAACAACTCTGAGTCTGAAACCAATTTTTTGAGGCCTTGCCTTGGCAAGGCTACCTAACTGGTTTAAAAAAAGAAAATACGGTTAGGGTGGGTGTTTGCCAGCTTTCTATGTTACTAAGATTTGTTTCCAAGGAAGGAGAGTGCATTTGGATAGGTTCTCTAAGTCGTGGTGTATCTGTAGAGGAAACGCGGCATTTTGGTTTTCTGTTGTACTAAACACTGAGTTCGGGATTTTATTTTACATTTTTACAGAGGTTGTATTATCCCAACTTTATAGGTGAGGAAACAGATTCAGTGAGCTAAGGGACAGTTTACTCAAGCTACGTACTGCTCGGGTGTTTAAACCATGTCTTGATGACTTCCAATCCTCACCTCTGCTCTCTCCACCTACACTACAGCAGCTCCAAAGTCTGGCACCTCCTGAAAGGGCAGAGCTGAGTCACCTAGCTCAGGGTTCTGAAGCAGAGAGGAAGCCACAGTTACCTTTCTTTGATCACTACCTTGTAGCAGACCCTTTCCCAGTATCAGTTAAAAGTGCTGGAGCTGCTGGTCTTTCCACGTTCACTGGGGTTTAACAAATAATAATGCCAAATGTGGTATCAGAGGGGCTTACAGTCTGACTAGGAAGACAAAGAGACCCTACATAGTTACTAGGCGGTGCTGGTAGCTCAGTGGGTAGGGGGCCGGGCACAGACACCCAGGCTGCAGGATTGGAACCCCACCCCAGCCTGCTAAACAACAACAACAACAACAACAAAATAACAGTGTTGTGGTGGGCACCTGTAGTCCCAGCTACTTGGGAGACTGAAGCAAGAGAATTGCTTAAGCCCAAGAGTTTGAGGTTGCTGTGAGCTGTGATGCTACATCACTCTACGGAGGGTGATATAGTGAGACACGGTCTCATAGCACACAGTAAGTGGCTAAATACCAAAGTGAGTGGTTTAGCAATCTAGAGAGGGGAAAGAAAGCTGAATGTGACCTGGAGCCACTTGGAAGGGCTTTCCCAGTGAAGTGGCAGGTGGGTCTTTGGTCTTAAGTACCTGTGTTGGTGGTGGCTGTAGAATGAGGCACTTCAGACTGGCTCTTCACTGGGGCTTTAAAACAATCCAGATGTTTCACGGATGCTTCCCTGGCCCCCTTCCCATATGATAATTATCTTTTAATGACACACATTAATGCAGATTGGGCACAGCAGAAGTCTAATTCACAGAGACTGCATATTCAGTCCTCCAGGACCCCTCTAGACCCTGACCCCCAAGCCTGGCAAGGTGAGACAGGCATTCAAGTGGGGTTGGGGATCAAGGTCCAGGCCAAGGGCTGGTTATATGGCACAGAGGTGACTGCTCCAACGAGGAGAGGAAGTGTAGCATCTTGTTCGTCCCTCTTTTGGAGCTCTCATATCACTGCTATAATCACTCACTCCCATGCCTCAAAGCTTTACTAGACTAGCTCTAGGGAACAGGAACACCATGTGTGCTTGTATAAGTTGTGTACTGCTCCAAGCACCCATCCAAGAGGAAAATGGAGCTGAAATCCAGTCTGCCCTCAACTACCCTAGTATAGAATTGAGACCACTCAGAGGAAGGGCCACATTTTAATAGCTTTTGTGAAGAGGCCATTTAGGCTGTCCGTGGGCTGCCTAAGACTGTGTCTCTTTGACAGCAGCTATATCCCTGTCCCTCAGTACGTGTCTGTTGTGTCAACAAGTGAATAAAAATAAGCAAGAATCCACGAATGACAGCATGGGATAAAATAATTCTTCGAGGTGGGCAGGTTTATTATTTCTATTTCACAGATAAAAAGTTGACTTTTGAAAATTGGGGAAAGAACTGTGGCTTACACTTTTCTTGACTATTCCCACGCTTCCCAGTTCTCTGTCCCTAAGCTAAACACAGGTTCATTAAGGCACACCATGAGCCGAGTTAGTGAATAAGCGCATACCCTTGAGGGTACCAGGCAGCGAGCTGTCTGCCTCAGGCTCCCTACAAAGTAAGATGAGTAACTTCTCTGCACCTCAGTTTTCCAGTCTGTAAAGTGGGGACACCCACAACACCCACAGTGTTTCTATGAGAGCAAAACCCTTTGGAGAAAGGGTTTTGTAACTTCAGAGTGAAGGAAAGTACTACCAAATCCAAATGGTGGGGGGGACTAGATATGTAGCAGCACCCCTCGCCCCCTTACCATAAGAATGTGACCTTTTGTAACTGTCCTAGGAAATAGCCCCGAGCTGAAGCAGATAACCGGTAACTGGTTCTGAAAGAAAAAAGCTAAGCAAATGTTTAACTGCTGATCTTGTCTTAAGACAGATGAGTAATGAACCAGAGTTCTTCTTATCTGGAAAAGCCCCTATGTCTGCTACCCCTCCCTAAAGCCCCTGCTATGTCTGCTACCCCTCCCTAAAGCCCCTGCTATGTCTGCTACCTCCCTACTTTGTGGTTTTTGCCTTTATAAGCTTGTAAAAACTGCTGTTCAGGGCTTGACTCCTCGGCTCCTAAAAGAGTTGCGAGTCAAGCCCCAGCATGCTGGAATAAAATCCTCTTGCTGTTTGCATCAAGCGCCGTCTCTTGCGGTTGATTGGGGTCGTCTTTGCTCAGGGCAGAGTGGGGGGTCCTGCCCCAAGTCTTTCAAGAGGTGCTACACTCCAACCGTTCCCATGAGCTGGGCATTGCTTTGTGCAGCATACTGAACCAAGCAATTCTGATGTACTATTCAAAGGTTGGCAAACTATGGCCTGAGGGTCAAACCTGGCCTACCCATTGTTCTTGTAAATAAAGCTTTATTGAATCACAACCATGCCATTTTTTCATATCCTGTCTGTGTTTGCTTTTGGTCTATAATTGCAGAGTTGAGTAGTTGCAACAGAAACCTATGTGTGGCTCACAAAGCTTTCAATATTTACTATGTGGCCAATTCCTGTATGAACTCATTTAACTATGAGTTAAGTGCTAATATCATCAGCCCCATTTTACAGATGATAAAACCAAGACACAGAGCAGCTAAGTTACTTGCCCAAAGTCACACAGCAGGAAAGTGGCAGAGCTGCGATTCAAACCAAGACGGGCAGGGGCCTGAGTCTATGCACTTAAAACCAAAATCATCTTGCCTCTCTAGTCCCTAAGGAAATTTTTCTGAGGACAAAGTCATTACAAGGTTCTAGACCCCAAGGACAAAGAGGGCTTCAGGGCAACAGCTTAGAGCCAACTAGGAGGAAGTCCTTGCTCACTCAGCAGGGAGGGAATGGGCAGATTTCCTTACCCAGGGGACTTGATCAGGGCTGAAATGTCAAATGAGGCCAAGGTTCAGATAAACTTCTGGGGAACAGTTTCCAAGGGAGCTCAGAACCTTGGGGGAATATTTTGGCTTCCTGTGGCTGCTGTAACAAAGTACTACAAACTGGGTGGCTTAAAACAGCAGAAATGTATTATCTCACAGTTCTGGAGGCCAGAGATTCTGAAATCAAGGTGTTGGCAGGGACATGCTGCCTCTGAAATCTCTGACATTGTGTTTTAATCTCTTGCTTTTTATTTTTTTGTGTCCCTGTTGTAGGTTTTTTGATTTGGAGTTACCATGAGCCTTGCAAAGAACATTTTATAACCAATTATTTTAAACATATGACAACTCTGCTTACACATGGACAAACAAATAAGCAAAGAGAAATCTAACAGAAATTCTACTCTTTAATTCCAAATCCCCAGACTTTTTAACTTCTTGTTGTTTCCATCTGTATCTTTTTATACTATTGATATTTCAAAATGTTGTAGTTATTTTTGATGGATCTGTCTTTTAGTCTTCCTACTCAAGGGTAAGTGTTTTTACACATCACAATTACCCCAGTAGAGAATTCCGTATTTGTGTGCTTGGTGTTACTTGCATACCTTTAGATAATTTCTTTTTTTTTTTTTTTTTTTTTTTTTTGTGATTTTTGGCCAGGGCTGGGTTTGAACCCACCACCTCCGGCATATGGGACCAGCGCCTTACTCCTTGAGCTACAGGCGCCACCCTTTAGATAATTTCTTTTCTTTTTTTTTAAATAGTACACATGTAACTTCGTATTTTAAAAATGTGCTGATTGTAAATAAAAAAAATCATAAGGCATGAATTCCAATTTAGATCATTTCTTATCATTCATTAATGTCATTTTCTTTCAGACTGAAAACCTCCTTTTAGCATTTTTTTCCTTTTTTTTTTTTCAGTTTTTGGTGGGGGCTGGGTTTGAACCGGCCTTCCTCCAGCATATGGGGCGGGTGCCTTACCCCTTTGAGCCACAGGCACCACCCCTTTTAGAATTTTTTTTGTAGTCTGGTGTTGTTGATGAAATCCCTGACCTTTTGTTTGTCTGGGAAAGTCTTTACTTCTCTTTCATGTTTGAAAGATAGATATTTTTGCAGAATACAATAGTCTAGGGCCAAGGGTTCATTCAGCACTTTGCATATGTCCTGCCACACTCTCCTGGCATATAAGGCAGTGGTCCTCAATCTTTTTGTTTTTGAGAGTCTCACTCTGTTGCCCAGGTTAGAGTGTCATGGCATCAGCCTAGCCCTAGCGATCTGGGCTCAAGTGATCCTCTTGCCTCAGCCTCCAGAGTCTCTGGGACTACCACAACATGCAGGCACTACCACAACGTGCAGCTAATTTTCTTATTTTTACTAGAGATGAGGTCTTGTTCTCACTCAGGTAGGTATTGAACTCCCGAGCTCAAGCAATCCTCCCAAGTTGGCCTTCCAGTGGCCTCCAACCCTTTTGGCAGCAGGGACTGGTTTCACAGAAGACAATTTTTTCCTGGACCAGGAAGAGGAAGCATTAGATTCTCATAAGGAGCACGCAACCTAGGTCCCTCGCATGCACAGTTGGGTTTTCCTCCTATGAGACGCTAAGGCAGAGCTCAGGAGGGGATGCCAGCAATGGGGAGGGCTGTAAATACAGATGGAACTTGGTTCACCTCGCTGTATAGCCTGGTTCTTACCAGGCCATGGGTATGTACCCGTCCCCAGCCCGGGTGTTGGGGACAGCAGCTATAAGGTTTCCACTGAAAAGTCTGTCTGCTGCCAAATATATTGGAGCTGCTTCATATGTTATAGTTCCCCTTTTTCTTTCTTGCCCTAAGATCTTTTCTTTTTCCATGACCTTTGGGAACTTGATTATTAGATGCCTTCACGTTGTCTTGTTTGGGTTAAATCTGAATATTGATATCTTTTTTTTTTTTTTTTTTAGAGACAGAGTCTTAGTTTGTCACCCTCGGTAGAGTGCTATGGCATCACAGCTCACAGCAACGTCCAGGTCTTGGGCTTAGGCGATTCTCTTGCCTCAGCCTCCTGAGTAGCTGGGACTACAGGTGCCCACCACAATGCCTGGCTATTTTTTTTTGTTGTTGCAGTTTGGCCGGGCTGGGTTTGAACCCACCACCCTCGGCATATGGGGCCGGCGCCCTGCTCACTGAGCCACAGGCGCCGCCCTGAATATTGATATCTTTCTCTAGTTTTGGAAAGTTCCCTGTTATTATTTCTTTGAATTAATTTTCTATCCCAATCTCTTTCTTCACCTCCTCTTTAAGGCCAATGACTCTTAGATTTGCCCCCACGTGAGGGTATTTTCCAGATCTTGGAGGTGTGCTTCATTCTTTTTTTTTGTTTTTGATCTTCTCGCTGTGTATTTTCCAATAGCCTGTCCCAAGCTCACGAATTCTTTCTTCTGCTTAGTCAGTTCTGCTGTTGAGACTCTGATGCATTCCTCAGTTTGTCAACTGAAATCTTAAACTCCAGAATGTCTGCTTGATTTTTTTTATTATTATTTCAATCTCCTTGTTACATTTCTTTGATAGGCTTCTGAATTCCTTCTCTGTGTTGTCCTCAAGTTCACTGAGCTCCCTCAGGACAGCCATTTTGAATTCTTTGTCTGGAAGGTCACATATCTCCATTGCTCCAGGGCTGGGCCCTGGTACCTTGTCTGCTTCATTTGGGGAGGTCATTCTTCCGGGGTGTTCTCAATGCTCAGGGATGTTCATCAACGTCTGGGCATTGAACAGGTAGGTATTTATTTTAATCCTCACAGTCTGGGCTTGTTTGAACCCTGCCTTTCTTGAAAAGACTTTCCAGTTATTAAAAGGGAATTGAGTGTTGTGATCTAAGTCTTTGGTCACTGTAGCCGTATCAGCACTGGGAGTGCCCCATGTCCAGTAATGCTGTGACTCTTGTAGATTTCTGGTGGGACCACCTTGGTGAGTTTGGGTAAAATATGGGTGAATTACCTGGATTACCAGGCAAAGTCACTCCCTTTCTTCCCCTACTCTCTGTGCTGGGCTGCTGGAGTTGGGGGAGGAATGACATGGGTACTCTCTTGTGGCCACCAGCGCCAGGTCACACCTGAAGCAAGCCCAGTCTCACCAAAAGCTTAGAGTGACCATTTCCTGGCTACTTATGATGTGTATTCAAAGCCCAAGGGCTCCTTAGGTAGCAGGTGATGCATCCTGCCAGGGTCCTTGCCTTTAGTATGGCGTGTTTCCTTCGGGCCCAGGCTGGGTCTAGAAATGCCTTCTAGGAACTAAGGCCAAGAATCAGGAGCTTCAGGTGTCTGCTTGGCGCTTTATTTTACTGTGGATGAGTTGGTACCCCAGGTACAAAACCATGTCCTTTGAACTTTCCCCAAGTAGAAGAGGACTCTACCTGAGCTGCACTGCCTGGAGTGGACGAGGGGAGGTGACCACTGGTGCCTTCCTGGGTTAGCTGCACCTTAAGTCCACTGGCTCTGAGCCAGCAGTTGTAGACATTGCCAAAGGACTGCAGCCTTTGTGGCCTGACAGCCTTAATGAATTTATTTATTTATTTATTTTCATTTATTTTTGAGACAGAGTCTCACTATGTTACCCTCAGTAGAGTGTCGTGGTGACACAGCTCACAGCAACCTCAAACTCTTGAGCTTAAGCGATTCTCTTGCCTCAGCCTCCCAAGTAGCTGGGACTACAGGTGCCCGCCACAACGCCTGGCTATTTTTTGGTCATAGTTGTCATTGTTGTTTAGCTGGCCGGGACTGGGTTCAAACCCGTCAGCCTCGGTGCTTGTGGCCGGTGCTGTAACCTCTGTCTATGGGCGCTGAGCCTGCCTTAACATATTTAGTCCAGGCCCCAAGCTGCTTTTTGTCAGCCAGTGGTGGGGTTAACCAGAACTCAGGTTTGGGGGTAGAGGATTTCTCTCTGGCAAGGCTGGTATAAAAGCCCCCTACCATTAAGCACTGGCAGAATTCTGTTCTGTGCCAGGGCAGCCCCGACTTCCAACGCGAAGTCCCACAACACTTCCCTTTCCCTCCCCGGCACACAGATTCTGTCTCTACCCCTGGCTGGAGCAGCACTGCCGGGGGTGGGGTGGGGGTAGGCAGTGCCAGACTGTCTTTCTGCCCTCTTCACTGCCTCTCTCCTGGTTTGTAATGTTCAAAGCAGGTAGCCTGATCGCTCACCTGATGTTTGGTTCTTCCGAAGGTGCTCGCTTGCGTGGATAGTTGTTGAATTTGGTATTTGTGAGAAGGAATGGTCGATGGAGGTTTCTATCTGGCCATCTTGCATCTCTGAAATCTATCCGATTCCTTGCCTCTCCCAGCTTTTGATGGTTTCCTGGCAGTCTTTGGCGTGCCTTGGCCTGCAGCAGCACCACTGTCTGCTTCTGTCACCACGTGGCATTCTGCTCACTTCAGTCTCTATATGACCATCTTCTAAGGACGCCCAAATAGGTGCCCAACCTACTTCAGTGTGACCCCATCTTAACTTTAATGATTATATCCATAATGACCTTATTTCCAAATAAGACCATATTCTGAGGTACTGGGGATTAGGACTTCAACGTTTTTTTTTTTTGTTGTTGTTGTTATTGTCTGTTTTGTTTTTTGTTTTTTTGAGGGAACACAGTTCTGCCTATAACAGGGAATATCTTAAAGCTCTGAAGGGCTAATCTCAACTCTTCCCTGATTCAGGGAGCCAGGAAGAGACAGAGAGGAATCAGAGGCTTTCAGGCAACCAGGGAAGGGTGAGTTCATGGCTGTTTCCATCACAAATATTTTTCCGTAGAGTTTTCCTTGTTTCCACAGATCTAGAGCTCTAGAGGCTGGGTCTGGGTCTTATTTCCTCTGACTTCAACAATGCTAGTATACAGTCAGTGATCAATAGTGGCTGACAATCTAATGGTCATGTCAAACTGCCTCTCAATGCCACTATCAGAAAAGTAGCTGAGCCACAGGGCCATGGGGCCATAGGGCTGATTTGCTCTGTGTATTGTCTTGGGTTGAAATCAGATGCAAATGAACAGGGCCTTGTAGGCCAGCTGGGATGCTAGGGGCATCCTGGGGGACTGAACTGGGCCCATCTGCTGTCCTGGCAGGGCTCCTGAGGGATGTCTGGACAGAGGCCACACTAATGCCAGATGACGTACAGCCCAGCAGCCCTTCGCCTGTGTGTTTGCACAGCTAATGTAATTATACGCACAGGATGTTGACACAAAAGAAGCCATATTTGAGATGGCCTTATTAGCCACCCAAAGAGTCCCCGATTGCTGCAATGGAAATGTTCTCACATGTATGTGATCTAAGGAATGTGACATCTGGAAGAGCTGGCTGCAGGGCTGGCCCTGCTAATAAACCAGACTCTTGAGGAACTGATTTGGGGCAGTAACAGGCACCAGGACTCTGCTAATGGTCCCACACAGGACTCGGTCACTTAGTCATGGAATAAATACACTGTGAGCAGCTTCTAGCCAACTGAGCACTGGGGATTCAGTGATGAAAAAGACCCCAATACCAGCTCCAGAGGAAGAAAGATACACAGAAATAAGTAACGATATGCTGAAATATTTACAGATAAACCAACATGATGCTTGGCCAAGAAGGAAAGTTTAAGTGAGAATATAGAAAAACGAGAGTGGCCAGAAGTTGACATTTATTGAATCTCTGGGATGATTATATGGGATTCGTGATACATGTACTGTTCTTCTACTTTTGCATAACATTTGAAATATTCCACAATAAGGGTTTTAAGAAATAAAAACTAAAAAGGGGGCTGGGCATGCTGGCTCATGCCTGTAATCCTAGCACTTTGGGAGGCCAAGGCAGGAGGATCACTTGAGGTCGATGTTCGATACCGGCCTGAGCAAGAGTGAGACCTTGTCTCTACTAAAAATAGAAAAATGAGCCAGGCACAGTGATGCATGCCTGTCGTTCAGCTATTCAGGAGGCTAAGGGAGGAAAATCATTTGAGCCCAGAGGTTTGAGGTTGCTGTGAGTTCAGGTGATGCTACTGCACTCTAACCTGGGTGACAGAGCAGGCTAGAGTCTCAAAACAACAACAACAAAACCCCAAAGACAAAAAACACTCCAAAACCCAAATAACTAAAAAGGAAAGATGGTGCTCGCTTCGGCAGCACCTATACTAAAATTGGAACGATACAGAGAAGATTAGCATGGCCCCTGCGCAAGGATGACACGCAAATTCGTGAAGCGTTCCATATTTTAAAAAAAGGAAAGATGAAAGGGGCACTTGGTATAGTGGGAGGTATGTGTGGAAGAAAGAATTTTAAGAAGGCTTCTCATAAAAGGCCATGATCTGGGTCTAATCTGAGAAAGAAGAGGAAACTGCTACCCTTGGGGAGCTTACACAAAGCAACAGACATCTCTGTTATAACAAGATGATGTAGAAGGAAGATGGTTTCTAGCTTCACCCAGACCTGAGTTCAAATCCCATCCACAAATTATATACCTCTGGAGTAGTCACAGATATTAAGAAGGGTGGTGGATCAGCACAGGTGACACAACAGGCACGGATTCAATGATGGTTTCATCCGTCCTTCCACCTATTGGTCTTTCCATCTATCCACTCAGAAATGCTCCCTTAGTCTCTTCTCTAGAATAAAGACATGATGGAAAATCCCTGCATTAAGGGGTCACCTTTTCTTAGAAATTGAACTGAGGATGAGCAGAATGGAGAGGTGGCGTCTGAAGTAGGAGGCCTGTGTCCACAGAATGGCGAGATGGGGCAAAGTCTTAGCCAGGGGTGAGGAACCTGCAGTCTTAAGACCAGATGTGGTTTTCTGGGCCCTTAAGTGAAGCTTTTGGACTATATTCACATTTTACAGAACAAATCCTTTTATTTGTACTCATACATTTTTGTTCATCTTTTAGAGGTTTTTTTTTTTTTTTGAGAGAGAGCCTCAAGCTGTTGCCCTGGGTAGAGTGCTGTGGCATCACCCCTCACAGCAATCTCCAACTCCTGGGCTTAAGTCATTCTCCTGCCTCTGCCTCCAAGGTAGCTGGGACTACAGGCACCTGCCACAACGTCCAGCTATTTTTTGGTTGCAGCCGTCAGTATTGTTTGGCGGGCCTGGGCTGGATTAGAACCCGCCAGCTCAGGTGTATGTGGCTGGTGCCTTAGCCTCTTGAGACACAGGCACCAAGCCCATCTTCTAGATTTTTATTTTGTTTTTTAAATGAATGTATTTAACATACCAAAGAAGAAAATAAGTTTAAACAAAATAATCCTTCCAGATTAACTGGCACAATTAGAACATTAGTAACCCATTAGGGTTAAAATGACGACTGGTACATTCATGAATTAGTTCTAACTTCCCCCGTCTGACTGGTGCCTCTACCACACGAGGCTGATGGGTGAGAGTTTATGGGGGTTGACTACACCTGTTTGTTATCAGCTTTTGACAGTGGTGCACTGTGTTTCTGTCTGACGTGGAACTTGAGAAATAGTTGCAGTATTTTTTTAATTCTGTCTGCTTAACAGCATATTATGACAAAGATGATCAAGAGAATGCTGAAGGAAGAAAAGAGATTTTTAAAATAAGGACTGGGAATTGCAATATTTTCTTGTTTCTACTAAATACACAAATGCAAAGAAGGTTTTCTTTGCTACAGTTACTAGCTTTGGACACACCTGCAAACAGAATACGGAGAATAGATACTGCCAATAATTTTCAAGATAACTATTGTGAAATTGGACTGAAATTTGGTAAATTTAGTGAATGTGTGTACAGATGTGCATCTTCCGTGGCAGGAAAACATGAAGGGTTTATTGTACGGATAAAAAAAAGTATTCATTTCTTTTCATTGAATCTTGCATCAGCAAAATCTCTGTGCTCACGCTACTATTTTAAGTGACACTTTGCAATAGGTTGTAAGTATTGTTTACCATATTTGTGCAAATGCAACATGGTATCATCAGTTTCATAACATGCTAAAGTTGAATGATGAGGTATTCAGCGTGGATTTGCTGTATCGTTCTAAAGTGCATTGGCTATCACAGGGACAGGTGTTAGCTAAAACATCATCTTTGTGAGAACAGATAGCTAAATTTTATGAAGAATGGAATCAGCAATGTGAATTATTGAAAAGCAATTTCGACAATCAGTGTTTCTGTATGATATAATATCAAATCAAAATGACTCGAATATTTCTTTGCAAGGTAAGACTAAGTCTATATATGATATGTGTCATAAAATCCAGTACAGTAGAACTTCTGTAACTTGACCACCCAAGGGATTGTAACGACCTAGTCAACATACAGAGGTGGTCAACACAAGGAATAGGCCTACTGTACTGATAGATACATGTGGCACACGTCTGGTCTATGAAAATCAGGTAAACTCAAGGAGGTGGTCAATATAGGGAGGTGGTCAACTATGGAGGTTCTACTGCATTTCAAAAAAAAGACATCTTTTTTCAAAACACTTCTTTTTCAAAACAAAACTCTGGATGAACATTTCCCCAGTCAGCAAAGGTTACTGATGAGCAGGATGATATATGCAAATCATTTGAAGAATATACAGCTGTCATAGACTTGTTAATTGGAGAATACAATGAAAGGG
Source organism: Nycticebus coucang (assembly GCF_027406575.1). Lineage (NCBI taxonomy): Eukaryota > Metazoa > Chordata > Mammalia > Primates > Lorisidae > Nycticebus > Nycticebus coucang. The sequence continues at coordinate 68,658,931 of NC_069785.1, forward strand.
TTCACTGACTTTGAGAATTCATGACATCACACTCCAATTAGCATTTCAGCCTCACCTAGTTGGTATCACCCAGGCACCTAAAGAACTACAGATGGAATTGATTGAGCTTTCAGTAGATGATATTTTACAGTCATTGTTTGATGCTAAGAAAGATCCAGTTGAAATAAGGAAAAATGCAGTAGACTACCCACACCTTTAGCAACATGCCTGAAAAATGCTTTCTTGCTTTTCAACCCCTTATTGCTGCAAATCTACATTCTCCTACCTAATCCAAATCAAGATACTCTTTAGGTTACAAATGACTGACACCCATCTAGATTAACTGAAACTGGACCTCCATGCTGCGACAGAACACTCAATGCTTTCCAACAAAGCAGACAACAAAGTCATTAAAAGTTAACTTAAAAATTAACAAATAATTTTCACTTTTTGAAATTACTAAGTACATAGTAGTTAGATTTCTTTTTTTTTTTTTTTTACAAAATAATGTACATTTTTAAGTATATCTCATTGAAATGTCTTGAAGGCAGCTTTATTTGATTACAGCTAACTAAATACAGCCTCTAACATAAAAAGTTTCCCCACCCCTGGTCCTAGCAGTGCCCTGTAGAGGGGACAGTCTGAATTATGAAGCCCAAAAAGTGCAAGATGAAAAAATATATTACGTTGAGATAGTCTGGGTCATGCTGCTATAACAAACAACCACTAAATCTAAGAGGCTTAACACAACAAAAATTTATGCACTGCTCATACAAAGTGTACTGTGAGTCTAGGCAGCTTTCCAAGGCAGTCGGCCTTCACTCAGCGATTCAGCAATCCAGGCACTCCTACTTTGTAATTCTACTTCTGGACATGAGACTTCCACATCTGCATGGCCAGAGAGGGGCCATGTCACACCTTCCCCCTCTCCTGTGTATGCCTAGCTAAGGTCCTTTGGCTATAAAACCAGCAGGAAAAGCAAAACAAAACAAACTACCCAGCAGGGCTTTTGTGTAAGAGTTCTGAGCCCCAGGCATGACAGGGCAGAGTAGAGAAATGGGGACCCAACTGCCACCTGCCTGTCCATTTAAGGCACTTTCCCAGGCTCACCTTCCTAGTCCATGACCTGAACTTCCCTGGGCAGCAGCTGCCCCTGACTCGGAGCCCCTTGGCTTGACATCTCAACTTAGAAATCTGAGCAGAGATAGCGATGTCAACCCAATAGTCTCTGGCTCTACCCCTTGTTCCAGCCCCCTATATCCAGGCAGGGCTGTGAGACTAGTCCTGGCCATCAGGCTGTGAGTGGAAAGACATGGTCACCTCCAACGGAAGCACAGAAAATTGGGACACATACTCTGAGTCCCTTGTTCTCTACCAAGAGCAGCATTTCATGGGGGCACCTTGCTTTATAGTTTGCAAAGCATCTCCCCTGCCATTATCTCATTTGAGCCTTACCACAGCCCCTGGGCAATAAGGATTATCATATCCTCATTTTGCAGTTGTGCCAACCGAGGCTCAGAGAGGTGAAGTGGCTTGCTCCAGGTCACGTGGCAGTGACGTGGCAGGAGCTGTCTCTCCACTCTTTCTTGGCTTATTTGTTCTTTCCCTTCCCCCAGCTCGTCACCTCTCCCCCAACCCCTTAACACACACCCACTCTCCCAAATCACCAAATACCCAAACTTCCCTAATATCCCACTTAACCTTTGGAAGCTCCTAACCTAAAGAGGAAGTGCCATCCCAGCCTCAGGAAGCTCCCGCCTGAAAGGGTGGGCTCTTGGCCCGAGGTGCAGGTGCCTGGCAGAGGTATGGCTGTCAGGCTTTCTCTGGAGCTCAGCTGAGGCTGAAGGGACACCAGAGGTGGGAGTAGGGGGTGGCCAGACTTTTGGGCTGGGCATTACTGAGCATCCTGTAGACCTGTGGTCCCCAACCCCTGGCCGTGGACTGGTACCTGATAATTTCAAAAATTATCTTCTTTGAAACTGGTACCTGGTGCCAAAAGGGTTCCATCTGTGCCCTGTTAGGAACCATGCCATATGGCTGGAGGTTAGCAGGTGAAGCTTCGTCTACATTTATAGCTGCTCCCCAGAGCTCACATCACTGCCTGAGCTTGGCCTCATGTCCCACCCTGCCCACCCCTCCCCCTAATCCCACCCTCTATCCATGGGAATACTGTCTTCCAAGAAACTGGTCCAGGGTGCTAAAAAGGCTGAGGACTGCTGCTGTACACTCTCCAGCTGCCATGAATGAGTAGAGGGCCTCCACTCTAAGGCTCAGATTGAGTGCCAAGGCCAAGGGGCTTCCTTGTCTGCTTCATTCCTAAAGGACTGTTCATTTCTAGTAGACCCCATGCCCACTTCTGAAGAAAGATGCAAGGGCAGCCCCTTCACCTTCCCTGCCCACCCCGCTGGCTCTGCAGACACACGCAGTAGGCTTGTGCTCTTGTGCTGTCCCCACATCTTTCCCCAGGCTGTCCCCTTACATCAAGAGCCTTTCCTCACCTCTGCCTGGTCAGCTCTGCCCGAAGCTCATAACAGTTAACCTCTCACCCACACCCCAGCACCACCTGGGATGATGGGGATGACGAGAGCAGGGATGTCTTCTTCCCCAGGTTCTCCTGTCAGGTGACATTGCTTTTTTGAAAGTGATACTGTCAGTGAATGTACCAAATCAATAAATGTGAATTTCGGCATTCCTTTGGGTATATAATGGCACTGAGAGGTAGGAGGTAGGTCCTTAAACAAGAGTTAGCTGTGTCCTTAGACTTTGTTTACTAAGTGTAGAGTATAAGGGTTTGAACACAATAATTAAGAAAATGCCGGGGACAATCTAAGATGGCAGCCAAGTAACAGTCTCCCTGCAACAGGGCATGGTGAGTCTGGGGAGATAAGACTCCAGGCATCTCTGGCTGGTGGGATCTGCCTATAATCATCCCTTTGAGGATACAGGGAGTCAGCAAGACACTTCTGGACCCCAGGAGGAGGACAAAAACAGTGGAAAACTGGCAAGTGGTTGTGTGTGTCCATGACCTAATCACACCAGCAGCCGTAAGTACAAGCAGCAGTGAGACTGCAAACCAAAAAGGCCTTACCTGTGAACTGTTTCAGTGTTTTTGGACTTGGTACTCAGTTGAACTGCCTTTGGGAAGAGCTTGAGCAGGAGTGCAAGAACTTTGGGCATTATCTAGGGCCCCAGACTGAGCCGCTGAGCCGGACAGAGCTAATAGTGTTCGGCTGTGGGCCCCAGGGAGCCATTGTGAGAGAACTCCCCTGGCAAGCTCCGCCCTCAGGGTCAGGCGGGAGCTAGTAACCCAGTGACTGAGCAACCTAAAAGTGGAGACTGAGCTGCCTTACAGCCTTAACCCTCAGGGGCAGAGTGAGAACGGTTTTGGCATACTGGAGCCTCGGATTGTTGCCCTGGGTAGAGTGCCATGGTGTCACAGCTCATAGCAACCTCAAACTCCTGGACTTGGCACTGCCTGGACCTCCATAAGAGCTGCACTGGGACCCAAGACCCACGACCCGCACCCGCGAGGCCTCCGCATGCCCTGACCAGGAACTGTGGGAGCTGCGCAACCCTGTGTCCTCCCTCCTGTACCCTCCCTACCTCCACACCAGCCTGCTCATCTGGCTAGGGACTCTGATAGCCATGTGCCCTCAGGAGCCCTCCCTACCTCTGCACAGAGCCCTTCTCCTGGCCAGAGACTGCTGGAGCCTTGGGCTCTCTGTGCCAAAGTCACTGGGCGCCAGGCACTCCCAGAACTGTGTGCACCACCTCCCGCCCTGTTGCTGGATCTGGGTGTGTCACACTCCAGAGCTGCTTCCACAACCAGAACTCCCCAGAACCAGGCCCAGAGGAACTACACAGGGTCACTCCCTATAAAGATCCAGCAACAATAGAGTGATCCCACTGGGGTCTAATCTTGGGGAGACACCTCCCCAAACTCTGAGGATGGCCAGAGGCAACGATGAAACAATCATGAGGCGAAATTAACAGAAAAACTCTGGCAATATTAATAATCAGAGTAGAAGGGACTTTACCTAACAATTGCAATCAGTGTAACCTGGCTTATTGTACCCTCGATGAATCCCCAACAATAAAAAAAAAAAAAAAAATCAGAGTAGATCAACTCCCCCAAGGATCAATGGGGCAGACACAGCACAAACGATCCCATGCACAAACGATTTTCAAAAATCAAATTCAGAATCTGGATAGCAAATAAGATCAAATTATAATTCCAAGCAGTAGCCCAAAAGATATCTCAAGAATTCAACGAATTCAAAGACCAAATGACCAAAGATTTTGACACACTGAGACAAGAAGTTGCAGCCCTCAAAGATCTGAGAAACACAGTAGAATCCCTCAGTAACAGAATAGAGCAAGCAGAAGAAAAGACCTCTGACATTGAAGACAAAGCTTTCAAATGCTCCCAAACTCTCAAAGAGGAAGAGAAATGGAGGGCAAAAACAGATCACTCTCTCAGAGAGCTCTGGGATAATTTGAAGAAAACCAATATTCATCTTATAGGGATCCCCAAAAGCGACGAAGTGGCTTCACAAGGCATAGAGTCTTTTCTCCATGAGATTATGAAGGAGAACTTTCCAGAACTTTCCAGACATGCCAAGAGATTCTGAAATTCAGATAGCAGACAGTTTCAGAACTCCAGCATGACTCAACCCAAATAAGACATCCCCCAGACACATCATAATCAATTTCACTAAAGTTAATATGAAGGAGAAAATCCTGAAAGCTGCCAGATGAAAGAAAACACCTACAAGGGCAAGAACATTAGAATAACTGCATATCTCTCTGCTGAAACCTTTCAAGCTAGAAGAGGATGGTCATCAACTTTAATCTCCTAAAACAAAATAACTTTCAACCCAGGATCCTGTACCCAGCTAAACCGAGTTTCATTTATGACCGAGAAATTAAATACTTCAATGACATTCACATGTTGAAGAAATTTGCCATAACTAAACCAGCACTCCCAGATATTCTCAGACCTATCCTCCATAATGACCAGTGTAATTATTCACCACAAAAGTAAACCCACCCAGAAAATTTTGATCAAATTCCAACTTCCACAGTTGCAAAAGGATTAAAAATATCCACTGGACTCTCGAAAGGCTTATCAATATTCTCAATTCATGTGAATGGTTTAAATTGTCCTCTAAAGAGGCACGGGTTGGCTGACTGAATACAAAAACTCAAGCCAGATATCTGCTGCATACAAGAATCGCATCTTACATTAAAGAAAAATATAGACTCAAGGTGAAGGGATGGTCATTTATACTCCAGGCAAATGGAAAGCAGAAAAAAGCAGGTGTTGCAATCCTATTTGCAGACGCAATAGGCTTCAAACCAACCAAAATAAGGAAGGATAAGGATGGACACTTCATACTTGTTAAAGGTAATACTCAATATGATGAGATCTCAATTATTAATATTTATGCAACCAACCAGAACGCACCTCTATTTATAAGAGAAACTCTAACAGACATGAGCAACTTGATTTCCTCCAGTTCCATAGCAGATGTAGATTTTAACACCCCTTTAGCAGTGCTGGATAGGTCCTCCAAAAAGAAGCTAAGCAAAGAAATTTTAGATTTAAACTTAACCATTCAACATCTGAACTTAACAGACATCCACAGAACATTTCATCCCAACAAAACTGAATACACATTCTTCTCATCAGCCCATGGAACATACTCCAAAATCGACCACATCCTAGGCCACAAATCTAACCTCAGCAAATTTAAAAAAATGGAAATTATTCCTTGCATCTTCTCAGACCATCATGGAATAAATGTTGAACTCAGTAACAACAGGAACCTGCATACCCATACAAAAACATGGAAGCTAAGCAACCTTATGCTGAAGGATAGATGGGTTATAGACGAGAATAAGAAGGAAATCTCCAAATTTTTGGAACAAAACAACAACCAAGACACGAATTACCAGAACCTCTGGGATACTGCAAAGGCAGTCCTATGGGGGAAATTTATAGCACTGTAAGCCTTCCTCAAAAAAAACGGAAAGAGAGGAAGTTAATAACTTAATGGGACATCTCAAGCAACTGGAGAAGGAAGAACACTCCAACCCCAAACCCAGCAGAAGAAAAGACATAACCAAAATCTGAGCAGAATTAAATGAAATTGGAAATAAAAGAATTATACCACAGATCAATAAATCCAAAAGTTGGTTTTCTGAAAAGATCAATAAAATAGATAAACCTTTGGCCAACCTAACCAGGAAAAAAAGAGTAAAATCTCTAATTTCATCAATCAGAAATGGTAACGATGAAATAACAACAGACCCCTCAGAAATTCAAAAACTCCTTAATGAATACTACAAGAAAATCTACTCTCAGAAATATAAAAATCTGAAAAAAATCGACCAATACCTGGAAGTACGCCACCTACCAAGACTTAGCCAGAATGAAGTGGAAATGTTGAACAGGCCTATATCAAGTTCTGAAATAGCATCAACTATACAAAATCTCCCTATAAAGAAAAGCCCAGGACCAGATGGCTTTATGTCAGAATTCTACCAAACCTTTAAAGAAGAACTAGTACCTATATTACTAAACCTCTTCCAAAATATAGAAAAAGAAGGAATATTAACCAACACATTGTACGAAGCAAACATCACCTTGATCCCCAAACCAGGGGAAGACCCAACAAGAAAAGAAAATTATAGACCAATATCACTAATGAATATTGATGCTAAAATACTCAATAAGATCCTAACAAACAGATCCAACAACACATCAAAAAAATTATATACCATGACCGAGTGGGATTTATCTCAGGGTCTCAAGGCTGGTTCAATATACGTAAATCTATAAATGTAATCCACCACATAAACAAACTAAAAACTAAGGACCATATGATTCTTTCAATTGATGCAGAAAAAGCTTTTGATAATATCCAGCATCCCTTCATGATCAGAACACTTAAGAAAATTGGTATAGAAGGGACATTTCTTAAACTAATAGAGGCCATCTACAGCAAACCCACAGCCAATATCCTATTGAATGGAGTTAAATTGAAATCATTTCCACTTAGATCAGGAACCAGGCAAGGTTGCCCATTGTCTCCATTGCTCTTTAACATTGTAATGGAAGTTTTAGCCACTGCAATTAGGGAAGAAAAGGCCATCAAGGGTATCCACATAGGGTCAGAAGAGGTCAAACTTTCACTCTTCACAGATGATATGATCGTATATCTGGAAAACACTAGGGATTCTACTACAAAACTTTTAGAAGTGATGAAGGAATACAGCAGTGTCTCAGGCTACAAAATCAACACCCATAAATCTGTAGCCTTTATCTATACCAACAATAACCAAGCGGATAAAACAGTCAAGGACTCTGTTCCTTTCATAGTAGTGCCAAAGAAGATGAAATATTTGGGAGTATACCTAACAAAGGATGTGAAACATCTCTACAAAGAGAACTATGAAACTTTAAGAAAAGAAATAGCTGAAGATATTAACAAATGGAAAAACATACCATGCTCATGGCTGGGAAGAATCAACAATGTTAAAATGTCCATACTACCCAAAGCAATATATAATTTTAATGCAATTCCTATTAAAACTCCATTGTTATATTTTAAAGATCTTGAAAAAATAATACTTCATTTTATATGGAATCAGAAAAACCTCGAATAGCCAAAACATTACTCAGCAATAAAAACACAGCAGGAGGAATCATGCTACCAGACCTGAGACTGTACTATAAATCGATAGTGATCAAAACAGCATGGTATTGGCACAAAAACAGAAAAGTAGATGTCTGTAACAGAATAGAGAAGCAAGAGATGAATCCAGCTACTTACCGTTATTGATCTTTGACAAGCCAATTAAAAACATTCAGTGGGGAAAAGATTCCCTATTTAACAAATGGTGCTGGGTGAACTGGCTGGCAACCTGTAGAAGATTGAAACTGGACCCACACCTTTCACCGTTAACCAAGATAGACTCTCACTGGATAAAAGATTTAAATTTAAGACATGAAACTATAAAAATACTTAAAGAAAGTGCAGGGAAAACTCTTGAAGGAATCGGCCTGGGTCAATATTTTATGAGGAGAACTCCCCAGGCAATTGAAGCAATATCAAAAATACACTACTGGGACCTGATCAAACTTAAAACCTTCTGCACAGCCAAGAACATAGTAAGTAGAGCAAGCAGACAGCCCTCAGAATGGGAGAAAATATTTGCAGGTTATACCTCTGATAAAGGTCTAATAACCAGAATCCACAGAGAACTCAAATGTATTAGCAAGAAAAGAACACATGATCCCATCTCAGGGTGGGCAAGGGACTTGAAGAGAAACTTCTCTAAAGAAGACAGACGCACGATCTACAAACACATGAAAAAAAGCTCATCATCCTTAATCATCAGAGAAATGCAAATCAAAACTACCTTGAGATATCACCTAACCCCAGTAAGAGTAGCCCACATAACAAAATCCCAAAACCAGAGATGTTGGCGTGGATGTGGAGAAAAGGGCACACTTCTACACTGCTGGTGGGAATGCACACTAATACGTTGTTTCTGGAAGGATATTTGGAGAATACTTAGAGACCTAAAAATAGACCTACCATTTGATCCTATAATTCCTCTACCAGGTTTATACCCAGAAGACCAAAAATCACAATATAACAAAGACATCTGTACCAGAATGTTTATTGCAGCTCAATTCATAATTGCTAAGTCATGGAAGAAGCCCAAGTGCCCATCGACCCACGAATGGACTAGCAAATTGTGGTACATGTATACCATGGAATATTATGCAGCCTTAAAGAAAGATGGAGACTTTACCTCTTTCATGTTTATGTGGATGGAGCTGGAACATACTCTTCTTAGCAAAGTATCTCAGAAATGGAAGAAAAAGTATCCAATGTACTCAGCCCTACTATGAAGCTAAATTATAGCTTTCACATGAAGGCTATAACCCAACTATAGCACAAGACTATGAGGAAAGGGCCAAGGAAGGGGAAGGGAGGGGGGAGGTTAGGGTGGAGGGAGAGTAATGGGTGGGGCCACACCTACGGTGCATCTTAGAATGGGTACAGGTGAAACTTACTAAAGGCAGAATACAAATGTCTACATACAATAACTAAGAAAATGCCATGAAGGCTACGTTGAACCGTTTGATGAGAATATTTCAGATTGTATATGAAACCAGCACATTGTACCCCTTGATTGCACTAATGTACACAGCTATGATTTAACAATAAAAATAAATAAATGTGAATTTCATTGCTTCTAGAAGTTCATTTGACAAGTTTTTGATTCCAAAAAGCTGGGCTAAGAGGGAGCCACATAGGTTGTTGTGCTAACCCTGTGTCCTTCAAAGGAGGACTTACGAGCCAAAAATCTACGCCCATAGATGAGGAATTCAGTTAGGTCCTCTCCAAATACCTACTGTTTAGAACAGCATTAAAAAAGCTGCTGAGCAATTTATAGCACAGCAAAGCTGGAATCCCAGCTCTGCCCTTTACTAGCTGTGTGACCGTGGGTCAGTTACTGAACATCTCTAAACCTGTTTCTTCTACCATTTGCTAGGCAGGCATTTATCTTCTCTGAGCCTTGGATTCCTCAATTACAAGAAGAAACTGATCCTACCTTCCTCATGAGCTTGTTTTAAGGATCAAATGAAATCTGAACACACACACAGCATTGGGAATAATAAACACTGGCTCCCCTAGCTGTCTTTATTATGACTTACTAATGATCTGCTGCATTTCACAAAGGATAATATCTGGTATCTAGAACAGACAGCTTTTTCAGTTCCTTTCATGTCCTCCCCATTTCGGATCCCTTTTCCCCTGGCCCACAGCTCCATCCAAATCACCAGGAAAGCTGTTTGAACGGATGAGAACAAAAGGAGCTGACAGCAGGCAGGAAGCCTGGTGAGCCTACAGGACTCTGGGCACAGTGGCTCTTGCAAATGCCAGCCAGGGGACCTGCTCTGCGGGTGTGTCCCCTGGGACTGAGGCTGAGAGACGGCATCTTAGCCTCCTAGTGGGGCAGCAGTGTGGCTTCAAGTAGAAGTTGCCTTGCTGGGCCTGGGGTGGAGGGGATACCTGAGGGGACATTAATTTATGAACATTCATTTGTACACCTATCTGTGAATCAGCCTCGTAGGAGCGGGGATTAGAGGATGGGGGAGGAGCTCCCTGGCTTGCTCTAAGCTTCCAGATCCTGCACAATGTCACTAAGGGCAGACCTGGAAGATGCCCTACTCTGGGAGGGTCAAAGAAAAGAGAACTAGCCATGTGTGTGGATTTCAACAGGGAGAGATGGCTTCTCTCTGCAGCGCAGGACTCAGCTGCGCTTAGCAGCCATATGAGTGAGTCCTCTGCACCTGCCTTGCCACCCCAAATAGCTGCCTTACAGGTCACCGTGACCATCAAAGGAAATGATGCACACAGAGACATTTGGTGGGCCAGTCCCTGGCACCCAGCACCTGGACTATGCCTGTGGTCAGACAACCCCTGCCCACCCTGCCACCCTGGTGAGTGGCATTCTGGCTATCTGAGGGCCAGCTGGGCAACAGAGTCTGCAGGAGGCTCACTTGCCCCACAAGTGACATTGCTAGTTCTAGGCAGCACCAGACTTATGGATGAAATCCTAATTGTTCTCCCTTATGGAAACTTTGAGGGCCTCATGCTGCACACTTTACTGGCATTACACCCTTCAGACCTCAAAACAGCCTTGTGAGGACACGTTCAGCCTTTCCATCCTACAGTTGGGGAAATCGAGGTTAAATAATCTTCAGCCCAGCTCTCTCCTCTCAGAAGAGACCACCAGGGATTTTTACCCTGTAACAGGAGAGAAGGGCTGAAGAAGAGAGCTGAAGGGGCCAGGAGGGCATTCTTGGAGAGACAGCCACACAGCCTGAATGACATCCTTCACCCTCCATGGGCCTCGGCCCCCCAAAGTCAGAGCATATGCCAGGATCATCCCTGCCTTCGGAACCCATTGAGCACTGGCTTTCCGACTGGCTATTACTTCCTATACGTACTGCAAGCCAGGCCAGGATCTACTTATTCTGAGCAGGGTGGAATGTGTTCCCTATTATCTTCCTTGTCACAGAACACCTGTATTCTAGGTTCCAACTCTGAGTTTTAAATTGTGTTGTTCCTGGGGCCCCGGGCCAGGAAAAGGTTCAGGGTGGGGGTAAGGGTGACGGAAGAGAAGGGCTGGTGTGTTCATAGTTCTAATTTACTGATAGCAATTAGCTTCCTAAACCGGCTAACCTTTCAACCTTCTGCCTGCCTTCACTGGGGGAACTATTGACATTTAGAATCTATCTGCAACCCAAGTGCTGCAGTGAGCACGGCAATGTTTTTTTAATGGGGACTTGCACCGTGGCTGTGTTCTCCCCGCCCTGTGCCATTTGCATACTTTCAGGGTATAGGTCGAGCTGCATTTTAACAGGTTTGCTGGCTGTCTGGAGAAGAGAGTGCCAGTGATTGCGGGAATTATACATATGGTATCCAGATGCAACTCCTTTTGCATCCTTTCACCCTCTCTGTTCTGGTTCATGCCAGAAGGAGGCAGAAAGAGTGCATCTGGGATGGGGCCTGGAGCTTTACTCCCTCAGGATCTGATAGCCCTGGCCAAGAGCCCACACCCTCCCCAGGGCAGGTCATGCCTTCCAGTGGTTAGTATCTCTAGCCCAGCCAGGGGCCTTTCCTGAATTTTAAATCCACTCATCAGTCCATCTGGTCATTCATTCAATCAACTAAAATTTGTCAAGGACTTATCATGTGCTGGGCCCTGATATAGGTGCTGGTGATGCAGCAGAGAATGCAACAGACCCAGCCTCGCCCTCACAGAACCTCTGTTTTGAGGCAGAGGATAAAAAAGTAAGTGCAACTCATGGAATGTCAGCTGTGCCATGTGCTTGGGAGAACAATATGGGAGGGAGTGGGAGAGGGAGCGTTGGGATGGAGACCTGCTTCTTTTTTTTTTTTTAAGACAGTCTCATTATGTGGCCCTGGGTAGAGTGCTGTGCTTTCACAGCTCACAGCAACCTCAAACTCTTGGGCTTAAGCGATTCTCTTGCCTCAGCCTCTCAAGTAGCTGGGACTACAGGTGCCTGCCACAACACCTGGCTATTTTTGTTGTTGTTGTTGTTGTCATTGTTGTTTAGCTGGCCTGGGCTGGCTCAAACCCGCCAGCCTTGGTGCATGTGGCTGGCACTGTACACACTGTACTATGGGTGCCGAGCCATTTAATTTTTTTTTTTTTGAGACAAAGTCTCACTCTGTCGTTCTGGGTAGAGTACCAGGACTGTGATGTCACAGTTCACAGCAGCCTCAAACTCTTGGGCTCAAGTGATCCTCCTGCCTCAGCCTCCCAAGTAGCTGAAAATACAGATGCCCACCACCGCACCAGGCTTATTTTTCTATTTCTATTTTATTTATTTATTTATTATTTATTTATTTATTGAGACAGAGCCTCAAGCTGTCGCCCAGGGTAGAGTGCCATGGCATCACAGCTCACAGCAACCTCCAACTCCTGGGCTTAAGCGATTCTCTTGCCTCAGCCTCCCAAGGAGTTGTGACTACAGGTGCCCGCCACAACTCCTGGCTATTTTTTGGTCATAGGTGTCATTGTTGTTTGGCAGGCCTAAGCTGGATTTGAACCCGCCAGCTCTGGTGTATGTGACTGGCACCTTAGCTGCTTGAGCTACAGGTGCCAAGCCTATTTTTCTATTTTTAGTAGAGACAACGTCTCACTTTTACTCAGGCTGGTCTCTAATCCCTGAGCTCATGCGATCCACCTGCCTTGGCCTCCCAGAGTGCTACGATTACAGGCACGAGCCACCACGCTCAGCCCAAGACCTGCACTTTTAATACAGTGGTCAGGACACATTTGAGCAAAGACCTGAAGTAGTGAGCAGTGAGCCACAGGGCAGCAGAGGGAAAAGCCACTGCAAAGGCTCTCACCGTCCCAAGAGAGACCTGCCATGCTCAGGGGACAGGAAGGAAGTCAGTGTGGGTAGAGATGAGTGAGCAAGGCTGAGAGAGGTAGGCAAGGATCTCACACGGCCTGAGACACCCGCAGCGGGTCTATGGCTCTTACTCAGAATGTGCTGGTGGCCACTGGAGGCCTGGCATGGTCTGACCAACGTTTGCAAAGGCCCACTCTGGCAGCTATGTGGAAAACAGGGTTTAAGACAGTGATTTTCAACTGAGGTGCTGCAAGAGGATCTTAGGAGTACTGTGAAAAAAATTTTTTTTTAATTGTTTTAAAGTCAAGCATGAAAAATTTTAAAGATCCTGAATTAAATTATTTTCAAAAGAAGTTCAAAACACAGTAAGTATACTTTTTTTTTAGCTTTTTTTTTTTTTTTTAAGAGACAGAGTCTCACTTTGTCGCCCTCAGTAGAGTGCCATGGCATCACAGTTCACAGCAACCTCCAGCTCATGGGCTTAGGCGATTCTCTTGCCTCAGCCTTCCGAGTAGCCGGGACTACAGGCACCTGCCATGACACTTGGCTATTTTTTGTTGCAGTTTAACCAGGGCCGGGTTTGAACCCGCCACCCTCGGTATATGGGGCCAGCGCCCTACTCACTGAGCCACAGGCGCCAACCACTTATTTATTTATTTATTTATTTGTGGTTTTTGGCCAGGGCTGGGCTTGAACCCGCCACCTCTGGCATATGGGGCTGTTGCCCTACTCCTTTGAGCTACAGGCGCCGCCTTCCCTCCCCCTTTTTTTTGATCAACATAATTTAAGTGTGTCATGGAAGTTTAACTGTTCAAGTGTGCTGAGAGATTAAAAAAGGTTGAAAAACACTATTTGGGGGGATGGAGAAAAAGGTTGGAGAGTGGTTAGGAGGCTCTGGCAGTAATCCAAGCAAGAGGTTATTACAGCTCCCCAGAGAAAGGGAGTCCACGTACTGTCCCTGGCGAGGGCCACCCTGACCGTCAGGAAGCACTGTAACACATGCCAGGGCTCAGCCAAGTGCTGGCCTCAGGATTCCCAGGCCATTTCAGAGGCTGGCATTGCCCTCTGGGAGGCTTAAAGCCTATCTTAGGGCAAGAAGATGCCTGAGTCAAAAGATAATTAGCCTCACCCAGCAGCATTTGCTCAGAGCTCCTCCCAAGGGAAGCGCTGAGGGCTGTGGGTTCAGAGAAGCAGGGCACGGGCATTTTGCCTGCCAGATATGAGCTCAGAGGACAATAATTACTACAAACACGAGGCCTCATAGCACTTTAACTCTTACAAAATACTTTCACCTTAGGGTGTATGGTACATCTCTTGGGGGTGGGACACTATTCTAAGAGGGACTTTACCTAACAAATGCAAACTTTGTAACCTAATTCTTTGTATTCTCAACCCGAAACAATTAAAAAATACTTTCACCTACATCATCTCCTGGGAGTCTCACAATAACCCCTCACGTTAGGTATTGGTACTTTATTACTGTTGTTCCTGTTCCCATTCTGCAGATGAAGCAACTGAGCCCTCCGCTGGGATCAGAGAGGGAGTAAAGGCTGGGAGATGAATGTGGGTGGGGAGACGCCAGACCCTGAAAGCCCTGAGCCCCACTGCCTTCCACCTCCACGCCAGACAAGCCCCTTCAGCTTAAAGAGGACGGAAAGGGAAGCAGGAAAAAAGGCAGTTTTCCTTCTCGCCACACCCCCCAAGACTTTGAGGAAGTGACTCTGAGATGGCCCGTCCCAGACTGACCCAGTCCAAGAGCCCATTTTCCTCCATAGGAATCTGTCCAGCTTCATCCAGGAACAAAAAAAAGGCACAGAAAGAAGACAAAGGTTGGCTCATCCTAAGTCAGTCCTCTCAAAGGCTTGTTCACACGCAGCCCGCCAGATGAGAGAGTTTGCCCGACCTCCTCAGACCGCCATGCCCGAGTTGCTAAATGAAGGTGCTGGCGGCGCCATTCAGACTGGAGGGCTCAGCCTCCGGGGCACCGCTCTGCAGCCCTGTGCCTGGGTGTAGCTTGTGCTCTTGTGGCTGACCAGGGATTTGAACTCAGAGGGGAGGGAGGAAGGGAGGGAGAGAGTGACCAGGAAGGGGAAGTCCGTCATCTCGGGCCACCTGTGGTCCTCTTGGCACCTGCCCCCTCAGTCGCTCATTTGGACTCCCATGAGAATGAGTGCTGTGCAGTCTAGTGGAACTTCTGTGGAAATTTGAGCTCACACTTATAATAGATTTATAAGAACTGTGTGGACATGTTTGCTGTTTTTTCAGCCCCTCCTAAGTGATGCCATTATGGTGGACATAACTCTTATTTATTCCATCAGCAGGCTGCTGGCAACGGCACAAAAATAGATTTGGAGAATTTATCTCATACATGCATCATGAGAAAGCGGTAAAGGCGTGCAGGTGAGATTTATGTGGGCGGGGGCAGCATCCATCATCCCCACTTTCGCATTAATGCTGCTCCTCAAAGAGAGGCATTGCCCTCCTTAATCAGAGCACAGTAATTGTTTAAACTTCCTTCCCGCCACGGCTCATGGCTCCTGTTTGCTCTCCAGGTGGGGCTGCGCTGGGGGCACAGCGTTTGCTTTCAGAGAACAGCAGGATCAATGGAAAATTAAGACAGAGAGACGATGGCCCAGTGTCCTTGCAACTTCCTCCTAAAGGAAGGTGTTGTCCAGAGCTAAGAAGTTCCACAGAAGGGATGCTTAGGTGTTTGGGAAGAGGTTTGTTGGGTGTGTGCATCAAAAAAGCTCTCAAAAACACACAGAGGTTCCCGTCTCCAAATACACCAGCTTCATTCCTGATCCACATCTGTGGCTGTGATGTTACTTCTACTCAAAATGCCTTTTCTCCCTTCTGTCTATTCCGGACCTACGGGTTCTTCAAAGTCCAGATCAAATCACGTTCTTTCTCAATGCTTTCCCTGACTGTTGGCAGACAGGGGTAGGAAATGAATGGTGCATGAGTGGATGGGGGATGGATGGGCTAGTGGGTCAGTGTGTGAATGTGTGTGGGGAAATGATAAATGGATACTTCTTATAACTGTTTGCTAAACTAAGAGGAGAAGCATGAGGGGCCTCCCCTCACTGGGTGGGAGGCTGTACTAGGGGGCTTCCAGGGACCTTCCTATTCTGATATTCACCAAGTGTCCTCCCCCGACAGACCCTCTCATCTTCCAACAGCTAAACCACAGGGGAGGGTTCTCAACTCTGGCTACATATTGGAATCTTCAGGGAACATAAAAAAAAACAAACCCAACAAAACAAAACCAAAGTTTAGTCCCAAATAACTTAGACTCTCTGGGTATGGGCCATCAGTATTATTTTACTGCCTGGGTGATTCTAATATGCAGCCCAACTTGGGAGAACCAACTTAGGTTCTGGATGATCCAATCTTTTTTTTTTTTTTTTTGGCCGGGGCTAGGTTTGAACCCGCCACCTTCAGCATATGGGACCGGCGCCCTACTCCTTGAGCCACAGGCGCCGCCCTTGGATGATCCAATCTTTAATTGCTATAGTAAATGCTCAGTGGATGGGTGGGTTGATGGGGAGATGAAAAGACAGGTGGACGGGGTGTGGATGGATAGATGGATGAGTGCATAAGTAAATAGGAGATCAATGGATTGCTCTGTGTGTGTGTGAATGTGTGTGAAGAAAATGGTAAGTGGATACTTTTTATAATTGTTTGCTACTTTATTTTTTAATTTCAGATTAATGTGAGAGTACAAACAATTAGGTTATAATGTTTGCAATTGTTAGGTAGAGTCCCTATTGTAGGTGTGTCCTGCACCCACCAGCCTGTGCCATATACCCTTCCATTGTGCCCATTAAGTGGGAATTGAATTGAGTTTTTCTCTTATGTGGGTGTGTTAGATCATCTGCTGGTTCATATTAGTACTGAGTACATTGGATACTTGCTTTTCCATTCTTGTGATACCCTAAGAAGAATGTGTTTCAGTTCCATCCAGGTTAATACAAAAGATGTATTCTTCTCCTTCTTTTTAATGGCTGAATAGTATTCCATGGTGCAAGTTTGCTACTTTTATTGAATTAGCCTAGTCTTCTCATCAAGACTAGGAGTGTCCTTAGGGCAAGGATTTTTCCAATCTTTTGTGATCCTCCACAGTGCTTAGCATAGAGCCAGCATGGTGTTCCACAAGTGCTCAAAGGAGTACTAACATCATTGTGTGCTAAAAGCACTAGATATGAGAAGATAAGGGTTTAAAAATTACAACTTCGAGGAACAATCCAAGATAGCCGTCGAGTAACAGCTTCCCTGCAACAGGGCATGGTGAGTCTGGGGAGATAAGACTCCAGGCATCTCTGGCTGCTGGGATCTGCCTATAATCAACCCTTTGAGGATACAAGGAGTCAGCAAGGGACTTCTGGACCCCAAGAAGAGGACAAAAACAGTGGAAAACTGGCAAGTGGTTGCGTGTGTTCGATCAACCTAATCCCGCCGGCAGCCGTAAGTACAAGCAGCAGTGAGACTGCAAACCGGAAAGGCCTTACCTGTGAACTGATTTGGTGTTTTTGGACTTGCCACTTAGTTGAACTGCTTGAGCTTGAGAGAGCTCAAGAGAGCTTGAGCAGGAGTGCGGAGAACTTTGGGCATTATCTAGGGCCCCAGACTGAGCCGCTGGGCCAGACAGAGCTAATAGTGTTTGGCTCTGGGCCGCAGGGAGCCATTGTGAGAGAACTGCCCTGGCAAGCTCCACCCTCAGGGTTGTAGAGCAAGGATCGGGCGGGAGCTAGTAACCTAGTGATTAAGCAGCCTAAAGGCGGGGACTGAGCTGCCTTACAGCCTTAATCCTCAGGGGCAGAGTGAGAACGGTTTTGGCAAACTGGAGCCTCGGACTGTTGCCCTGGGTGGAGTGCCGTGGTCTCACAGCTCATAGCAACCTCAAACTCCTGGGCTTGGCACCGCCTGGACCTCCATAAGAGCTGCGCCACGACCCCCAACCTGCGACCTGTGCCAGCCGGGTATCCGCATGCCCTGACCAGGAACTGCGGAAGCCACGCACCCCTGCTTCCTCCATCCTGTACCCTCCCTGCCTCCACACTGGCCTGCTAATCTGGCCAGGGTCTCTGGTAGCCATGTGCCCTCCAGAGCCCTCCCTGCCTCTGTGCAGAGCCCTTCTCCTGGCCAGAGACAGCTGGAGCCTTGGACTCTCTGTGCCAAAGTCACTGGGTGCCAGGCACTTTCAGAACCGTACATACCACCTCCTGCCCTGTTGCTGGATCTGGCTGTGTCACACTCTGGAGTTGCTTCCGCAACCAGAACTCCCTGGCTGGGGCAGCCCCAGAGGAGCTACACAGGGTCACTCCCTACAAAGATACAGCAACAATAGAGTGATCCCACTGGGGTCAAATCTTGGGGAGACATTTCCCCAACTCTGAGGATGGCCAGAGGCAATGGTGAAAAACAATCATGAGGTGAAATCAACAGAAAAACTCTGGCAATATGAATCATCAGAGTAGGTCAACTCCCCCACGGATCAATGGGGCAGACACAGCACAAGATCCCATGCACAAACGAATAGCTGAGATGTCAGAAATCGAATTCAGAATCTGGATAGCAAATAAGATCAAATTAGAATTCCAAGCAGTAACCCAAAAGATATCTCAAGAATTCAACGAATTCAAAGACCAAATGACCAAAGATTTTGACACATTGAGACAAGAAGTTGCAGCCCTCAAAGATCTGAGAAACACAGTAGAATCCCTCAGTAACAGAATAGAGCAAGCAGAAGAAAAGACCTCTGACATTGAAGACAAAGCTTTCAAATGCTCCCAAACTCTCAAAGAGGAAGAGAAATGGAGGGCAAAAACAGATCACTCTCTCAGAGAGCTCTGGGATAATTTGAAGAAAACCAATATTCATCTTATAGGGATCCCCAAAAGCGACGAAGTGGCTTCACAAGGCATAGAGTCTTTTCTCCATGAGATTATGAAGGAGAACTTTCCAGAACTTTCCAGACATGCCAAGAGATTCTGAAATTCAGATAGCAGACAGTTTCAGAACTCCAGCATGACTCAACCCAAATAAGACATCCCCCAGACACATCATAATCAATTTCACTAAAGTTAATATGAAAGAGAAAATTCTGAAAGCAGCCAGACAAAAGAAAACCATCACCTACAAGGGCAAGAATATTAGAATAACTGCAGATCTCTCTGCTGAAACCTTTCAAGCTAGAAGAGGATGGTCATTGACTTTTAATCCCCTAAAACAAAATAACTTTCAACCCAGGATCCTGTACCCAGCTAAACTGAATTTCATTTATGATGGAGAAATTAAATACTTCAATGACATTCACATGTTGAAGAAATTTGCCATAACTAAACCAGCTCTCCAGGATATTCTCAGACCTATCTTCCATAAAGACCAGCATAATCATCCACCACAAAACTAAACCCACCCAGAAAATTTTGATCAAATTCCAAATTCCACAGTCGCAAAAGGATTAAAAATATCCACTGGACTCTTGAAAGGCTTATCAATATTCTCAATTCATGTGAATGGTTTAAATTGTCCTCTAAAGAGGCACAGGTTGGCTGACTGGATACAAAAACTCAAGCCAGATATCTGCTGCATACAAGAATCGCATCTTACATTAAAAGACAAATATAGACTCAAGGTGAAGGGATGGTCATCTATACTCCAGGCAAATGGAAAGCAGAAAAAAGCAGGTGTTGCAATCCTATTTACAGACGCAATAGGCTTCAAACCAACCGAAATAAGGAAGGATAAGGATGGACACTTCATACTTCTTAAAGGTAATACTCAATATGATGAGATTTCAATTATTAATATTTATGCACCCAACCAGAATGCACCTCAATTTATAAGATAAAGTCTAACAGACATGAGCAACTTGATTTCCTCCAGTTCCATAGTAGTTGGAGATTTTAACACCCCTTTAGCAGTGCTAGATAGATCCTCCAAAAAGAAGCTAAGCAGGGCGGCGCCTGTGGCTCAAGGAGTAGGGCACCGGTCCCATATGCCGCAGGTGGCGGGTTCAAACCCAGCCCCAGCCAAAAACCACACACACACAAAAAAAGAAGCTAAGCAAAGAAATTTTAGATTTAAACTTCACCATTCAACATCTGGACTTAACAGACATCTACAGAACATTTCATCCCAACAAAACTGAATACACATTCTTCTCATCAGCCCACGGAACATACTTCAAAATCAACCACATCCTAGGCCACAAATCTAACCTCAGCAAATTTAAAAAAATAGAACTTATTCCTTGCATCTTCTCAAACCATCATGGAATAAAAGTTGAACTCAATAACAACAGGAATCTGCATACCCATACAAAAACATGGTAGCTAAACAACCTTATGCTGAAGGATAGATGGGTTATAGACGAGATTAAGAAGGAAATCTCCAAATTTTTAGAACAAAACAACAATCAAGACACGAATTACCGGAACCTCTGGGAAACTGTAAAGGAGGTCCTAAGAGGGAAATTTATAGCACTGCAAGCCTTCCTCAAGAAAATGGAAACAGAGGAAGTTAATAACTTAATAAGACATCTCAAGCAACTGGAGAGGAAGAACACTCCAACCCCAAACCCAGCAGAAGAAAAGAAATAACCAAAATCAGAGCAGAATTAAATGAAATTGAAAATAAAAGAATTATACCACAGATCAATAAATCCAAAAGTTGGTTTTTTGAAAAGATCATAAAATAGATAAACCTTTGGGCAACCTAACCAGGACAAAAAAAGTAAAATCTCTAATTTCATCAATCAGAAATGGTAACGATGAAATAACAACAGACCCCTCAGAAATTCAAAAAATCCTTGACGAATACTACAAGAAACTCTACTCTCAGAAATATGAAAATCTGATAGAAATCGACCAATACCTGGAAGTATGCCACCTACCAAGACTTAGCCAGAATGAAGTGGAAATGTTGAACAGGCCTATATCAAGTTCTGAAATAGCATCAACTATACAAAATCTCCCTATAAAGAAAAGCCCCGGACAGATGGCTTTACGTCAGAATTCTACCAAACCTTTAAAGAAGAACTAGTACCTATATTACTAAACCTCTTCCAAAATATAGAAAAAGAAGGAATATTAACCAACACATTGTACGAAGCAAACATCACCTTGATCCCCAAACCAGGGGAAGACCCAACAAGAAAAGAAAATTATAGACCAATATCACTAATGAATATCGATGCTAAAATACTCAATAAGATCCTAACAAACAGAATCCAACAACACATCTAAAAAATTATACACCACGACCAAGTCGGATTTATCCCAGTGTCTCAAGGCTGGTTCAATATACATAAATCTATAAATGTAATTCAGCACATAAACAAACTAAAAACTAAGGACCATATCATTCTTTCAATTGATGCAGAAAAAGCTTTTGATAATATCCAGCATCCCTTCATGATCAGAACACTTAAGAAAATTGGTATAGAAGGGACATTTCTTAAACTAATAGAGGACATCTACAGCAAACCCACAGCCAATATCGTATTGAATGGAGTTAAATTGAAATTATTTCCACTTAGATCAGGAACCAGGCAAGGTTGCCCATTGTCTCCATGGCTCTTTAACATTGTAATGGAAGTTTTAGCCACTGCAATTAGGGAAGAAAAGGCCATCAAGGGTATCCACATAGGGTCAGAAGAGATCAAACTTTCACTTCTCGCAGATGATATGATCATATATCTGGAAAACACTAGGGATTCTACTACAAAACTTTTAGAAGTGATGAAGGAATACAGCAGTGTCTCAGGCTACAAAATCAACACCCATAAATCTGTAGCCTTTATATATACCAACAATAACCAAGCCAAACAGTCAAGGACTCTATTCCTTTCACAGTAGTGCCAAAGAAGATGAAATATTTGGGAGTATACCTAACAAAGGATGTGAAACATCTCTACAAAGAGAACTATGAAACTCTAAGAAAAGAAATAGCTGAAGATGTTAACAAATGGAAAAACATACTATGCTCATGGCTGGGAAGAATCAACATCGTTAAAATGTCCATACTACCCAAAGAAATATATAATTTTAATGCAATTCCTACTAAAGCTCCATTGTCATATTTTAAAGATCTTGAAAAAGTAATACTTCGTTTTATATGGAATCAGAAAAACCTCGAATAGCCAAAACTATTCAGCAATAAAAACACAGCAGGAGGAATCACGCTACCAGACCTGAGACTGTACTATAAATCGATAGTGATCAAAACAGCATGGTATTAGCACAAAAACAGAGAAGTAGATGTCTGGAACAGAATAGAGAAGCAAGAGATGAATCCAGCTACTTACCATCATTTGATCTTTGACAAGCCAATTAAAAACATTCAGTGGGGAAAAGATTCCCTATTTAACAAATGGTGCTGGGTGAACTGGCTGGCAACCTGTAGAAGATTGAAACTGGACCCACACCTTTCACCGTTAACTAAGATAGACTTTCACTGGATTAAAGATTTAAACTTAAGGCATGAAACTATAAAAATACTTGAAGAAACTTCAGGGAAAACTCTTGAAGGAATCAGCCTGGGTCAATATTTTATGAGGAGGACTCCCCAGGCAATTGAAGCAGTATCAAAAATACACTACTGGGACCTGATCAAACTAAAAACCTTCTGCACAGCCAAGAACATAGTAAATAAAGCAAGCAGACAGCCCTCAGAATGGGAGAAAATATTTGCAGGTTATACCTCTGATAAAGGTCTAATAACCAGAATCCACAGAGAACTCAAATGTATTAGCAAGAAAAGAACACGTGATCCCATCTCAGGGTGGGCAAGGGACTTGAAGAGAAACTTCTCTAAAGAAGACAGATGCACAATCTACAAACACATGAAAAAAAGCTCATCATCCTTAATCATCAGAGAAATGCAAATCAAAACTACCTTGAGATATCACCTAACCCCAGTAAGAGTAGCCCACATAACAAAATCCCAAAACCAGAGATGTTGGTGTGGATGTGAGAAAAGGGTACACTTCTACACTGCTGGTGGGATGTACACTAATACGTTCCTTCTGGAAGGATGTTTGGAGAATACTTAGAGACCTAAAAATAGACCTGCTTTTCAATCCTATAATTCCTTTACTAGGTTTATACCCAGAAGACCAAAAATCACAATATAGCAAAGACATCTGTACCAGAATGTTTATTGCAGCCCAATTCATAATTGCTAAGTCATGGAAGAAGCCCAAGTGTCCATTGACTCACGAATGGACGAGCAAATTGTGGCACATGTACACCATGGAATATTATGCAGCCTTAAAGAAAGATGGAGACTTTACCTCTTTCATGTTTACATGGATGGAGCTGAAACATATTCTTCTTAGCAAAGTATCTCAGGAATGGAAGAAAAAGTATCCAATGTACTCAGCCCTACTATGAAGCTAAATTATAGCTTTCACATGAAGACTATAACCCAACTATAGCACAAGACTATGGGGAAAGGGCCAAGGAAGGGGAAGGGAGGGGGAAGGTTAGGGTGGAGGGAGGGTAATGGGTGGGGCCACACCTACGGTGCATCTTAGAATGGGTACAGGCGAAACTTACGAAAGGCAGAATACAAATGTCTACATACAGTAACTACGAAAATGCCATGAAGGCCACGTTGAACAGTTTGTTGAGAATATTTCAGATTGTATATGAAACCAGCACATTGTACCCCTTGATTGCACTAATGTACACAGCTATGATTTAACAATAAAAAAAAATTACAACTTCACTGAGTGGGACTTTAGTCAAGTTAATTAACCTAACTTAGATTTCTCATGGTGTGAGTAATAACAATTTGTCAGGATCAAGTGGCACAAGTAATTTTGAAGTGTAGTAACCTAGGGGAACAGGGTTATTACTATTATCATTATCATTATTTAGTTCCCCAAATCAACAGCAGGGTTCCCAACCTCCCTTGAATTGCTGGTAGTCAGTGGCCATCCTGCCTTTGGCGACATTTTAGTAGCCACCTTCAAGGCACAAACCCCCTAAGGATGGTCCAGACATTCTGGAAGCCCTTGAATGCTAACATTGACCCCCTCATTCCCAGCCAGGAACTAGGACTCAGCCACTCCTCCCTTGGCACCTTTGAGCTCCACCGGAGGTGTTAGCCTTTTTCTTGACAGTTTCTCCCACTTTTCCCAACGTCCCCAGACCCCTTAGGTCCTCAGCTGTTGGCTCCACAGAGTCCCCAGAAACTTCCTGGCAACACTACCTGTCCTAAGCCCTGTCTCCGAAGTGCCACCTGGTGGGCTGATGCAGCAGCTCTAACCAGCCCTTCTCCCCCGGACTGTCACCATCCTGCACTCTAGCCATCCACATGAAGAAACAAAGGCGATCAGTCCCCTTCTGCTTTGAAATTCTCTGTGGGCTCTTGCGGGAGGATCTCCCACAGCCTGATCATAACAGGTTCTCTGGCTTTGGCTGCAGCTCCCTCTATCCTCCGAGCCTGAGCTCCTGCCACATGGACTATCCAACATTTCCCAGACTGCCTGGGCCCTCTCCAACTTCAGCCTTTGCACATTCTGTTCCCACTGCTGGCATACCACTCCCCCAGCCCAGCCTCTCCCTTGAAAACCCCCAAATCATTCTTTAAAAATCACCTCTAGGATCCTCTTGATGAAGATGGGCCTGGGCAGAGTTGAGTGGCCTAGAAAATGGTGAATGAGAGAACACATGGAACACATGGGCTTCCAATGTGTTCTTTTACAAATATCAATATAAGAATGGCAAATAATACAATTAGGACTTCACTCAACTTTATATAAGTCTTCATTTTTAACACACAGTCATCGAGGGGTACTTTTAAATAGGGAACTACCTTGAGAGATTTGGTATAGTCCTCAAACTTGAGGCACAGGTAAGATTATGGAGGCGGTAAAGGGAATATTAAAAGAGGAAAGGAAAAGGCCGGGCTGGTTATTAAATCACGATGGGGAGAATAATTCTAGCATTCTGGGAGGTCAAGGTGGGAGGATCGACTGAGGTCAGGAGTTTGAGACCAGCCCGAGCAAGACAGAAACCCTCATCTCTACAAAAAATAGAAAAAATTAGCCAGGCATAGGGGTGTGTGCCAATAGTGCCAGCAACTTGGGAGGCTGAGGCATGAGGATTGCTTGAGTCCAGGAATTTGAGGTTGCTGTGAGCTAGGCTGATGCTACAGCACTCTTGCCAGGGCAACAGAGCAAGACTGTCTCAAAAAAAAAAAAAAAGAGGAAAGGAAGGGAGGGAGTGCAAAGAGAATAAAAAAGGATGGAATATAAAGTGGAAGAGTCCAGAAGGCATATGTCTATATCTTGAGATTATAAAGGAGTCAGTTCTCTAGAAGCAGGCAATAGAAGCAGGTAAAATTACTGGTGTAGACAAAGAGTACTGAGTAACTGGGTAACCATCCCTCCTGTAATGCACCGCACAAGAACAAGTAAATTTCACTAACTCAGGATTGATAAAATACACCCAAAATTCTAAGAGGAATTGCTCATTGCCCTCAGACAAGATGCCTGCTCGAACTATACGAATTTGCCTCTGATATGGTGGCAAACTACTGAACCTTTAGATTATTTTATGAAATGTGATGTATAAATACTCTGGCCCATTGGCACTTAGGATTCAATAAAACTACAGAGATTCACTGGCTCAGGATAAAGCTCATATAAAGTTCATGTTCTTTAGCTAATGCAGCTTTCAATTATGCTCACCCATTTTAAACTGTAAAAGATGTAATGTTAATCAAACATTTAATTTGCAAGTGTTTTTCTTCGTAAATGTCATGTACAAGGAGATCTTCAGACGTGATCCACAACGTAATTGCATGAGGGGGCCTTGTTCAGTAGAGCGTGTTTGCGCTGGTGCGTGAGAGTGGGGAGGAGAGAAACAGCCTCCTTGGTTCCAATGCTCTGTGAATTTCTTTTCTCATTTCAGAGTATGGAGCGTTTGGAAAATAAAACGGGTGCTATTTATAATGTTTTGTAACATTTGAGTCTCAACTCAATTTTCACAGTAAAGATCTTGCCCCTGAAGCAAGCTCTGCAATTCAAAGACCGAGTCCGTGTAAGGGGCCGATTTGTTGTTCAATTATCGGTTCTTAAAACACAATGGGGAGAAGCCGTACACGGCCACACTGCTTGGGTTTTTAAATATGAAACAACCTCAACATGATTTGGGCACCTTGAGGCAGGGGTAGGGTCCATCTCTCTCCTAGAAACTACTCAGGAAAGAAAAGAAGCCCCAAATTCCAGAGGCAGAAGAATGGGCTTTCTGACCCTTAGAAGGCATTTCAGCTGCCACTGCAGGAGTGTGGCTTTGCACGGCACCAGGTCAAAGGCTTTGGGAAAGCGTGGAGGCAGATGGCTGTGATAGGGTGATCCAGGCCATTAGTACTTGAAACGTGGTTCCAACCCAGCAGCACGGGCATCTGAGTCTGGACCATTACCTCCAAGGTCCCTCCTCATCCAGAAATTCAGGCTCCACATCTCCTCCCCTTTCTTAAGAGCAATTGTTTTGTTTTGTTTCCTTGCTCTGTCCCCTGAGGTGGAGTGCAGTGATGGGAATCATAGTTTACTACAGCCTTGAACTCGTGGGCTGGAGTGATCCTCCTGCCTCAGCCTCCCACGTAGCTCAGACTACATCTATGAACCATTATTCCCAGCCAATTTTTTAAAGTTTTTGTAGAGATGGGTCTTGCTATGTTGCCCAAGCTGGTCTTGAGCTCCTGGCCTCAAGTCATCCTCCCGCCTTGGGCTCCCAAAGTGGTGGGATTTCAGGCACGAGCCACCATGCTCCCAGCTGGATTTTAACAAGATCCCCATGTTTCTGATGGGCACATTACAATGCAAGAGGTGTTGGCCTAGTTGTGCCCCATCCAGTCTTCCCAATCACTGCAAGCCTCTGCATTTCTTGGTGTCCTGCGCCTGGAGAGATGAGGAGGAGCTGCAGACAGAGGTGGTGGGGAGATGGAGCAGGGCTTAAATTTCTGAGGCTCACTTTGCCATCTGTAAAATGGGAGATGAAAATACCAGCCCTCCTCAGAGTTGTTGTGAGGAGTATAAGCAAGATATCATAGACATAGTGCCTAGCCCAGTAGTTCTCCTCTCACAGGAGCCCAGCACACCATGTGGACAGCCATGCTAGCAAGAACTTTAGCCTGCCCTGATCTTGAGCATCAGGCCTGCAACGCTTAGCTCAGGCAAGGACATCTTTATCTCCAGATAAGGAAACAAAAGCCAGAGAAGAAAGCAGGGCCCCTCATGGTATGAGTCTGTAGGTATCAGTAATGTCGAAAGGTGAGCTCAACCAGGGGACCTCACCTACTGAAAACAAGCATGCTATCAAGAACCAGTCTAGGGGCTTAGGAAGCTGCGGCTCCAGTCTAGACTCAGCCAGGAACTTGCTGTGTTGCTTTGGGCCTCAGTTTCCCCACCTGGGACACAGAGAGGGTGAGATTCATCACCTGCAAGGTCCCTCCTCACCCCTTTCTTCTCCGATTCTGCTCAGGGATGCCAGGAGCAGCTTTCACCAAGCCGCATGCGGACTTTTCTCACTGGGAAAATTAATTCAGTCCTCAATGTTGCAGTCTATAAATTACTGGCCAATCTGTTTCAGAAATATTAAAGGAACATTTATAAATTGCTTCTTCCATTCAATGCTGAGAAATAAAGATCTTGGGGCCTTCAGATGTTTATCTTACTTAAAGCCACAGCACGAATCAATCTCCCCCAGCCTTCATGGGAGAGAACATCATTTCAGGAGAGGGGAGGTATATGTCAGGCTGACTCTCCCCTCACGTTTCTCTATTCCTTGTTCTTGAGAACTCCCTTCCCAAAATTCAAACTGGAGACTTTTAGCAAAGAAAAGTGAGGGTGTGAGGGTGGGGAGTCAGGGAAGAGGAGAGGTTGGTCAGAGGCAGGCAGCTGGGGTTGGGCAGACTCCCCTGACCAGCTCTTGCAGGGCAGAGGACAATGTGCTCCCTCACGGAGCCTGAGAACAGGGCCAGAGAAGTTAAGCTGTCTTTTGCAGTAATTGATTTTGACAGCATAACAAGTTAATTTGTCACTGTTTTGCAACTTCTTTGAGAATGCATCGGTAAGCAGAGTCCCACAGGACACCTTGTAATCACTTGTAAACTCAAATTAGGTCTCCCAGTTAAATATTGTTGATATCAGGTACAGCTGGGCTCCTACCAGTGACTACAAATGTGATGCTTTCACCTTTTCTATTACATCAAGGACATGCTCTGGCTAGAGGTGATACAAGTAGATGAAGGTCAAGTTCTAGGTACCATCATTCCAAAGTGATTGCACTAATTGGAAACATCTTTATGGGAGGGGCAGACAGGCAGACTACATCCTGCACCCCTTAAATACACACTTACCACTTACCCTCTGCTCCGTTATTCTGCTTATGTTTAAGCTCATTGACATGTCATCATGAAAAATGAAACAAATGAGGATTAAAAAAGACTTGTGCGGGGCCCAGCTCCTTAAGTAGAATTAATACTTGAACTAACCCCCCTTTCAGCAGGGTTTTCTGCATACTTTATTACAACAGTTTTTATCAGGAACAGTTATTTTAATACCAGGCCATAAAGACAAAATCAGGTGGTAGCTTTATTTCCCAAGAGTTAAATATTAATTGGCACACAAAAGGAATATAAAAATGACATGGGGAACAAATATTCTAGCTTCCTGCAAAGTGAAAAGAATTCTTTAATATTAGCATCTCCACGATAGGGTGCACACTGAGGCTTAATTAAACTGCACAATTATTCTAAGACTTTTTTCCTTCTTGGTGGCTTCAATGAGTTGGGCTCACAGAGGGAAGCCGGGGCCACATCCCTGAAAGATGGGCTGACAGCTCTTGACAAAGCACTGCCTCCCAGCAGCATAACAAGGCAACTGCAATAAATGGATAATATTAGAATATAGGCTGTACGGAAGGCAAATGCAACTTTACCTAAGAGCCCTAAAATGTTTTAACTACCATTTCAATCAAGCCTGGAAGTTTGAAATGTGGCACTAAATACCTTCTTTGAGAAGCTGTTTTCTTTCCACTCCCAAAACTAATAAATCCAAAAGGCCTACTTAGGCGAAGACAAGCCAGGAGCTGAGGAAGCAGTTTCAGGAACTGTTGAAGGCATCTCTCCAAGGGATTGTGAGGCAGCCTTGGGCTGGGCCCAGAGCACCCCAATACCTGATGTGGGTCCAGACTGGGGGGTTCAGATTGCAGGGATGGGACATCCTAGTTACGTACTTCCCCAAAATCCACCCCTAAAAATTGCCTCTGGGTGCCCCAGCCATATCCTCTTTCTGCAAAAGGGAGGCTTCAGAGGTCACTTCATTCCATCTCCTTTCTAGGGGGTGGCTGTATTCCAAGGCACCCCCATCTCCTTCCAGGAAGGAGATGGAGATGGTGCTGCCTCCTTTGATGATATACAAAGCTTTTATTCACCTGGTACACATAATTATGTCTGTCCCAGTCATTAAAGGCTGAAGTATTTAGTTGGTAAAGAGTCACTGCCCTGAGCTTTTGAGTGTCTTGAGTCTCCCCACTCAAGGCCCCAGCCTCGCCAGCCCCTTCACTGGGAACGTCCCCTCTAAGGATTAATTCAGCTGTTAAAGGGTTAATCTTGCCTCAGCTGTGGGGACCTGGGGGATGAGTGGGTGAGTGCCCCCTCATCACACTCCAGGGACCATGAGATATTTGGAACACCTCCCCGAGTCACTCTGGAGGAGCCTGCTCTGGACCCAGATCCATTTAGAAACCATGTGCCTAACTAAGCCCTCACATGGAGGACCTGTGGGAAGGTGTGGCTTGGTGGCACAGCCAGGGTGAACCCAGGTCTGTGCTTTAACCTCCCCCACTATCTTCTCCATGAGGAAGTCCTCCTCCAGCTCTAACTCAAGTCTTTGCTGCATTTTCTGCTCAGGCCTGCCAGCCTCATTAGAGCCCTGCTGACCCTCTCCCAGCCCCCAGCACTCCTGCAGAGGAAGGCAGGCCCCACACTCAGCAGGTCCTCATTCTGCTAATTGGGTTTTAATGGTCCTAGGCAGAGGGGACAGGGGCTCA
This sequence comes from Nycticebus coucang, assembly GCF_027406575.1. Taxonomy (NCBI): domain Eukaryota; kingdom Metazoa; phylum Chordata; class Mammalia; order Primates; family Lorisidae; genus Nycticebus; species Nycticebus coucang. The sequence goes on from NC_069785.1 coordinate 68,688,952, forward strand.
TCAGTGCCATATTTGGCCTGCAGTCCAGGTGGGGACTTCCAGAAAAGTGGGGAGTGTGGCTTAATGAGCAACACCTGCAGCCCTCATTACCCACTCACCTGATTCAGCAGAACCCCATGCCTCCCACCCCTGCCTAATCCCAGAGACAACACCCCCCCCCCCCCCCAGGTCCAGCAAAGCACTTGCTCCAGGCTCTTAGAGCAACGAGAACTGTGCAGGCTGGTGGCGGGGGTCACGGGGAGAGCAGAGACCCAGAGATTCCCATTTGTCAGTGCCAGGAGTCCCAGGGTACCTCCCATCCCCGATTTCCCTGCCCACTCTGAGTGCACCACAGAACCATCCTTCTAGAACAGTGGTTCTCAACCTTCCTAATGCCACAATGTATTTTCTTTTTTTTTTTTTTTATTGTTGGGGATTCATTGAGGGTACAATAAGCCAGTTACACTGATTGCAATTGTTAGGTAAAGTCCCTCTTGCAATCATGTCTTGCCCCCATAAAGTGTGACACACACTAAGGCCCCACCCCCCTCCCTCCATCCCTCTTTCTGCACCCCCCCATAACCTTAATTGTCATTAATTGTCCTCATATCAAGATTGAGTACATAGGATTCATGCTTCTCCATTCTTGTGATGCTTTACTAAGAATAATGTCTTCCACTTCCATCCAGGTTAATACGAAGGATGTAAAGTCTCCATTTTTTTTAATGGCTGAATAGTATTCCATGGTATACATATACCACAGCTTGTTAATCCATTCCTGGGTTGGTGGGCATTTAGGCTGTTTCCACATTTTGGCGATTGTAAATTGAGCTGCAATAAACAGTCTAGTACAAGTGTCCTTATGATAAAAGGATTTTTTTCCTTCTGGGTAGATGCCCAGTAATGGGATTGCAGGATCGAATGGGAGGTTTAGGTTGAGTGCTTTGAGGTTTCTCCATACTTCCTTCCAGAAAGGTTGTACTAGTTTGCAGTCCCACCAGCAGTGTAAAAGTGTTCCCTTCTCTCCACATCCACGCCAGCATCTGCAGTTTTGAGATTTTGTGATGTGGGCCATTCTCTCTGGGGTTAGATGGTATCTCAGGGATGTTTTGATTTGCATTTCTCTAATATATAGAGATGATGAACATTTTTTCATGTGTTTGTTAGCCATTCGTCTGTCGTCTTTAGAGAAAGTTCTATTCATGTCTCTTGCCCATTGATATAAGGGATTGTTGGCTTTTTTCATGTGTATTAATTTGAGTTCTCTATAGATCCTGGTTATCAAGCTTTTGTCTGATTGAAAATATGCAAATATCCTTTCCCATTGTGTGGGTTGTCTCTTTGCTTTGGTTATCGTCACCTTAGCTGTACAGAAGCTTTTCAGTTTAATGAAGTCCCATTTGTTTATTTTTGTTGTTGTTGCAATTGCCATGGCAGTCTTCTTCATGAAGTCTTCCCCCAGGCCAATATCTTCCAGTGTTTTTCCTATGCTTTCTTTGAGGATTTTTATTGTTTCGTGCCTTAAATTTAAGTCCTTTATCCATCTTGAATCAATTTTTGTGAGTGGGGAAAGGTGTGGGTCCAGTTTCAGTCTTTTACACGCAGACATCCAGTTCTCCCAACACCATTTATTGAATAGGGAGTCTTTCCCCCAAGGTAAGTTCTTGTTTGGTTTATCGAAGATTAGGTGGTTGTAAGATGTTAGTTTCATTTCTTGGTGTTCAATTCGATTCCAAGTGTCTATGTCTCTGTTTTTGTGCCAGTACCATGCTGTCTTGAGCACTATGGCTTTGTAGTACAGACTAAAATCTGGTATGCTGATGCCCCCAGCTTTATTTTTGTTACTAAGAACTGCCTTAGCTATACGGGGTTTTTTCCGGTTCCATACAAAACGCAGAATCATTTTTTCCAAATCTTGAAAGTACGATGTAGGTACTTTGATAGGAATGGCATTGAATAGGTAGATTGCTTTGGGAAGTATAGACATTTTAACAATGTTGATTCTTCCCATCCATGAGCATGGTATGTTCTTCCATTTGTTAATATCCTCTGCTGTTTCCTTTCTGAGGAGTTCATAGTTTTCTTTATAGAGGTCCTTCACCTCCTTTGTTAGGTATATTCCTAGGTATTTCATTTTCTTTGAAACTATGGTGAAGGGAGTTGTGTCCTTAATTAGCTTCTCCTCTTGACTGTTATTGGTGTATACAAAGGCTACTGACTTGTGGACATTGATTTTATATCCTGAAACATTACTGTATTTTTTGATGACTTCTAGGAGTCTTGTGGTTGAGTCTTTGGGGTTCTCTAAGTATAAGATCATGTCGTCAGCAAAGAGGGAGAGTTTGACCTCCTCTGCTCCCATTTGGATTCCCTTGATTTCCTTGTCTTGCCTAATTGTATTGGCTAGAACTTCCAGCACTATGTTGAATAGTAAAGGTGACAGAGGACAACCTTGTCTGGTTCCAGTTCTAAGAGGAAAAGCTTTCAGTTTTACTCCATTCAGTAAAATATTGGCTGTGGGTTTGTCATAGATAGCTTCAATCAGTTTTAGAAATGTGCCACCTATGCCTATACTCTTCAGTGTTCTAATTAGAAAAGGATGCTGGATTTTATCAAATGCTTTTTCTGCATCTATTGAGAGGATCATGTGATCTTTATTTTTGCCTCTGTTAATATGGTGGATAACGTTTATGGACTTGCGTATGTTGAACCAGCCTTGCATCCCTGGGATGAAGCCTGCTTGATCATGATGAATGACTTTTTTGATGATAAGCTGTAATCTATTGGCTAGGATTTTGTTGAGAATTTTTCCATCTATATTCATGAGTGAGATTGGTCTGAAATTCTCCTTTTTGTTTGGGTCTTTTCCTGGTTTTGGTATCAGGGTGATGTTTGCTTCATAGAATGTGTTGGGGAAGATTCCTTCTTCCTCAATTTTTTGGAATAATTTCTGCAGTACAGGAATAAGCTCTTCCTTGAAGGTTTGATAGAATTCTGGAGTGAAGCCATCTGGACCAGGGCATTTTTTAGTTGGAAGCTTTTTTATTGTTTCTTTGATCTCAGTGCTTGAAATTGGTCTGTTCAGGAGGTCTATTTCTTCCTGGCCAAGTCTAGGGAGAGGGTGTGATTCCAAATATTGATCCATTTCCTTCACATTGTCAAATTTCTGGGCATACAGTTTCTGGTAGTATTCAGAGATGATCTCTTGTATCTCTGTGGGATCAGTTGTTATTTCCCCTTTATCATTTCTGATTGAGGTTACTAGAGATTTTACTTTTCTATTTCTAGTTAGTCTGGCCAATGGTTTATCTATTTTATTTATTTTTTCAAAAAACCAACTCCTTGTTTCATTAATTTTCTGAATGATTCTTTTGTTTTCAATTTCATTGATCTCTGATTTGATTTTGGAGATTTCTTTTCTTCTACTGAGTTTAGGCTTAGATTGTTCTTCTTTTTCCAATTCCATAAGGTCTCTTGTGAGATTGTTGATGTGCTCTCTGTCTGTTTTTCGAATGTAGGCATCTAAAGCGATGAATTTTCCTCTCAAAACTGCTTTTGCAGTATCCCACAGGTTTTGGTAGCTTGTGTCTTCATTGTTGTTATGCTTAAGGAAGTTAGTGATTTCCTGTTTGATTTCTTCCTGCACCCATCTGTTATTCAACAGAAGATTGTTTAATTTCCATGCCTTTGGATAGGGTCGAGCATTTTTGTTAGAGTTGAGTTCCACCTTTAGTGCCTTATGGTCTGAAAAGATACAAGGTAAAATTTCAATTCTTTTGATTCTGTTGATATTTGTTTTGTGTCCCAGGATATGATCAATTTTGGAGAATGTTCCATGGGGTGATGAGAAGAATGTATATTCTTTATCTTTGGGGTGGAGTGTTCTATATGCGTCTATCAAGCATAATTGTTCTAGGGTCTCATTTAAATCTCTTATATCTTTGTTTAATTTCTGTTTAGAGGATCTGTCCAGCTCTGTAAGAGGTGTGTTAAAGTCCCCTGTTATGATGGTATTATCAGATATCATATTGCTCAGACTGAGTAAGGTCTGTTTCAAGAATCTGGGAGCATTTAAATTTGGTGCATAGATATTTAGAATTGAAATGTCTTCTTGTTGTAGTTTTCCCTTGACCAATATAAAGTGACCATCTTTGTCTTTTTTGACTTTAGTTGCTTTAAATCCACATGTATCTGAAAATAAGATTGCAACTCCTCTTTTCTTCTGAATTCCATTTGCCTGAAAAATTGTCTTCCAACCCTTGACTCGGAGCTTTAATTTGTCTTTTGAAGCCAGGTGTGTTTCTTGCAGACAGCAAATGGATGGCTTGTGTTTTTTAATCCAGTCAGCCAATCTATGTCTCTTCAGTGGGGAATTCAAGCCATTAACATTTATGGAGATAATTGATAAGTGTGGTAGTATTCTATTCGTCTTATTTGGTGAGAGTCCATTGCTTAGTTTTATCTTTTGCATCAGTGTGGAGGTTAGGTTCTGTCCTTTGATTTCTGAGTTCTTACTTTGCTGCTGATCCATTGTGGTGGTCAGTGTGCAGAACAGGTTGAAGTATTCCCTGTAGAGCTGGTCTTGTTGTGGTGAATTTCCTCAATGTTTGTATATCCGTAAATGATTTGATTTCTCCATCAATTTTGAAGCTTAGCTTAGCAGGGTACAGAATTCTGGGCTGAAAATTGTTCTGTTTAAGTAGATTAAAGGTAGATGACCATTGTCTTCTTGCTTGGAAAGTTTCATTAGAGAAGTCTGAGGTCACTCTGATGGATTTGCCCCTGTAGGTCAACTGGCGCTTACTCCTGGCAGCTTGCAGAATCTTTTCTTTTGTCTTGACTTTGGACAGGTTCATCACAATGTGTCTTGGAGAAGCTCGGTTAGAGTTGAGGCGACCTGGGGTCCGATAGCCCTCTGAAAGCAGTGTGTCAGAATCTTTGGTGATGTTTGGGAAATTTTCTTTTATAATATTCTCTAGTATGGCTTCCATTCCTCTGGGGCATTCTTCTTCCCCTTCTGGAATTCCTATAACTCGTATGTTGGAACGTTTCATAAAGTCTCATAATTCTGACAGTGAACGTTCTGCTTTCTCTCTCTTCTTTTCTGCCTCTTTTACTATCTGAGTTATCTCAAAAACTTTGTCTTCTACCTCTGAAATTCTTTCTTCTGCATGGTCTAACCTGTTGCTGATACTTTCCATTGCATCTTTAAGTTCCCTGATTGACTGTTTCATTTCCTTCAGCTCTGTTATATCCTTTTTATATTCTTCATATCGTTCATCTCTGATTTGATTCTGTTTTTGGATTTCCTTTTGGTTATTTTCCACTTTATTAGCAGTTTCCTTCATTGTTTCCATCATTTCTTTCATTGTTTTCAACATGTGTATTCTAAATTCCCTTTCTGTCATTCCTAACATTTCTGTATAGGTGGAATCCTCTGCAGTAGCTACCTCATGGTCCCTTGGCGGGGTTGTTCTGGACTGGTTCTTCATGTTGCCTGGAGTTTTCTGCTGATTCTTCCTCATGAGTGATTTCTTTTATCTGTTTCCTTGCCCTAATTTTCCTTTCACTTCCTCTTGCTCTTTAAGTTCTCGTGCCTGTGGAAGTTGTGGGCGGGTTTAGACGGGTTGAACACACGCGACCACTTGCCGGTTTTCCACTGTTTTAGTCCTCCTCTTGGGGTCCAGAAGTCTCTCGCTGACTCCCTGTATCCTCATAGGAGTGATGATAGGCAGTTCCCACCAGCCAGAGATGCCTGGAGTCCTATCTCCCCAGACTCACGGTGCCCAGATGCCACAATGTATTTTCATTGTTACAAAGGGGTCGTGCCCCACAGTCTGGGAACAGCTTTTCTAGAAGGACCCAGGCTCTCAAGCAGGGAGCTAATGTGCTGATTTATTTACCTGATTATAGTAAAACAAACAAGTTGGAAGGGAAGGTGAATCTGCTATCAAAAAGCAACCACGCCTCCCTGGCCTGGGTGCTTGGGAAGTTTGGGCAGCGGGGGAAGACAGGCAAGTGTCTGAGGGAGAACTGGGAAGGACTGGGTGTGTGGGGCACTGAATTGTGGCATGGGGACAGGTGGGGAAACTGAGGCACAAAGGACAAACAGAGGGATGGAGGATAAGGATATGGGGCCCGAGACAGAGAAAGAGACAGGGAATAAGGGGCCAGAGGGTTGGGGAATGGAGAGGGGGACAGGGACAGGGCGGAAGGCAGGGAGATGGCCAACAGAGAGACCAAGACACGGGCAAAAGTTACTTGAGGAGCAGAAGCGCAAGGAAGAGGGGGGCAGGTGGTCAGAAGGAGACAGTAAACCCACTGTTCTTTCCACACCCTTGATGCCCCCAACCCAATAGTCTCTTGCTTGCAGAGCCATCTTCAATGTGCCTGCCCTTAAGACGGTTCTGTGCCCCGACTGACCCTCGAGGTCTGGCCTCCATGCCTTTGCTGGTGTAGAAGCCTCCACCAGAAGGGTCTTCTCCTTTCCCTGGCAACTACTGAAAATTCCTTTCCACCCACTTCAAATGCCACATCCTCCGCAAAGTGCACCCTCCAGGCAAACGGGACCCCTCAGACCCTCAGCCCACCCATCACTTCAGCCTTGGGTGTTGGTGACCTGGGTGGGCTGTCCCTCTAGACCAGTGGTTCTCAACCTGTGGGTTGTGATCCACAGGAACTGTATTAAAGGGCCGCAGCATTAGAAAGGTTGAGAACCACTGCTCTAGACTGTGAGCCTGTAGGGGAGCCCACAAAGCTTACATTCTAGTAGGAAGAGACAGAGAACAAGTGTAGTAATTATGTAGTTATTAAGTAGATTCTATGTCATGGTGGAATATGTCAAGTGTATGAAAAAACAGAGCAGGGAAGAGGGACTGGAAATACTGCAGGGCAGGAGTAGGGCTGAAATTTCATGATTATGATTTCATGGAAGGCCTCCCCCGAGAATATGACATCTGAGAAAAAGACTTTAGGAATGTGAGTGTGGTGGGCAAACCCTAGGAGGACTCCCGTGTTTATGCTCTGTGAATCCCCTCTCCTCTTGAATACAAGCTAGACTTGTAACTTGCTTCTAACTAACAGAATATGGCACAGGTGATGGGCTATCCCATGTTATGTGATGATATGTATACAGCTCTATTTTGCTAGCATGCATTAGAAAGACTCTTCTCCCTTGGTGGTCAGAAGAAGGAAGCTGCCATGTTGTACAAAGGCCTACGGAGAGGGCCATGTGGCAAAGATCTGTGGGCAGCCTCCAGGAGTTAAGTGCAGCTCCTGACTGACACCCTATAGGAGGAAGGGCCTAAGTCAACGGCTACAAAGAGATTGGATTCTGCCAACAGCTGGTAGGAGCTTGGGAGCAAGTCTTTCCCAGTTGATTCTCTGATGAGACTGCAGCCCACTAACACTTCGGTTGCAATGAGATATGGAGCAGAGGACACAGTTAAGCCATGCCCAAACTCCAGACCCACAGAAGCTATAAGCTAAAAGGTGTGTGTTGTTTTATGCTACCAAATTTGTAGGAATTTGCTATGCAGCAAGGAAAGTTAATGAGGTGAGAGTGAACTGTGCAGATACTTGGGGGAAAATAATTGCAGGCAGAAGGCACAGCCAATGCAAAGGCTCCAAGGTGGGAAAGGAACCCCACGAAAGTCAGAATAGCTAGAACAGGTGTGCAAAGGACCAACAGTAGGAGATGAAGTTCAGTGACATGACTGAGTGACATGAGTGAGTGACATGGGAGGTTGTTTTTTTTTTTGGTTTGTTTTTATTTTTGAGGGTGATAGATGTTTTTGTTAAGGCATCCCTTTACATTATGGAAAATAATGTTTTTGGATGTGAATTTTCAAAATGCTATCTACAACTAGGTCAGGTATATATATTCAGAACAATTAAGATGTCACCTGAACCATAGTTAGAATGTTAAAAATGTATACATTCACCGCTGTGAAATTTCACTTTTATCCAAATGCTCACAAGTTATGTAACTTCAAACAAATGGCTTTGTGCCTAGACAAATTGATACTTTTATTTGGAAACACTCCAGGACACACTTGAAGCCTTAAATATTATTTCTAAGTGGCCCCTGGAGGCTTTGGAACAGAAGAGGGATGTGATTGGACTCATGGTTTAGAGTCTATGCTGACTCTGGTGGGTGGAGAATAGGCTGGAGGGGGCAGGGGTGGAAGCAGGGAGGCCAGATGGGAGGAGGCCACACTAGTCCCTGTGAGCGATGACAGTCCTTGCCAGTGGTCTCTCCCCACCAACCTGCCTTGGCTGGGTCGCTGGTGGGCCTGTGGGGTGGCCTGCAAAGCCTGGGGAAAGGATACAGCCTGACCCTCATTCATGGGCAGCAGAAACTCCAGACCACAGCATCAGCCCCAATCCATGTGACACGAGAACCTGCTGAGTGTGTGCAAGGCCTGTCCTCACAGTCCCTCATTTTCAGCCTTACTGCCTGGGTATAAGGATCCCAGGTAGGGCTTAGGGGAGATACCAAGTTATTTGCAGGGAGCCTTTCTGATTAATCCCCCACACATGGTGTATTCCTTAGCCTGCGAGCTTTCTACACTTGGGAGTTTGCCATTAAATTTACATCCATCGGATTAAAATCCATGGAGGAAAAGGATAAAGGGAATAAAACAAATATTTTAAAGAGCCCACTCTTTGTCAGGCACTGCTGGGAGCATGTATTTCTTAAGTGAAACATGAGATTGGGTGTGACTGTCCTGACTTTTTTTTTTTTTAAAGAGGAAACCATCTCAGCAAAGTCGAGGCATAGGTTCAAGGTTGCACAGATACGGTCAACTCTGCAGCTGGGATGTGAACCCAGTCTGTCTGACTCCAAGGTTCAGAGCCTACCACCACACCTGCCACCTAGCACGTCGATGAAATACCATGGCAAGACAATAAAACACTGTATAAGCAACTCCAAATCTCATCAAATAACTCACTTTCCCCAGGTACCGTAATACTCGCCACAATAGAATTCCAAGATAATTAATGACTTAGGACTGGCTATTGAAAAAATTGGCATTTGTTCATTGATATATTTATATAGTTTTGTAAGCACTATTATTCCATTGTTTATAGATAGGATCCAGACGCCTTACTGCAATTAGCGGCGTTGTGAATCAGAGACTGCCACTCCTATGCCATCCTGGGAGCTTCTGGAGGAACTAGGTCTCCTCCTTCTAAGCCCCCTTCCTCCTGGGCCCTTGTGTCTGTCAGCAGCTTTTAGAAGTACGGTCATAGCTGATGGAGGCAAGAGGGGAAGCAAAGGTGGAGGAAGGAGGGGGATGCACCCAGCCTTGGAGCACTACATACCATAGGAGCGTCTAACGTTTTGGGGCAATTTTCAGAAATAGGATTGAAAGATGAAATTTCGCAGTACACAAAATAAGCTAGGAAATTACAGAATGTAAACGATGAGTCTTTTTATTCTGTGATGATGAAAAAATGGCTGAATTTATCCCCAGGAGCAAAATGAAAAACGAAAGGGAAAATAGCCTGCTGTCTCCGGCACGCCTCCCATGTCAGGCTAGACGGCCCCCCCACCCTGCCCCATTTTGGCAACCTTGGCTTTGCACCTTGAGATCTGAGAGCCCACTGCACTGGGTCCACATGGTTGGGGGATTAGTTAACTCACTTCCAGGAGGTGTTTACCCCATGGAGACAAAGCCCAGAGCCACAGTCCTCAGGCAGGTGGGGGGTGGGGATGCCACGGCGCCCGTTGAAGTCCACTGGTCAGCAAACATTTCCCCATTTGAGAGGACATTCTTTGCATTATTGATTGCAAGACCTGCTTAGAAGCTTGAAAATGAGATTTCCTCCCCACCATCGATTTTCCCGTCCCTTCCACTTGGCAAACACCAAAACAGACTTTTCTCTGTTGAGGGCACTTGAAGAAGGTGGGGAGCAGTTGGGGTTCCCTCATCCTCTTCCGAGAAGCCTGTGCAGCCTCTACCCAGGCTTCTGCTGCAGAGGGGCTGGGCCTGAGAGTTAGGAATACGCTTGGGGGGAGGAGAGCAGCTTGTCCTCACTCCCTGCAGAGGCACCCAAATGAACAGGATGTGAGTACTGAAAAATTATTTCATCCATCTCCCATTTCTGAAGGATCCAAGTGGCCAGTGAACGTTAAGGGAAGATACTAGGCAGCTCTGTGGGGTCTGGCTCCAACCTGAGAACTTTCCAGATACTAGAAAGGGATGCCTGCCAGGTGAGGCTTCTGACAGCTTTGGAACAAGATCACATGTGGGGTACCAAGGACATCTCTCAGAGCAGAAGCAGGGAGGAGAGAGGAGGCAGTGAGCTGCCAGGGACTGGGGGTCAGGGGACATGGACCTTGAGTCCCCCAGTTGGTTGCGGACCCCCATCCTGCCCTCTCCAGGAGTACTCATTACCCACAAGCTGGGATTCATCTGAGGCAGTGATTGTTGGAAGCAGGGGGAATCTACTGGAATTTTAAATTTTTATGTGCCTATTTCTATGATAATTTTAAAAACAACAAACATCAGCACGTTGTACAAAACCAGGATGACCAAGTATTAAGCTGCCCTGGCTGCCCCCTGCCCTGTGTCTATGTGGGCTGGAGCCTCTCTTGGCTTTGGCCTGTTCCCAAGTGGAGACCCTGCCCCCTATGTTTCTCAGTCTGAAACAGTGTCTTCGCACCAAGTTCCAATTATAGAGACTGCCCAGACCTCTAGTACCCCACGTAGCGGGGCCCTGCCATCTCCTTGTCAAACTCCTCAAAACCAAACCAAGTGCCCATCGATCCACGAATGGATTAATAAATTGTGGTATATGTATACCATGGAATATTATGCAGCCTTAAAGAAAGATGGAGACTTTACCTCTTTCATGTTTACATGGATGGAGCTGGAACATATTCTTCTTAGTAAAGTATCGCAAGAATGGAAGAAAAAATACCCAACGTACACAGCCCTACTATGAAACTAATTTGGGACTCTCACATGAAAGCTATAACCCAGCTACAACTTAACAATAGGGGGAAGTGGGAAAGGGGTGGGGTGGGTAGAGGGAGGGGGATCGGTGGGATCACACCTGTGCTGCATCTTATAGGGGTATTTGCGAAACTTGGTAAATGTAGAATGTAAATGTTTTGGCACAGTAACTGAGATAACGCCGGAAAGGCTATGCTAACCACTGTGATAAAAATGTGTCAAATGGTTTATGAAGTCAGTGTATGATGCCCCATAATCATATCATTGTATACAGTTATGATTTAATAAAAAAAAAAAAAAAACCAAACCATTGTGTTCCCATTTACCTGCAGGGGGCATGAGATCAGGTGATACCTCACCGCCCCAGCAATCAGAAGGGAGTGGAGGGCCCCAGGAAGGAGAGGCGCCACCTGCCTGGCACCCCAAATTAGACTCCAGTTCTATGTGTGTGAGGGTGGAGCAGTGGTCACAGATGGAGTCAGCCTCTCTGCGACCAGCTGGGCCACTTTGTTAGCTCTCTGGCCTCCAGTTTCCTTATCCATAAAGAGGGGATAATGTTCATTCCTAACTCATAGGTTTGATGTGAGGACTAAATGAGTTAATATAGATAAAGTGCCTAGGATAGTGTTTGGCGCATTGTAAATATACAACGAATGGAAATTATCCAGTCATCGTATATTTACCAAGGGGGAGTTGTACTAGATGGATTTGTAACACTTCACCCACTCTGATTAAATCTCAGAGCAAATCTCAGGTCTAAGGTTTGATTAAACCCCTGCACATTACTCCTGCCGTTATTACTCCCACGATCACCACCAACAGTAAAACACATTCATATCCACCGTCTACACCTACCATCTCAGAGCCTCAACACAGCCCTGTAAAATAAACATAAATGTTTCCATTTTACGGAGAGAGAAACTGAGGCCCAGAGCAATTGCAGCTGTCTTCACATCACAGAAGAGACCAGCTCTAGCTCTCCTCCGTAGCTCCATGCTCTTCCTCCCCACCCCACAGCATCCTACCTGTGGCAGGTGGAAGCATATGGATCTGTCAGCAGGGCCTGTAACACCTGAAGCCTGAGCAGCCCCTTTCCCGCTATCCAAGGTGCCTGCTACAGGAAGGATTTCATCAAATAGCCTTTTATGGTCCCATAACTGCTCTAACAAATGTCTCGCTAGCAGCAGTGGCTGGAAGCAGATTAATGTCTCCATGGTCCTAACACTTCTCCAGTCCCCTTTGCCTGTCAGGTCATTACCGGCTGCTTTATAGTCATGAGGCCCTTTTCCAGTTCACTAAATGGTTTACATGATAAAGAGACCACAGGGCTAAGCATTCCAAGCGCTTCTCTTCTGATGTCCCTGGCAGGGACATGGTCCTCAGGTGGCACTTACACATGCTTTGTTTGGGGGGACTTGAAGGTATGTATGTTAGCAGCATGGGCTGTGGAGTAAAAATGCCAGTGCCACCACTGTGTGGCCTTAAGCAAAATGCTTTACATTGCTGAGCCTCAGGCTTCTCATCAGTAAAATGGGAGTAATAACCGTGTTGTTGAGGATCAAGTAAGCTAGTTCATGGAAAGAACCTGGTAGCAGTAGCAACTCTTATTATTATCATTATTCTTATAAACTGCAAGCCCCGACAGGACAGGGACTCTGTCCTGGGTGCTGCCTGGGACATAATAGACACTCGATAAATATATGTTTGATGAACAAATGAAGACTGGGATTTTAGAGCTGGATGGGCTTGTATAAATTTGTAGATTACAGGGTTTCTGTACGGTGGCACTACAGACATTTGAGGTGGGATGATTGGGCTAACTCTTTGTTGGGGAGGCTGTTCTGACATTGTAGGGTGCTTAGTGGCATCCCTGCCTATACCCACTAGATACCAGCAGTGCCTCCCCTACAATTGTGACAACCAAGAATGTCTCCAGATATTGCCAATGTCTCCTAGGGGGCAGCACCCATTAAAAACACTGATCCAGTGAATCTAATATCCTCATTTTTCAAATGAGGATCCTGAGGCCCAGAGAGGGGACGTGACTTGCCTAAAGTCACACAGCATGTTAGGGGCATAGCTGGGATTCGAATCCAGGTGTTCTGATTCTAAGCCAGGCTTCCCTCCACTTTACTTTTGGCGTTAGTGGCTCATTATTGGAGCCCTTCCCAACAGGCTGTGGTCATGGGCTCCAACAGGGAAAAGGCTGATAGCTGCCATTCTATTCTTCAGATGACTGAATCAGGGGAGGCCGTCCTGTAATGGGGGTGATGAGGGACACTAGGTAACCAGCAAAGCCCCTTACCCTGGTGACAAGGGTTAGTGCACAACCAGCTCTGTGGTCAGTCCCAGTGAAGAACAGTGCTGGCTTGCTCTTAAGAAGCCCCTCACTCTCAAATTCACTCATCAAACATTAGCACCTACCTACTATGATGAGCCAGGCACTCAGCTGGTGCATCATCAGGGAGTGGCAGTTTGCTAGGTTATTGGGTGCTCTGGGGTCAGACGGTCTGGACTGAGTCCTATTTCTCATGGCTATTTACCCTCCCTCAACCTCAGCTTCTGCATCTGTAAAATGGGAATGATAATAGTATCTGCTTAAAGATCATAAGTACAAATGTCCCTCACCATCCAAGTCTGTTTGGTCTTGAGTTCAGAAAGAGTTTAGAGGAAGATGTCATAGTAGCAATTTAAAACTTAACATGTGACTCTTTTCTGTTTCTAAATTTGGATACCAAGGGTTCATATCCTACTTGCTATGAGGCATAGGATAAAAGATTTGCCATGAGGATTAAATGGGCAAACTACCATTTACTAAACACTTTCGCAAAGAGGCATCGTCTTGTTTTTTGTTTTTGAGACAGAGTCTCACTTTGTTGCCCTGGGTAGAGTGCTGTGGAGTCATAGCTCACAAAAACCTCAAACTTTAGGGCTCAAGAGATTCTCTTGCTCTCACTCAGGCTGGTTTTGAACTCCTGAGCTCAAGCAATTCACCCACTTTGGCCTCCCAGAGTGCTAGGATTACAGGCGTGAGCCACCGCGCCCAGCCCAGAGCCACTGTCTAAACACTTTGCATGTAACACCTTATCCAACCCACACACCAACGCTGTGAGGAAGGCACCGTTATTATCTCCATTTTAGAGAAGAAGAAATCAAGGCACAGAGAGGTCATACAACTGGTCCAACGTCCTACAGCCGGGAAAACGGTGAAACCAGGATAGGACCATTCTGCCTCCAGAACCTTCATAAGGTCAGAGTTCAACCCAGGCTGATGTTGCTATTATCATAATTAGAATATTAACCTAGGTGGTAAAAAGGTTTGGAAATCCCATCTTTAAGGCATTTCATATTTTTCATGGGGAGAAAAACTTTGGGGCAAAAAATGCTATTGTTCTAAGATAAGGATTGGCAAAGTTTTTCTGTAAAGGGTCAGATAATAAATATTTTATGTCTTTTGGGCAAGCCAGTCCCTGTGGCCACTGATCTCCTCTGCTGTTGCAATGAGAGAACAGGCAGAGACAATAAATGGGCACAGTTGCGTTCCAATAAAACTTCGTTTACAAAAGCAGGCAGGGGAATAGACTTGGCCCATGGGCCTTAGTTTGCTGACTCCCTTTCTAAAAGAATTGCTTTTTGTTAGGAAGAATCCCTGGGCTCCTCTATAACCTTTCCTCCAGCCCAGGGGGAAACCACTGCCCAAGAGCCCAGGGGAAAAGACCCAGCAGTCTGAGGAGGACATTGTTGGAAAAACTGGATGGAAAGGGACTCATCTGGGCTGGGGGTCTGTGGTCAGCTCATTTGGGGGTAGGCCCTGAGGCTGCCCCCTACAGGCAGGGAGGTCTTGAGAAGCCCAGTTTAGCAACTGTCTTCAGATTACTGGGTTTACAAACAGAGCCTGGGAGCTGTGGGAACTGTTAAGGTCGGCTGCCCCTTTAATCAGAGCTTGCAGTGAGCAGCCAGAGAGCCCGGCACTTCCAAGGCACATCTGACCTGGACATTACCTGTCCCAGGACAGCAGGTTTGTGACCAGCCTGAACTGCTGGAACCCGCACCCGAGCGAGTGTCTGACATGACACCAGGCCCACTTTGGAGGAAAGGGGGAATACCAGGCTTTACAGGATTACCACTGAGAAGCGGACGTGAGGCTCAGCGATTGTCGACTGAGAGCTTTGTAACCCTTTATTCCACTGGAGGCTAGCTCTGGCGGTGGGGATATTGTTGAAGAACACCACTTACTGAGTTCCCGCAAAGCTTAACAGATAATTCCAGGCAAAGGTGAACACCATCTTACACAGGCATGCTCTTTCAAATTAATCTGCCTCTCCCTAGGAGCTGTGAGGCCTTGACAACTTTACCTCTCGTTTCCTTCAGGTTCCTTCATCTGTGGAATGAGAATCATTTGCAAGGCTGGCGGGAGGATTAAATGAGACCACTGTCTGTGAGCACCCACCCCACACTCACACCATAGTAAGTGATTAGAAATATTCCTTCCCGGCGGCGCCTGTGGCTCAGTCGGTGGGGCGCCGGCCCCATATACCGAGGGTGGCGGGTTCAAACCCGGCCCCGGCCAAACTGCAACCAAAAAATAGCCGGGCATTGTGGCGGGCGCCTGTAGTCCCAGCTACTCGGGAGGCTGAGGCAAGAGAATCGCTTAAGCCCAGGAGTTGGAGGTTGCTGTGAGCTGTGTGAGGCCACGGCACTCTACCGAGGGCCATAAAGTGAGACTGTCTCTACAAAAAAAAAAAAAGAAATATTCCTTTCCTTTCCCCTATATTTCAGTGTAGTCAAGAAGTTGTAGAAACCAAAGGTTCTAGAAAGATTTTGAGATGAAAAATACAGAATTGGGGAGACAAATTATGCATTAACTTAATTGCCCCACTCCTGAAGAACTAGGGAAAGCTGGCTCTCCATTTCAGCTGGGGCACATCTTAGTATGGTTTCGTGACCACGCTGTCCCACAGTCTTCATTCTATTCTGTGACTGTTTTGTGCCCAACACTGTGTGGGTAGAAAGGGCAAGATAGAATCCACCTTACAGAATTGTCCCCACCCTGTCCTGCCTTGCATACAGGTGTCAGATAGCACCTACAACCTCTTTAGGCTCTGATGTCTCTCTCTACTAGACCCTACATTTCACGATAAAAGGGGCTGTCTTTTTCTACTGAGTGACCCAGAGCCAATAGTCCAATAGTCTCCACAGTGGGACACCGTGCCAGTCTGTGACATCATCAGCCAATCAGCTTCTGAGCTGCATGGAGAGCCGCTGCATTTCTCGGTTGTTCTCTGGAGCCTGTGGCCGTGACCCTTGTCGAGAGAAGTTTAGAGCTGAAAGCAAACACAGAGAAGCTTGCCCTGCTAATCTTTATTTGCTAAGCAAAGCGTATTGACTTGAGAAAGAGGGGTGCTCATTTCAATGGCAGACCTGCCTGGGCGGTGTGTGCTCTCCCCAGAGAGGCCCTGAAGGGGCATCAGGGGATCTGTCGTGCCACCCAGGGCTCTGGTTCCCAGTCAGGGCTGTGACCCAGAACAGGAGATGTGCAACGCAGACGAGAAGGGAAGCCTCGGTGATTTCCTTTGGCAGCAGCAACAGCAGGGAAAAAAACAATCCACGCCACTCCTCTGCTGCCAATTATTAAAAGAAACTGGTTCCAACTCTGCATTCCTCCCTGCCTACAGCTCTTTTGCTGATGAGGCAGTATGTGTCACCTGTATTTCTCCATGCCAGGAAACAACTCTGTTCAGTTCAGTTATGAATAGGACACGCGCCCACCCAGGACCGGTGCCTGATGGAATAAATGTGCCCTGCCGGGGCCCAGGTGCTGTTCGCGGGGCCCACAGCTCTGGCCAGACGCCCCCCTCCCGGTGCTCTGCTATCCCGGAACCCTGCACTGCTCATTGAGCCTGGAAGGGACCCGCACCTTCTCTGAATTTTCTGCACGATGCCTTCGTCCCCAGCCACCTGCCCTTGGCTCCTTCCATGCTATGTGAAGGCATTGTGTGAGCGGAAAGTTGCTCCTCCATTTATTAATTGTCTATAGAGTCTGGCTTACCAATTCTCCCCTGAGCCTAAAATAATTTTTGTTCTGTTTAGTCAAAACTAGACCAAGAATTAAGGTTGACCAATCACCGCTCCCTTTGGTTTTTGGCTGGCTCCTCTTTAGCTCAAAATGTCCTTTCCCCTTGGGGACCTTCCTGACCAGCCCATCCCACTCACTCTACCCTGTCCTAGCATTTACCACCATTTGAAATGACTGTTTGTTCACCTGCTTGTTAACTGTTTTTATTGCTAAAGGGTGCTATTCCCCACAGCGCACCTTCTCTGTCCTGGTTGCTGCTGTGTCCCCAGCACCCACAATAGGCACACAGTAGGTGTCTAATACAAATGTATTAAATAAGTGAGTGAGTGAATATATGAATGCAATCAGTGCTGTATCCACTTTACCTGAGCCTTCTCCCGGCTGATTTTCTGGAAAACTTTAGGAAGGTTCTCTCTGCTGAGCTTTGCGGAGTTTCAATAGCTACCATCCTTAGGCCCTTGTGCAAGCCGCAGCGTCAAGCCCAGGAAGGTTACCTGGCTCACCCCACAGTAGCACCAGAACCTCATCTTCCTGACTTGCTTTCACCCCGCTATCTCCAGATCCCCCATCTCTCCCTTGCCATATCGGCCCTTTGATTTAAGGTGGCAACTTTTCCAAGGGAACAGCAGAACCTTAATAAGAAATCGGCCAGGGCTGATGGATGGCAGATAGTTGGCACCAGCCTCAAGGTCGGAAGGAGTTATTTTAAACTATTCAGATTTACTAGGAGGGGACAAGTCAGAGGACGATTGAGGGGCTGGTTTCCTGGCAAGACGTGTGGCCATGTCCCTGAGTAATCTAAGACAGACACTTTCTGTGCATTGTACCCCCACCTCCACTCTGCCACCCTGAGATGGATGGCAAGGCCTCTGGCATGAGAAATTTATTGGGAGCTGATCAAATAAATGTGAAAGCTGGGATTTGAGCAGAATCATGTTCCACTTCTTCCCTGCTGGGGCCCTTATCCAAGCATAGGCAGTGGAATGGGCTATCCCTGAGAGGCTATGTCCCTTCTTTGGCAGGCAGGCTGTTTCTAATCTCCTGCAGCCTCTGGGAACCAGCTCTCCTAAGCTTCCGTGATGAATTAGACCTTCCTCTCCATTCCATTGATCTTATCTCCTCCTGGGCACTGCTGTCCAGGGAGCGTTTAGCCATCTTAGCTGTTTAGAGGCCTGAGCTGTCTCTTCTTTCCCAGGCAGACCTGGAGCTCTCTGGAGCTCAAGGTTCCTCTGCTTTCCAGGGTCTCTAGCCAATCAATCTCTGTCCATCCGTCAAGGCCCATCTCAGTCCTTACCCTTTCCAGGGAGACTTCCCTGATTCCCCCGGGAGACAGACACAGGTTCTGAAGTTGGGTTCCTCTTTGTGGCATGAACGGTCATCTGCTTTTTATGGCAGAGATGGGTGAACAGCCTAAGCCCTTGCTGAGTTCCAAATTTTCTCTTGTAATAACCTCTCCAACTTCCTGCCCACCTCACACCTCACACCTGGCACTGTCAGACACAGAATGGGTACTTAAGAAGTATTTGTTGAAGCGCGTTGAATGAGCCCCTGAGTTTAGCACAAAATAACACATGAGCTGGGGTGCTGGACAGGTGGACAAAGAGGTGACAGTGGCCTTTTCTTCTGTATATGGAATATTTCAGGTAAACTGTAAAACTTAGAGACCACTAAAACATAGTGTATCCATCAAACAGATCTTGACAAGCTCTGTTTTTGCTATAGATGCTTTTAATTTTAGATGAAAAATTAAAAAAGAAACCCCCAAACTCAGAAACAAACCAACAAAACTACACCATTGAAACTCCTTGTGAATCCATCCCTATCCATCCTCTTCCTCCCCAAGGGTAACCTAAGCTTGACTTTAGTTTAACGTTGATCCATTCTGTGTCTGTGTTTACACATTTACTATGTATGAATGGGTCAATAAATAACATATTCATTATTTTACATGCTTTTAAACTTACATAAATGATGCCATATGGTATGTGTACAGCCCTCTACAACCTGCTTTTTTCACTCAATATGATATATTTGAGATTCACCCAAGTAGACAGGGATAGCGCCAGTTCATTCATTTTAACTGCTGTGGAGATTCTATTGTATGAATATATTACAATTTATCCATTTCCCTCTTCAGAGACGTGCAGCTTTTCACCATTATAGACGATAATGCAGGCTTCCACATGTTCTAAGGAGGGAGGTTCTCTGGAGCAGAGTTTTTCAAACAGCAGGTTGTAACCCAGAAGTCATAAAATCAATACAATATGGCACAGCTACCATTTTAAAAAATAAAATAGAAGAGATGCAAAAATATCAGTGTGCATAAATATGTGTTCTAGGACATGACATGAAATATATTTGTGAATCTAGGTTGTGGTAGACAAAAGGTTTGAGTTGCATGGATATTTTAAATACCTTTATTTAAAATTAGCAAATTGCTCCCTAAAATGCTCCCAAAATTGAGAGATCCCTAAAATGGTACTGCCACTCAATCTCAGCAGTATCATATGAGATTATCCATCTGCCTGTAACCTAAACACTTGGTATGATCAGAACTTAATTTTCCCCAAACTGTAGACTGTGGTACAGTGGTATTTTAGTTTTAATTTTCATATCCTGATTACCAATGAGGTGAGCATCTTTTCATATACTCATTGCCCATCAAAATATCCTTTTTCTGTGAAGTGTGTGTTAATATTCTTGAACTGAGTTCTTCTTTATTGATTTGTAGGATTAAAAAATATTCTGGACATTAATCCTTGCAGATGATATGTATTGCAAATGTCTTCTCCCACTATATGGCTTGTCTTTTCATCCCATTGAGGGTGTCAAAGGGCCTTTGCTAGCTCTGACAACCTGTTCACAATAAAGAGAAAGGGAACTCATGTCCAGGAGACCCTCTAGGGCAAGGTAAAGGTCTTTCCCTAAATAAATCAGGCTCCTCATAAATGTTTGGTGACTGTAAGATAACTTACTAGAAAATTCTATTAGATTAAGCCAGCAAAGATCTGAGCTTACAGCAAGCGTTAATGAATCGATCATGGTTTTGCTGCACTGTAAGACCAAATTCCCAGGCCGAGAAATCAGAAGCAGGATATTTTCATTGCAAAAAAGCATTGGCTTTATGGAAGGATTTCCTGCAGGATGTCTACAAAGTATGAGTTGATTTCACTCAGAATTCAACTATGTTTAGTGTTCCAGGAAGCAAACCAGGGTCTCCAACAGGTGGCCCTAAGCCTCTTGACTCTAACCATCCCTGTTAGCTCACGGTGGTACCGTGATTCTTTTCTTTCTTTCTTTTTTTTTCAGATTAATTTGAGAGTACAAACAAGTAGGTTATTATGTTTGCATCTCTTAGGTAGAGTCCCTGTTGTAGTTGTGTCTTCCCCGCAAGAGGTGTGTCATATATCCTTACATTATGCCCATAAAGTGGGAGCACCTCAATCTCCCACACTCTTCCCTTCTTCCCCCTTCCTCTTCCCTCAAATCTCATTGAATTGAATTGAGTTCTTCTCTTACGTGGGCGTGTATTAGATTGTCTACTGGCTTCATATGAGCATTGAGTGCACTGGATACTTGCTTTTCCATTCTTATGGTACTTTAATAAGAAGAATGTGTTTCAACTCCATCCAGGTAAACACAAAAGATGCAAAGTCTCCATTTTTTTTTTACGGCTGAACAATATTCCATGGTATACATATACAGCATTTTGTTAATCCATTCCTGGGTTAATGGGCAAGATTCTCCATATTTCACAGATGGACCAAGAAAAAAATAAATGTCTTGCCCCAGGTCACACTGAAGGCAGGGGCCAGAGTGGAGCCAGATTCCAGGAAGGTTGGGACCCAGAACAATAGGTGTTTTGAAGCAAGACCTATGCTTGCTTCAAAACACCTATTTAGGGGAACCAGTTGAACCACCTTGGGAAAGAGCCTGCTACTTAGATCAAGGCCAAGTTTAAGTCCAATATCTACATATGTGTATATCCATAGAATAGTGGGAAGGGGATGAAGGTCAAAACTCTTACAAGACCTCTGGAGAAGAGAAGAACGTCAACAAGAGCTTCCATGACTCAGTAGGTCACTTGCCTGGGCTGAGAGCTCCTCAGGACAGGGGAAGGGACTTACTCATCTCCACATGCCACAGCCAGCATAGTGTCTGGCCCATGGAAGGAACTCAAGAAATGTCTGCTGAGTGGACAGATGAATGAATGAACAGATGCATGCTCATGTAGGGAGAAATGGAAGAATGAAGGGATAGATAGTTGAACGGACAGATGGATGGACAGATTGATACCTAGTTAGACTGGGGGAAGGATGGCTGAATTGGTAAGCAGGATGATGGACAGATAGATGGATGGAAAAGTGGATGTTCCTCATCTGAAGGAAAGACTGGTCTCAGTAGAACCTCTCAAGCAGCCAGCCAAACTTGGGAATCCTGGCTTGTTGCTATAGATGTTCATAAAACATACCAAGCGGCATAACTGTGAGAAATAATTGCTTCTAATTGGGCTGAATTATTCTGGCCATATAGTTTTAGACACATTTTTATAACTTTATTAATTATTCAATTTGAGACCTATTACCTAGCTTGCCAGAATGGGCTTCCCTTATTAGAGGGTGACAGATCCCCCAGTTCTGCTGCTGCCTCTGTTGCTGAGGCATGATTGGGCAGCGAATGCTGGCTCCAGAGTCCCACTGGGGTCTGAGGCCTGGAGGTGGGGGCAGGGCTGCCCCGAGAGGTGAGCTGGGAGTCAAGATGTGGGGGCATTGAGGCTATACCAAGTACTCTGCCCAGACATCTCCCTGCCTGGACAAGGAAAGGCAGAAGGATGTCAGGCCAGGACACGTCCAATCTGGCCTCTGTGGGTCACTGCCCGCCCAGATCCATTCACCAACTCTTAATCACAGCAGTCTCCCCCCATCCAATCTGCTTCCCGCCCCATGCCAAGACAGACTGCCATATGTTCTTCGGTCACTTCCCATCAGGGACAGGGGAAGGGGAGCACAGGCCTGCTGGCCTGCAGGGATCAGAACCTTCCACACCCCATCTCTTCCCATACATAGGTTCAGACCTTGTCACACGTTACTTGAGAGAAGAAGGAGTTAGGGGGTGCCCCACCAAGAAACACTGCAGAGCCAGTAGATGCCAAAGGAGCCTTGAGAGGCCCCCAAACCCGACTGGTCCAGGTAATATTGTCCCAGTCCTCAAGCTATTGGTGAAAGAGCAACACACCACCCAGCCTGGGCTGACGTTCCAGCCTGGCTCCCCCTCCTCTGCCACCCTCTGCTTTAGCCACACTGGCCTGCTCACCACTCAGCACCTGTGCCCATGTGGGCCCACTTGTCTGAAACACCCTCTTTCTATATCTGACCATCGAAACCTCAAATCTCATCCTTCTCCAAGCTCTGGTTCTACCACCTTCTTGGCATTTTTTTCACTTCTCGAGCTGGATGTGATCTCTGAAGGACAAATTTGCCTCCTGGCCTCACATCACTATCCTTGGGACATGCGTCTGATCCCCCCACACACACACACACAGAGGCAAGAAACTTTGGAAGATCACGTGATATGGCTTTGCATTCTCTCAAGCAGCCAGTCCAGAGCCCCACACTCTCCCCTAGTCCCAGCTCCACCATAGAGCATCCTCCGGGAGGACCAAAAGATGTGATATTATGGGACAGGAAATCCATGAGACACCTCTGACACTGTGCCACCATGTCCCAGGCAGCACAAGAGGCCCCAGGTCACAGAATCAAGTGAGACCTGGGCCCTGCCATGAAGAGGCCCCAGGGGATGGGGAGGGTGAGAAGGAGGCAAACACCATCAGATGAGAGTCATCCAGGCAGTGAATTCCACATGGGCCATGTGTACAGTCAAGGTCTGTGGGAATCAGAAACGATTCACAGAAGGCAGCGTCTGAGCGGGCTGGGCTTTGTAGGCAAAAAAGCAATGGATGAGTGGATAAAGGAGGGTCAGAGAGAGTAGAGGGGAGAGCGGGGGGGCAATGATGGGAGATGAGGCTGAAGACCAGGCGGCATCAGGTCTAGAGAGGCCACTCTGGGCTGGCCAAGCAGCTGGGCACTTCCTCACAGGCAAGGGGCAGCAGGGACATTGGCAAGACAGCTGGCATATTAGCTGCCTCCCCATCTCCCAGGAATGGGAGGGGAGGGAGAGGAAGCAGAGTTAGCCAGAGTTTTAACTGTGGTCTCCAGAGACAGGCTGCCTGGGGTCAAGCCCTGACTCTGCCACTTACAAACTATGTGCCTTTTGGCCAGGTACTGAACCTGAGCCTCAGTTTCCTCATCTGAAAGATGGGGATAATAATGACAACGAATTACTCCAGGACACAGGTAGAGTAAGTGCTAGATGTGACAGGAGAGAAGCAGGGGCGAAACCAAGACCACCTTCCCTTTGGGTCTCAAGTGCCAGTTCCTCATAGTCCTGCATTTTGGTAGAAATACTACCAAGAGGAAAGAGTCATACACAAGCAGCCGAGTGACCTTGGAGAGTGACTAACCGTCTCCACACCTCGGCTTCCTCCGCCTCACAGGGCTGCAGGAGGATGCAAGGCGGTGATCACGTGACCATCTCCAGATGGACAAGCGGGCCCAGGGCTGCCTGGGACTGAGCTATCTCCTTGGGGACAGGACCATTGCCATCAGCAGGTCCCTCTAGCCAGGACAGGATGCACCTTCTCCCTCTCCTTCCTTGTCAGAGCTCCAGGCCCCTCCTCCAGGCTAGTGGGTGCAGGTGGGAGCTGTTCTTGATTCCCTTTCCTGAGCGAGGAACAGCGTTTCCCGCCTGCCCACATGCTGCTGGCAACGCAGGCCATGTGCGTGTGGCGGGGGCACAATGGCCTTTTCATGCCTGCGTGGGTCCAAGGAAAGGTGTTACACTGGCTGCCAGCCCTGCACGACGATGATGCCAGCTTGGCTCCTGCCACTCCGTTCGTTCTGCTTTTGTCACACTTGAGGCACCCCCTTCCCCCCCCAGTTCTTGAGACTCCCTGCGTGTCATTTATTTATTAATTTTGTTCTCAGGGAGCAGATGGCAGGAAGTGAGTTGGGCAGAATGCACCTCCCTCCCCCACTACGGCACTCCCTTAAACATGCAGCTCACTCACCAACCCGAGGCTATCCCATTTCTGGCTTCCTCAGCCACAAAAATCACCTATCAGGAGAGGACACATGTGCCAGGGCTCACCCACCCCCTGCTCAGATGTGACTGGTCCCAATATTTCCCCTCATCTGAGGGAAAAAGAATGGGGTGAGGGGGAAGTGCTTGAACCCCTGGGAGGCTGCCCTTCCTCAAGGAGGGGGAGAGGGGCAAGCAGGACCCCTGGACTGTCCCCCAGTCTGCCTCCCTGCCTGTGAAGGGCAGGGCCCTGGATTCCTAGGGGAGCAGCTGAGGGCTCTGGAGGTCTCCCCTCCTCTCCTGGTGGACATCATCACAGAAACATGACCCAGCCATGGACAGAGATTAGAGGCAGGGCCTGTGTTCTGGGGCCTTCATGGGCTGCACCCCACCTCATCCTCATCCTGCCAATGGTCTGGGCCTTCATGAGGGCAGGGCTCTTGGCATCCCTCTCATTTCCCATGTCTCCAGGGAGGCACTTTATTTTTGAGACGGAGTCTCACTGTGTCGCCCTTGGTAGAGTGCTGTGGCGTCACAGCTCACAGCAACCTCTAACTCTTGGGCTTCTCTTGCCTCGGCCTCCCAAGTAGCTGAGACTATAGGCACCCACCACAACACCTGGCTATTTTTTTGTTGCAGTTGTCATTGTTGTTTAGGAGGCCCAGATCGGGTTCGAACCCACCTGCCTCTGTATATGTGGCCTGCGCCCTACTCACTGAGCTACAGGCGCCAAGCCTCCTGGGAGGCACTTTTGGAAGAAAGGGACTGTGGAAAAGGGGAAATAAACCTCTCCAAAAGCTTCCAGAACGTTGCCAAGGCTGGGCTTTCCCCAAAAGGAGGAGGTAAGGGCTGGGAGGGTTGGTTCTTGACAGCCAAAAGAGAGATGGACAGAGAGACCAGTGGATCTACCCTCTTGCTGTCTCTCCCCTGCAGCCCTCAGCCTGGCAGGATGCAGGGCTGGGGCTGGGCTGTGCTGAGCTAACCCCCGGCCTCTCCCAGGCTCTGTCATAGGTTTCTCACCTTTGAGTTCATTCGCATGCTTCTTACCCCAAGGCCTTGTGGAAAGTCACAGATCCAGACTGACACTCACCAGATGCAGGACCTCAGGCCACCACTTGGCTTCTCTGTGCCTTGGTTTCTCTTTCTAAAATGGGGTCCTAGGCTCGGTGCCTGTAGCTCAGTGGTTAGGGTGCTGGCCACGTGCACTGGGGCTGATGGGTTCAAACCAGGCCTGGGCCTCTAAACAACGACAACAACAAAATAGCCGGGTGTTGTGGTGGGCGCCTATAGTCCCATCTACTTGGGAGGCTGAGGCAAGAGAATCACTTAAGCCCAAGAGTTTGAGGTTGCTGTGAGCTGTGACACCACAGCACTCTACTGAGAATGACATAGTGAGACTGTCTCAAAAAATATATATATAAATAAATAAAATGGGGTCCTAGCATACACCTGGCTCCTTCCTCTCAGCACCCAGCCCGGGGCTCTCCTGAGCCTCCTGGAGCGTCCTCCACACAAGTAGTGCCTTCCCCTCCTTAGTATCCCCTCCACAGCTATGCTGAGATCCTCTCTGATCTCCGAGCATGGGGACTACGCCTTCCTCGTCCCCCATCCCCTCTTCAGCCCTGACTCCCTGGCAGCACTGGCCTCTGAGAAGTGCTCAGAGGTGCACATTAAATGCAAGTCAGGGATGGAGAGCACTGAGTCGATGAGGTTGGCGGTCCCGGCAATTGAATAAGATCTTCTTTGTTCAAAATTAGAATTCTGGGGTGAATAGCAGCCTCTCTTATGCACAGACCTCAAACAAGCATTTGCTGCAGCATCCACAGTCCCCTTCTGTCCCCGTCACGGTGCCTGCGCCCTGAGGCGTGGGGCTGACATGGCGCCCACTGTCCCGGGAAGGCCCACGGGCATACCAGATGCCGGCAGAAGGCGGCCCAGGTGGGTCTGCAAGGGGCCACGAGCTGAGCAGAACCACACACGAGGAACAGCAAGTGTAATTGCTTTGTGGTGATTCATCTGAAGTTGCTTTAACCTTGACAGCCGGCTCAGTGTAGTGAAAGAAAAAAAAAAAACACAACCTAAGAGAGAGCTGTGGCCTCCTGGTTGGCACAGAGCCTTCTGCATACTCCCTTGCAGATGAGCACCAGCCTGTACTGGGGTGTACGGGAGCCCCCACCCAGGGGGAGGCGAGGACATGCATCATGAGGTTGCCCCTTGCACCTTACTCCACACCTCCTGGCTCTGTTCCAGGCCTGGGAATTGGGAGACAGCATCACGGGAGGGCTGTGCAGCGTGCAGGGAGAGGAGTCCCCCTGGTTGGAAGGCCACGAGGGCCCTGGATTAGATGAGACAGTCCTAGATTTTGACTTCCCAGAAACAGCATCACAGGATTTTTGAGCTGGAATAGCCATACTAACCTTCCCATTTTACGGATGAGCAAACTGAGCCCCACAGAGAGGAAAGGACTTAGCCAGGGTCCCCAAGATAGAGGTGGAACCTGAAGCCAGCTTTCCTGCATGTTAGGTATACAGGACTTTGGCTTTGAAATGAATGCTGTGGACCCCCACCTAAATTCACATGCTGAAGCCTTAATCCCCAATGTGGTGGTATGTGGAGGTGAGGCCTTTCAGAGATGATTATGTCATGAGAGTGGAGCCCTCAGGAATGGCAAGGAGTGTCCTTGTAAAAAGAGACAGGAAAGAAACGTAATCTCCCTCTCCACCCTGTGAGGACGCACACAGCTGCCATCTACAAAGCAGGAGTCAGGCCTTCACCAGAAACTGAATCGCCCAGAGCCTTGATCCTGGACTTCCCAGCCTCGGGAACTATGAGAAATAAATTTCTGTTGTTTAAGCCACCCGGTCATCCTGAACTAAGACAACTTCTGTCCCTTCTGAGGCAGCACGGAGCTGTGGGAAGGACACAAATTCTGGTTTCCAGTTCAATCCCAGATATCCCAGATGAGTATCAGAAGTTACTGCACTTCCCTGAGCTTTGATTTCTTCATCTGTGAAATGCGGTAGCACACAGGACCTCTCCAGGCTGCCAGGGAAACTAAATGAAACAATTTAAGTGGAGCAGCTGCACGGGGTGGGAATCCTCCCTGGCGTCCCCCTCAGAGCTCACGGCCCCCCCCGTTGCTTCCTTCCTGCCCCCATCCTCCAGGCCCTCTTACACTTGCTCCCCTTCACTCCCTTGCTGGCAAGGAGCCCTGCAGTTTGGGGGTGGCCGTTCCAAGCAGACCTTTGTATCAGGACACCCCTCCCCCAGTCTGGCCCCATCTGTCTCCTTTCAGGTCCCCTCACCTGCCCCAGGCCAGACGCAGGAGCCCTGGCTCACACCACAGCCTTTGCTTTGCCCACTGTGTCCTGGGCCTCCAGGCTGTGTGTTGCCGTGTTCCTCAGAGGGGGTGTGCACAGGGTCCCCGAGATAGGAAAGTGGCCGTGTTGACCTCCTTGGAATTCTCATGATCCCAATGCCACGGCCTGACCTGAGCCTGGGCAGAGGAGAAGCCAGGAGGATCCAAAGCCTTAAGTCATCTGCACAAGAGTCAATAGAACAACTTGGCCTGTTGGCTTTGGTGTGATGAAACCCATCTACCAGGGCAGCTTGAGGAAGACAAAGGGCACCAGAACAAAGAGGACCTAGGATCAAGTTACAGCTTTGCTACTTCCTACCTGGGTGACACCAGGCCAGGTGTTTCCCCTCTTTGGACCTCAATTTGTCCATCTGTAAGATGAAGTAGTAGACCAGATAATTTCTGAAGACCCTTTCAGCTCTTGATTCAACAGTTTCAAGTTAAATTATGAGATCTCAGTGACTAGAAAGTAGATTTTTGGATCCTAGACCACACTTTCTAGCATTCCATTTCAGGAATATGTGCGTTTTATACAAAATATATGATGCAAAGAGGGTTGCAAAAACATAGGATGCCAAAGCCACAGAGATGTGGGGGTCATACAACTCATAGCTCTGGTAGGTCAGCACTGAGCATAATGGAAAGATACAGAGATTCTGGGAACCCAAGATGAGACAGTGTGGGCCAGGCCAGAGCCCATAGGCCAGCCTGGAGCTGAAGAGCCCAGGCACAGACAGAGAGGTACTGCAGACAGCCCAGCATGCTAGATGGAAGAGGGACTCCCCAGGGTGCAAAGAAAAGACTTCAAAAGCCCTAATCCCACTCTCAACCATCCTTGCAAACAGTCACCAGTCCTGGAACATCTAATTATGGTTACAGTCTTCCTGCCTTTCCACTCCTTGTCAACTTTCATACCTAAAATGGTCCTGCCCCTAAGACGGCCTGGTGGCATAGCCCTCAAAGGCCCACTATGAGCTCATATCATCATAATTTTTATTTTTTCAATAAATGCCAGTTGAAATTTCATTCTATAATAAATATGTGTTTGTTCTAACATAAGGAACAATGTTTAGATTATTAGGTAACTAATGTACTATTTCATGGTGCAAATCTAAACTCTGTAGCTTCAAGAATCTTGAACAAAAGTCTTCTTAACAAATGGTATTGAGAAAACTGGATATCCACAGGCAAAAAAAAAAAAAAAAAAAAGTAAAAAAAGAAATTTGGACCCTTGCCTTAATCCATATACCAAAGTTAACTCAAAATGGATCAAAGACCTAATGTAAGAGCTAAAACTATAAAACTCTTAGGGGTTTGCACCTACCTGAGTCACAGGGAGATCTATGTCTCCTCGGTCAGGCCTCCACACTCTGCCACCATCTGGCAGGGGGAGCTGAGGCCTGTCAACCTTTGGTGCTTAATGGAGGCTGGGGCGGTTCACTCAGTTCCAGCCCCACCCCTGATTGATGTTGCTGATAGAACAGAACAATTTCGCAGAATTTGTTTCTGTCCCAACTATATTCCCCTGCAGATCAGATGCTGTTTGAGTTCACAGAAACTGTGACTCAGTCCCAGTCTGTGCCGCTGCCCTGAGCTGGCGTGTCTGGCTCAGCTGCAGTCTGTGTTGGGGTGGGCGCTATGAAACCAAGTTATAGTTTTCATATGAAAGCTATAACCCAATTATAGCCCAAGAATATGGGGAAAGAGCATAGGGTAGGGAGGGGAGGGGGGAGGATGCGTGGAGGGAGGGTAATTAGTGGGACTACACCTATGGTGCATCTTACAAGGGTACATGTGAAATTTACTAAATATAGAATATAAATGTCTTAACATAATAACTAAGAAAATGCCGTGAAGGCTATGTTAACCAGTTTGATGAAAATATTTCAAATTGTATATAAAACCAGCACATTGTACCCCAAGATTGTATTAATGTACATAGCTATGATTTAATATATATATATAAAAAGACATATATGAAAGAAAAAAAAAACTCTTAGAAGAAACCACAGGGGGAAAGTTTTATGACAGTGAATTTGGCAATGATTTCTTGTATCTGACACTAAAATCATAGTCAACAAAAGGAAAAATAGTTAAATTTGGGCTTCATCAAAATAAAAAAAATCTTTGATTCATCAAAAGACACTATTAACAGAATAAAAAGGGAATCCACAGAACAGGAAAAAATACTTGCAAACCATGTTCAGTTACATGTCACTTACCAGTGAGGATACTTTCTGAGAAATGCATCATTAGATGGTTCTGTCATTATGTGAACATCACAGAGTGTACATACCCAAACCCAGATGATGTAGTCTGCTACACACCTGAGCTACATGGTATAGCCTATTGCTCTGACCACTATTATATATGCAATCAGTTATTGACCAAAATGTTGTTATGTGGCTGTATCTACTCAGAGGTTAATATCTAGAATATATAAAGAACTATTTGCTTGAGCCCAAGAGTTTGAGGTTGCTGTGAGCTATGACTCCAGGACATTTCTACTGAGGGCGATAAAATGAGACTCTGTCTCAAAAAAAAAAAAACAAAAAAACTATAACCTGATAAAAATAATCTGGTTAAAAAATGGACAAAAGACTCCAATAGGCATTTCTCCACAAAAGTTATACAAATGGCCAAAAAGTACATGAAAACATGATTAACATAACTAATCATTAGGGAAATGCAAATCAAAACCACAAAGAGATACTATTTCATACTCGTTAGGATGGCCATGATAAAAAAAAAAGACAAAAAAACAGAAAAGAACAAGTGTTGGAGAAGATATAGGGAAATCCTCATGCATTGCTGGTAGAAACGTTCTATATTGGTCTAGCCTCTATAGAAAAGTGTGTGGTGATTCCTCAAAGAATTAAATACAGGATTTATCATATGATCCAGCAATTTCACTTCTGGGTATCTTACAAAAGAAATGAAAACAGAGACTCAAACGGTATTGTATACCCACATTCATAGCGACATTAGTCACAATATACAAAAGGCAGAAGTATCCCAATTGTCCAAAATGTGGCATACACATGCAAGGGAATGCTATCCAGCCTCTAAAAGGGAGGAAATTCTGACATGTGCTACAACAAGGATGAACCTTCAGAACATTAGCTAAGCCATACAAGCCAGAGACAAAAGGTCAAATGCTGTCCAATTGTATGAAGTACCGGGCAATACAGTTCACAGAAATAGAAAACAGAATGGTGGTTGCCAGGGGCTAGGAGAGAGGGCACTGTGGAGTTAGTGTCCAGTGGGTATAGAGTGTCAGTTGGGGAAGATGAAGAAGTTCTGGAGGGCAGCACCTGTGGCTCAGTCGGTAGGGTGCCGGCCCCATATACCGAGGGTGGCGGGTTCAAACCCGGCTCCGGCCAAACTGCAAACAAAGAATAGCCGGGCGTTGTGGCGGGTGCCTGTAGTCCCAGCTACTCGGGAGGCTGAGGCAAGGGAATCGCTTAAGCCCAGAAGTTGGAGGTTGCTGTGAGCTGTGTGAAGCCACGGCACTCTATTGAGGGCCATAAAGTGAGACTCTGTCTCTACAAAAAAAAAAAAAAAAAGAAGAAGTTCTGGAGATGGATGGTAGTGATGGCTGCATCACCATGTGAACGTACTAATGTCACGGAACTGTGTTAAGTTAAAATGTGATATTTAATGTTACGTATATTTTATGACAATGTAAAAAAAGGGAATCTCTAGAAAACAGACACCTGAGTTGGAGAAGCACTGATCTGAAGGGGTCCAGG
This sequence comes from Nycticebus coucang, assembly GCF_027406575.1. NCBI lineage: Eukaryota > Metazoa > Chordata > Mammalia > Primates > Lorisidae > Nycticebus > Nycticebus coucang. Next base: position 68,720,218 of record NC_069785.1, read on the forward strand.
CTAGTTTGGGAGTATAGGCATATTTCTGGGCTGGAAAATGTTCGATTTTAATCTGCAAAAATAGCTTAAAGTCAGCTTGCCCTGGGGTCCCTCACACCACTCAAGATAAGAACACGTTGAATTTGGCAGAGGCTGCTGTTAGTGGTGGCCCAATGTGGTTCCTGTTCCTTCATGACTCAGGGCTCTGCAGTCCCGCCTCATGCCCAGCATCGGGGTGACGGGGAGGGATTTTGCCAAACAGTGAGACACTGTTTACTGAGCTTTTTCTTATCCTATACTTTCTCCTATGCATGTAGATAAGACTGGTCTGGTGGAATCTAAGAAATTGGAAGACAGGGAGGAAATGGAAGGACAGGCTTCTGTCTCATCTCCACTCCGGCCCTTCTGGGGAGACCTGAGACCAAAACCACAATGCCCGCTATAGCCCAGAACCCACACTACAGAGCACGTGGGACGGGAAGCAGAGACGGGGACCCAGGAAACACGATAATTAAACAATACAATGAAAGCTTAAATTTCCAAGTTAATTCTCGGGCATCATTTATAAAAGTTAACAGGGCATATTTAATTTAGGAATTGGCTCACGTCCTTCTCCTTACAGCTGAAACCTCATAAATGAAATATACTGGATCATTGCCCAGTGCGGAAATAAAAGTTATGAATAATGTTTCTATCTCAATCATTGTCAGTGCTTTAATATTCCTAATTACTTTAAAAAGCTGGATATTCAATATAGGAAAACTTTTTTTCTTTTTATCTCCACTTGTGAGATTAGTGCAATTTAATAAGAGTCACTCTGTCGTCTTAGTCAGTATAAACTGACATTTCATCCTTTTACTCTTCATTATTGTATGGGATGGAGGTTTATGACCAAGCATGCAGCCACTCCATTTTCCCATATTGGTCCGTCTAACAGCTCAGAATTATCCACAATAGTTGATGTGTCTGCCCTCCGGGCAAAATCGGCACCATCTCACTTCTTTTGTGGAGCAGAAAGAAATTAGTGCAGGCCTTAAAGAAATTTGGCTAGAAGATTATAAGTCTGCAAAAAAATGAAAAGTCCCCACCCTTACCCAAACACTATATTTGTCCTCTTCATGAGTGTCATAAATCCCTTGGGAGCCACAGAGGGCAGGGCAGAGCAGACAGTAGGATGAAGAATCTTTATAACCCTTCCTGCCACTTCCAGGAATTGATCCTAAGAGGGAATGAGGACAAGTGCATGAAAAGATATATGTATAAGAAGAATCACTGCAGCTTTTCCACACAGAAACACAGGCTCTTATCCATAAGCCCACAATCCAAATATCTCTAAAAAGTCCAAATTTTTTAAATTCAGCACCAAAATTCATTAAGAGAAAAAATCTGCGTAAAACTGATTAGAGATTATGTATTATCTTGATGTCACGATATGTGATAAGTCATATATCACTTCAGAAATATCATTTTTACCCAGGGTGTTGCCCAGACCTCATGGGAGTAGATGTTTCAAATAATGTAATCACCGTATACTTTCTCAACTTTGAAAAATTCTAAATTCTGAAAACAACAGGCCTCAAGAATCTTTTAAAGGATGGTGGGCCTATAACAGTAAAGAATCAGAAATGACCTAAATGCCTATCAACAAGGGACTAGTTAAATACATTTGGTAATCCATAGAATAAAATTCTATAAGGTCATTAAAAATTCGAAGGGAGATTCATGTTTATCGACAAAGAAATGTGATCTGTCTCATCAAGATCTATTTTGACCTTAGGCTGTATTAACAGAGGTTGAGCATCCAGAAGGAAGGAGAGTATAATAATTAAGGGCTCAGAATCAGGACCTAGGTGTTTGCTTGGGTGATAGTCTCAGCCTCACTATTTACGAGCCGTGTGTCTATTGACCATTCTTTAAACCCTTTGTGCTTCATTTGTAAAATGAAACTAAATAATAATTTCTATACTATAGGAGTTTTATGAAGATTAAATGAGTAGGTAAATAAAGTGTCCTGGTCCATAGTAAAATTCAATAAATATTAGGTACCTCCATTATTATTTTTCATACTGGTCAGACCAAGCTTACAGTTGGATGATCAGATAAAGCATAATAATTAAGAGGAATAAAGACCACAGACAATGGAGGGAAACAGATGGGGAAGCCAATCTAGATGATATCATACGAGAAGCAAAGGAACTGGTAGAAGAAAAGTTTGGAGAGGGAAATGATCGCCATCTTCTAATACCTGAAGGGCTGACCCATGGAAGGGGGCTCTGGTTTCTTCTATGCACCCTCAATGGCTCTTATAACTGCTCTGAGATGACTGTCTTCTATACACACAGTCTCTGGCCTTCTCCAATGATAGGCATGGCAAGGGAGGTCACAGTGATCCATCACCCTGCCTTGGCCTTTATCACGGGCAAGAACCAACCAGTAGAAGCTAGAAATAGATTTTCACTGGATAGAGGGAAAACTTCCCAACAGTGAGAATGTGCTTCCACAGGAGGTAGTGAGCTTCTTGTCACTGGAGGGATAAAAGCAAAGTTTGGAAAGCTTTTAGTGGAGCCATCTTCACCTTTGAGCAGACTCAGGAGTGGTGGCTCTTCAACCCATAGTGTAGACTTGATTGAGAGGAAACAGATTTGGGGTTGCTCAGCACCAAGTTCAGTGACTGAATTGGGCCTTAAATTAGACAGCCCAGTAGCATGGCTATTTCCATATATGCCTGGTAAATTCACTCTGGGGGAAAGACTCACTCTATAAATTACTTAGTTCATCAAATGTCACTTTCATTCCACCTCTTCCACTAGACTGGAAACTCTGAGAAGACATAGACCATGTCTAGAAGACCCCAGGGCCTGCCCCCCTGCTCAGCAGTCCTGAACACACGTGAGCACTGAACACACTTATACTGATTGATGATTTATATGCTCTCAGGGCCCCCATGACCCAGGCTGTATTTCAACCACCAACAGGCCGCCCTCAGCATCAGAATCCAACAGCAGGGTTCACCTAACCAAGTGAGATATTTTTACATCAAAGATTCATCACAAAGTTACACCAAACAAAACACAGATAAGGAGGGAAAAGCTCAGACATTTCATCCAACACGTTTTCTGTAGTCCAAGTCCACAGAAAGGCTGGTTGAACACATCCCTCAGGCTCACCTGTCTCTCAGGTTTGCTTTTTGTTGTCTGGTCTTATGTCTCAGAGCAGGGGAACAGGTGGAAGGAGAAGGCCACCATGGGCACTGGAGGTCTCCACATATCAGAGAGTCTTGTGGGTGCCCCCAACAGATCCTGGATTCTCTAAGCCAAGATAATCACCCTGGCTCAAAACCACATACTCAAACCCTGCTTTGGCCGGTATGTTCTCATGTGCTGGGTACACAGGGTTGCTCCAGTCAAGGCCTTTGGGAAGAAGAACCATAACGAGATGTTTCCACCCCACCCGACAGAGTGGGGAAGGGCCAGAGTGCCACTTTGGACCAACGTGGACCCAACATTCTCCTCTCCATTTTTTAGTGACCATCCCATCCCTATTTCCTAAAATGAAACCCAAGCCCACATCAGTATGGGATAGGGAACAGAGAGGTGGCTCCCCAAGATCAGTAAGCAGTAGGACTTAGATCCTTCATGGATCGGCTTGGCTATGTTATCTACTCAAGTCACGGTACAAATATTCTTTGCCCCAGATCAAAGCAGGAGGAAATATGGGCTTCAACACTAGTCAAGGCCTCTCTGAAAATCAAATAAAGACCATGACATGAACTGATCACTGACTGCAATAATGTGGGGATGGAAAGGGGGTCATCTGTGAACAGTTGGGGGAAATGAGCCAGAGGGGAAGGATTCATCTTCAACTGTGGTTTTTGGCAGAGAATCCCCACCCACCACCCCGGTAGCTGTCAGGTATACTCCACCCTCTTGGTGTCAGCCCTATAATAGAGACATTGCTCTGTGTCACTGTGGGTCACTGGGTCAGCCCCAAGAGCATCTGTCTCCACTCCATGCTCACCAGGAAGGTTTACCTAGAGAATGTGGACTGTCTACCCACAGAAATGTAAGAACACAGTGATCTGCCCCCAGGAGTGTCCTGTTCTCCTACTTTTGGAGACACAGAGATATTCCAGTGGCCACCAGTCTCAACCCCCAAGCCTCTTCAGGCACCCACCAAACTGAGCCTTAGCACCAGCAGAACCGAGAGTCAAGCCTAGACCATGGCACCCTCCAGGGTCTGTGCTCTTGGGCGGTGTGTCAATCTCACGTCAGCTGTTGAAAGATCATGTCTAGATGTGTTCCATCAAAGGTCAGAGTTGTCCAAAGGACCCCGCAATTCCCTATTCATGTAACGCACAACACTTCCACAGACCCCCACCCCCCCCAGTACCATCACATATTGACAACAACTCCGCCTCCTCCCTGACGCCCTTGGTGGTTCAGGCAGCCCTTCCAGAGTCACTTCAGCCTGGCATGAGAACTTAGCATGCACACAGCACAGTACCCCCAGAGTCAGAAGCAGGGGGCCATCCAACCGCCAAAGACCCCAGACTCACCGCTGGAGCAGTCGGGCCCTCCCCAGCCAGGCTCACAGTGGCAGGTATCCGGGGAAACACAGCGTCCGTGCACGCACTCCTCTGTACACAGGGCTGAGGGGTGTAGGGAGGGGGAGGAAGAGCAAGGACACACAGTGAGAACCAGCCATCGTGTCAAGGAGCACATAATCCACTTTGCCACATCTCCCGGCCCCTGGGATGCTCAGAGCATCACAGGCTCGGGGGAGAGGGGAGCTACGCCTGACCCGAGTCATTTAATTAACTCCAAAATGGATCCAACGGGAGTGCACTTCATTCCGGCCCTGTTTCCTAAAATGAAACCCAAACCCAAGACATGGTCTCCTCGGTGGCTTTTCAAGCATATGTCCTCCCAGGTTTAACCCTGGAGACCTCTGCCGACTGCAACCCCGAAGTCCACACTCCTGCTCTCTTTCCCCATCTGCGCAGGAAATGACCTGTCCCCTCCCGTCCTTCACTTCCCCCGTTTCTCTCTGCAGAGGCCCGGGACCGTGTCAGGCCACCTGACAAGAAGAAGCTCCTCTGGCTTTCCCCCACCTTCCTGCCCTCCTCCCCGAATGTCCCTATTTTGGGGCTCTCAAATGTCAGCAAATCTGCAAAGTACACAAATGCTGAGGAAAAAAGCAACAGCTAATTATAAGAAAGTAATTAAGAGAGACATCCATGATGATGATAATTGTAATTAGAAAGTGCCTGGTAATTTCTTATCACGCAGTCAAATGCTACAGCCTCCTGAGGTGGGAAGCTCCCCGGCAAGCTAAGTTTCCCTCAACTGCTCTGGTGCCAAGGCAGCTTATTGACAGCAGTTTGAGGAAGGAAGATTATTCTTCTCTTCCTCTGACAGAATCCACATTTTCTCAAGGTCATCTCTGGCTCCTGAGAGATCTGCCCTACCATCTAATCTATCAGTGGAGGATTACAGAAAGCCCCCACTTGCCACCCCCACCAATTCTGAAAGCTCGGGAAATCAGCAGCCACCATCAACCCTGTCAATTTCTTTGGAGGATCTAGATGAAGGCTTTTTGCTGAAAGAGAGTTAGAGACTCCTCTCTGCCTGGTATTGGCTGGGGTTGGGGAGCATGGGGCCCCCTATGGTGAGCTTTGAGGGGCTGCCACTGACCTCTCAACATTTACCCTGCTGCCACATCCACACCCATTGCCTGGCTTGAATGCCACAAGGAGGGCACTCTCAGGGTAGACAAGGCCCATTTTATGGTTGCTGTGGTCCTCTGGCCCCTCCAAACACAGAAGCTGATCCTGAAGCTGCTGCCTCAGCTTTGCCCAGGGCCCCAGGCAAGGCAGACCCCTGGAGAGCCATTTCAGATGCCCCATGGTTTGTGGTCTGGAGTCTGCCCAGCCACTGCAAGCCTGGGACCAGTATGTCTGGAAAGCCTGGCACCTGAGTCCTTCTTGGGGCTGCAGGTGGCTTTAGGGGAGGGTTCTGGTTTGTGCTAAAGATGCCCACAGTACCAGAGCCCTGCTCCTGATCTCTTGGTGCCCCTGGGAGCAGCTGACCCACACCTTATTGAAGAAGCAAGCTGGGCCCTGACCCTGGGGACCAGCTCCACATAGAGCCACAACCAGCTGCTCACTTGGCAGCTAGCAAGACCCTGACCAGTCCCTCTTGCTGCCCTGGTTCCCCTTGTTCCCAGTGGGCTTTCCAAACAAGCTCAAATGGGTCAATGTCCCCATGATACACTGGACACCAGGTGCGCATCCCCTGGGCCCCCATCAGAATCCAGCCCTGTCTTCAACAGCTCCCCCATCCCTGCCCCAGGCTGAGGTCCCAGCACACTCCTCAGTGGGGCCTGTCTGTGTTACAGCTTGTCAGATTAGCTCACTGACACCTCCAACTGCTTTCTGACTGCAGAGAGAAAGACCTTTGGGGTCTCGGCTGAGGACAGGGAGACCGGGCAGTGAATCGTGACCCTGCTCAGTGTGAGGGCTCGAAGAGACCTCAAAGAAAATAATTTTATATGTGGAGAAGCTGAGGCCCAAGTGTGTGTGACCTCAGAGAGAGCAGCCAGAGAGGAAGGAGCTTTGGGATGAGGCTGCTGGGGACAGAGGCCTCTGCAGGGAGAGGGGCCAAGAGGGCCCAGGACTGCATGTGCTTTCCTGCCCATGCAGCTCAGGGGCTGTGGGAGCCAGTTCAGAGGGAACAGCATAGGAGTGAGCCAGCGATGGCCAGAGACAGAGGCCACAGGAGCTGCTTCACCACACTGAGCACCAAGCAGGATGGGGCCAGGTAGGATTGACGAGCTTGAGGGACGAGGGAGGGAAATCTGAGAAGGAAGATCACCAGTAACCTACCCACCCACCTCTTCCTCTGACTTTGGAGACCTGGATCACTGGCCCTCCTGCACCCTGTCCCTAGCTGGGAGGCAATGGCCTTTGGGTGCTCTAAGCAAGCGTCACACTATATTGCCTTTTTCCCTTGGTCCCTCCCCAAAGTCCCAGTGACCCCTAGGACAGTCTGTAGAGTACCTTTCCCCAGACTGCAGACACAGCCCCCAGCTCAGCCCTGTATCCAGCACCCTGGCTCCTGGTGACACTATGCTTGGAGGACGATCATCCCACAGTCCCTGGGCTTGACTCCAGGGATGCAGGTGGCATCCCTGTGCTCCCTCCAGACTTCATTGTCCCCTCACCCCCATTACCTGCTGTTGTGCCTGCACTGTTTGCTTGTCAAAACCTCAGTCCATTCATATTTCATAGGTGTTTAGACAGTGTTGTTTGAAGAATGAAATATTGATAGCAAATACCCGAGGCTCAGATTGCCATATTTGGCAATTGGGCCACTGCGTGTCTGAGCCCCTGGTGGGGAGGGGCCAGGGGTGCTTCAGGGAGAGTCTCCTGGGGAGGGTGGAGGTGAGACCTGTGACAGCCCTGACCTCCCTGGGGCTAGGGTGGCCGACTCCTTCCCCGGGACCGGGGGGAGCCCAGCAGTGGACAGCCCCCCTGCAGGAGCCCGGGGTTACCCGGTAGTTACTCCTAGGGCAATGCGGTCCCCCCAGCTCTTTTTGATGCCAGACTGCACACGAGCTGACCACCTGAGAAAAGCCAGGGTGCCGCCACCCTGGCCTCCTTCTCTAATACCTGTGACTCTGCACAGGTGCTTGGTTAAGCCCCTCTTGCACTGCTGCTATAGTGGAAAGGAGTCCTCGGTGGACTCGCACAGCACCAGCCGTGTGACAGGGCCAGCCACTCCCCTCTCCCAACCCTATGGAGAAGCATGCATTGTGTTCTCCCAGCTTCCCCCGCCTACTATCCTACCTCTGCCCTGCTTCTAACATCCCAGCGGGCTGACAGCACTTTGGGAAGCAGCAGGACTCAGGAGGGCTGAGGGCAGGCCCCACCCAGAACACAGGTGATGCCACTTCCTGCTCTGGGCCTGGCTGAGTTACCTCCACTCTGTGTCACCCCCACCTGTTCAGGGGGACGGGGGGACAGGATGGGCCTCTCACACTGTGTGAGGATTGAAGGAAGCACACAAAGTGCTTTCATCCTCCACATACACGCCATCTCCCTCACTCCCACTCTCCTCAGCCGTCCTGGATGTCAGTGGTCTGTAGGGATCTGATGGATTCCTGGCTGGGGACAGCAGCCCCGTCTCCAGCCCTGGTGGGAGAGCACAGGGTGGTAGATGAGATGAGATGATGACCTAAGTTTAAATTCTGGATCTGCCAGTTACAATGACAATTACAGGACAATAAGCAGATTGGCCTCCTGTGCCTCACTTTCTCCATCTGTAAACAGGGATAATAATAATACCTACTCCATGGATTGTTGCAAAGAGGAAATTAAATGAAACATACAAATCGTTTAGATCAGTTATCAGAGCCTGGTACGTAGTAAGTACTCAATAAGCGTGAGCTACTGTTAAAATCTCTTCTCTCTCTCACACACACACACACACACACATACGGGCTATGGAATCTTGACTCAGTAGCTAAGACAGCTGACAGCTGCTACCATTTTTTCCCTCTTCCTGTGCACTACCGTTTTCTGAGCCCCTACTAAGTGTCAGGCTTTGGGGCTGTCACAAGCTGTCCTAGCCCGCTATGAGGGAGTTAGCTATGTCAACGCTTTATCCTTCTTCTGAGAATCTGTAGTCCCTGGGGGATAGATGACACATCCCACTCACCATTTTTAAGCCCTTATGCTGCCTGGTACACAGCAGGTGCTCAATATTTGTGGGTCCCACACTTACCTGCCCCAGAAGAGAGCACCACAGCACATGACAGGAGGGCTTCCCTGAGCTCAGAACCCAGTCACAGAGATGTCACCAAGTCTCTGGACCTGTCTGTCCCTGGGCTCAGGCTGTTTCTGGCCCTGTGAGACCAGGTGACTGGGGGTCTTGAGGATGGTGGAGGCTGCAGAGCAAGCCCAGCCATGGGTGGAGAAAGCCTGGATTTGAATCTACCGGCATCTGTCTCCTGATCTCAATAACTCACTTTCCTTTCTGGGCAGGGGGGCCCCTGAGACTTTATAAATCAACATTAGACTAGATGAGATCTAAAGCTACATGCAGCTAACAATCACCCTGATCTGTCCTCTTGCTCCCTCCAGGACGAACCTGGATTGCTACCATTGTTCTGGTCCCCAAGCCCCAGGCCTTCTCTTTCCTCTTGACGTCACAGGGCCCCCAGATTTCTTTCCTTCATTCCTCTGGAAACCACACTAGATTCAGAGCCAGGAGACTCAAGCAGGTGCTCAGGTTCTGCACTACTCAAAGCAGATCCCTGGGCAAGGGGCTTCCCTCTCTGGGCTTCAGTCTCTTGTAAAATGAGGGTACCGGAAAGTGTCATCCTGCAGAGCTTTTCTACTGCTGACATCCATGGACGCTTCTCTGCTGACCTTGGCCTGCTCTGACTCTATCATACCACCCTGAGAAGCCAGAACTTGAAACACTTCCACTGAGCTCCCCAGCTTTGGGTTACCTGGTCACCAAGGCCAGGCACAGCTTCTGTCACCCAGCCCCACTGAGAAGCTCCAGCCACCTGTTAGCACATGACCGTTTCCCCATAATACCTCCTCCATCCCCCTGACCAGCCCAGCCCACAGAGGCCCCTTCTTCCTCTCAATCTCCATGGTACTCAGTAGGGGGGAGGGTGCCCATTTGGTGGTCCCTGGAACACTTGACTTTCTGCCATTTCCCCTCTCAGTGTAGATCCACCTCTTCTCCCTGACCAGACTGTGAACTTTGTGAGGGTAAACCCAGGGTCTTAAATACCCCTGAATCACCCCACGGGCCGTGTATTCCATACACTACTCACGTGGATGCTGGAGACTCCTCCAAGTGCCCATGCTTTGCAGGGGATGCTGACAAGCCAGGGAGAAAGATCAGGGTGCAGAGGGTGGGCTAGCAGTGGAAGGGGGACACAGGAAGCTATCCAGCCTGGAGACGGAAGTTTGGGGTGGGGACAGGTCATGGTCAGCTGACAAGGCTATAAGGCTGCTAAACAAAAGTGAGAACAGAATAGGGTCCAAAGGGTGCAAATGACCAGGGGTCAGATTCCAGCCTAACCCATGGTAAGACTTCCTAAGGCCTGAATGGTGCAGCCGTGCAAAGTGCTGTTTGTGCAGGAGAGGAGCACTGTCACTCTGGTGCTCGGGCCAAGCGCAGAGGACCTGCAGGGCTGTGCGGCAGGCTCGGGCCAAACCCAGCCTGTTGTTGTAAATAAAGTTTTTTTGGACCACAGCCATACCGTCATTTACAAACTGTCTACTGCTGCTTTTGCACTACAAGGACAGAGTCGAGTAGCAGTTGCCACAGAGACTGATGGTCCACGAAGCCTAAAATATTTACTATCTGGTGTTTTATTGTTGGGGGAGGGGGATCCTCTGGGAGGATTCTGGGCTCGTCTATGAGACATTTAAGGTCTCTTTGTCTCCCTTCTGTCCTGTCATTTCTCACACTCCAGGATGACCAGATGGTAAAACAAGGACAAACCAGTGCCGAGGAAATACTAAATGACGCCGATCCTACTCTCAAAAAGAGCAAGGGGCTGCCAAGCTGGGTAGCATGACCTTGCAGCAGCCACATCTGCTGACTCCATACTTTGTTTTATCCCTCTGTTCTCCTGGGGGCTGGAGATGAGGAATATGGATGATTTAACATACACTCGCTGCGATCAATGATCCTGCTCAGGTAAAGAAGAGGGCTGTGTGGTGAGTAAAAAAGAAGAAAAGAAGCCCAGAGGAGAAGTCCTTTCTACAAACTAGGTGCTGAGTATACTGGAGGTCAGGGCTAGGTGTGGTGGCTCACGCCTGTAATCCCGACACTTTGGGAGGCTGAGGCGGGAAGATCGCTTGAGGCTAGAAGTTCGAGACCAGCCTGGGCAACATAGGCCCCATCTTTAAAAACATTTTAAAAATTAGCTGGGCATGGTCATGCATGCCTCCAGTCCAACTACTCTGGAGGCTTAGGCAGGTGGATGGCTTGAGCCCAGGCGTTCTAGGTGGCTGTGAGCTATGATCGTGCCATTGTCCTGCAGCCTGGGCAAGAGAGGGGGAAACTGTCTCTAAAAAAAATACTAGAGAGTGGGCGGCACCTGTGGCTGAAGGAGTAGGGCGCCGGTCCCATATGCCGTAGGTGGTGGGTTCAAACCCAGCCCCGGCCAAAAACCACAAAAAAAAAAAAAAAAAATACTAGAGGGTGGGCAGCACCTGTGGCTCAAGGAGTAGGGCGCCGGTCCCATATGCCGTAGGTGGTGGGTTCAAACCCAGCCCCGGCCAAAAACCAAAAAAAATAAAAAAAAAATACTAGAGATCGATATTACTCCTTCATTTACAGTTGGGAAATTAAACCACAGGAAGGGCTAAATAACTTGTACAAAGTCATATCTCTAAAAAGAGACTGTATGAGATTGGTGTTTCTTAATCTTTAGACAATTTTTTTCTTAATTATCCCCTCCAGTGAAATTCTAATCCCACAGGTATTCTGGGTATCTGTGCCTTATATATCATCAGACTAAAAACCAATTTTTTCCCCCAAAAATACATGTGCTAGAGACTCTCCATGTGCCCCTCCACATCTACTTTCCATCTCCTCCACCTATGTCTGGGCCCCGAGAAGCTGACCCCCATGGATGGCACTAACAGGCTTCCTTGCCCTCTGGATGGGTTCAGTCAGAGGGAAATGTCAGCAGGGGATGGGAGGGTGGGCAGAGGGCAGGGCTGGCCATGGGTGGGGTGGCAGTGGTCCTTCTCCCCTCCAGTTAAAGACTCCAGGGGTTACTCTGGCTGGGGATGGTAGCGCCTCTCCTAGGTTGCTAGTCCCCAACCCTGCACCATGTCCTGTTGGTTTCCCTTAACCCTTCCCGTGCCTTTATGAATCACCATTAGGATGAAGCTCTCCTCAGTGACCCTCCTTAACATCCCAGCTGTTTCTTGATGGGTCCCTAGGTGGCCAAGCTGAGGTTTGAGCCTACCCATGTGTGAGGCTAAATGCCCACTCTTAACTGCACATTACACCACCCCTTGGACCATGAGCCTAGATAAGTAAGGCTCATGGGTGGCTCTGTCACTGATTTGCTTTGAGAACTTAGCCAAACCCCCTTCCTCCCTTGGTCTCTGTTCATCGTCTATGAAGTGAAGGGGTTGAATGACATGACTTTTTGGCTGACTGATTCAAGATAAATTTGAGAAGAACCCATTCCACAATTTCGGGCCTAGAGTGTGGCATGGGGACAGATGCGTTCTGAGGTGTAGCTGGAAGGTGAGGGCATTAGCGGGTGAGTCTGCACAGCGGGCCAGCACCCGGGACAGGGATCCTGGCATCCCGCAGGGCTGTGTGTGAGTCAGACTTGGGGTCTCCTCTGCAAACAAACCTCTGAGACAACACCAGCCCCTCCCTCACAGCGCACCCTCTGAATCAATTCTCAATTCTATTAGCATTCTGCCCAAGACAATCACAAGTCCCTGAGGTGTTTGTGGTAATATATTTTGCCTGGAGATTTGCAAATGGTCTTACCAGTTAATGGAACTATAAAAATTATGTACATGAAAAGGTCAAAGTAAATAAAGACAACTTTCATGTTCCCTGGCCACCAGCCTGATATCCAACCAGGACCAAAGAAAGCTTGGGGGTCAGGGAGAGGGTGGTGGCCTCCCAGATTTCTACAGTGTATAGCTTCCAGAGCTTGCCCTGACCCGGGCTCCCCAAGTACTCCACGCACACTGATCAGCCCACCATTAGCATTCTTGGCAGGAGCCTCAGATCAGGTTTCATTGGATTCAGCTTGGAAATAAAATGACCTACATCCAAGTGGGCCCAAGTGCCAATTCCAAGGTGACATGCTAAGCACGAACGATTTTGCCATGCCCAACGTCACACGGCACATGGGGGAGTAGGTCTGGAGGGGGGGCTGGGGAGTCACAAAGTGGAGTTCTAAAATAATTCATCAGTCATGTATCACTCATCCCTTTAAAATCGCCAGCCTTGAGTCGCCTCCACGGCTGGGAAGAGCCAAAAAGCCTGGCCTTTCCTCTCAGCCCATCTAGAGTTGGCTTTTAATTGCTGTGGCCACTTCTGTTCCAAGACATGAACATTTTTTTTTTTTAAGCAGCACTGATAAACTTAAAGGATATTAAGGCCAAACATTCCTGGGCTGGGGACTGGGGCCTGCGGTGGCCCCCCAATGTGCCCAGCTGGCTCAGAACCACTCTTCTGTTATTCGGGTGGTACCCTTGCTAATGTGCATGCTCTGGGGGTACGGCATTATCTAGAAGCCACTGATTCTGCAAGTCCTTGAGCATCCTCTCTGGTCCTCAGTTTCCTCATCTGTAAATTGGCCCTTGACTTAGCAAGTTATTGCAAAGAGCAAATGAGTGAACTCATGCATGGCACCTAGAACAAGAGTTATTTATAATTTTTGCCTTTTTTTTTTTAAAGACTATTATTATTATTATTCCTCTTCCCAGGCCTGGGCAAAGGAGCATGGCACCATGCATTCTTAGGCTCGTTTCCAGCTGAGGATGGTGAAATGGACTGAGTTAGACCTGAAAAAAATTCCTTGTTCATCTGATACAGGGAGGGGAAGACAGTAGCATGGATAGAACTACAGGGGTTGGGACATTGGGGACAGGAAGGAGGAGACGCAGTCCAGGGTCAGCTCCGTAGGAGATAACCTACCCTAGGCAGTACTGGGTGTGCCCCTTCCTCTGCCAGTTCTCAGAGAAGAGGAGGCTGGAGTGAAAGGAGGCCACAGTCCTGTTGCCAGGCCCCCTTTCTCATGGAGGCCTGTTAGTTGTGCATCTGGAGGAAATGCGAGCTTGGGCAGCTTGGGGGTATCTGCATCCCTGGGTCTCCCTGCCCTGTGTACCCTCTGCTCATCTGTGCAAATGCCACGCACATGTGCGTTCACTCCATGAGTGCTTGCAGCGAGTGTGCTGGGCTCCATGGGCAGGGGCTGTGGAGAGGAGTCCAAACTACACAAAGACTCCTGGGCAATGAGTCCTCCCTTTGTCTGCTCTTGTCCCCTTCTCCTAAAGAGCAGAGGCCTGGGTGCCACAGGAAGAATTCCTGCTCTCAGGCAGCCCTCCGAGCACCACTGTTGACAGAGGGATAAGAGCTGCACTCTGATTCTTTTTTTTTTTTTTTATTGTTGGGGATTCATTGAGGGTACAATAAGCCAGGTTACACTGATTGCATTTGTTAGGTAAAGTCCCTCTTGCAATCATGTCTTGCCCCCAGAAGGTGTGGCACACACCAAGGCCCCACCCCTCTCCCTCCTTCCCTCTCTCTGCTTTTCCTTCCCCCGCCCATGACCTTAATTGTCATTAATTGTCCTCATATCAAAATTGAGTACATAGGATTCATGCTTCTCCATTCTTGTGATGCTTTACTAAGAATAATGTCTTGCACTCTGATTCTTATGGGCCAGGATTGTGAGATCAGAGAGTGAACTTGGGAGCCGACAACACTCAAGTTTGGGTTCTGCTGCTTGCTAGTTGAACCTCTCTGGGCCTCGGTTTTTTCATCTATAAAATAGGGACATTGATCCCTTACCTGATAAATTTGTTGCAAAATTAAATAGTTAATATATGTAAACTGCTTAGAACAATGCCTGGGACATGAGAACCTAGTTAGTACTTTATTTTTTTCAAAGTCATCTACTCCATTTCCCTGCCTCTGAGCACTCACTCCAAAAGCATTTACTAAGTACCCTAGATGCTATACTAGGTGCTGGGAATACCATAAAGCAAATAAGCCGCAGCTCCTGCTTCCTGGCACCGACAGTCTGATGGCAGGAGGGAGACAGCACCCGGGTGATCAAGCGAAGGAGTGAACCAGGGCACAAGGGCACTGAGGCATTACTGTGCTAAAATGACAGCCAGGTCAGAACACAAGATGAGCACCACGAGGAAGTAGACGGTTATGCCGTATGTTGGGAGGCAAGGGAAGGCATAGGAAGGGCTTGAAGAGAAGGTGACACTTGACATTTATTAGGGACCTACCACATGCCAGGCACTAGTATCAGCTTTATCCACCCCTGTGGACCATCAGGGAAATTGTGCCTTAAGTTTTCTGCATGACTTCCTTCACTTTCCTTCATTCAGCCCTCTCACTTCTCCAGTGGGGCTGTCATACCCTGCTGCCCTCAAATTTTGCCAACAGAGCTCTTTCCGGTTGTGAATGAGCCCCCCCACCCCCCCTTCCCGGCACAGGGCATTCATACAGCCTGGAAAAGCCTGGCTGCCCAGCAATCCCATCACTTACTTGTGTTTACTTTTTATATGAGCTTGGATGCCACTTCCTCTGGGAAGCTTCTATGACTCCACTGTCCCCTACCCAGCCTCTAGGCTAGGTGAGGTCCCCTCACTAGTCCCACAGTATCTGGCTTGCCCTGTAGGCCACTGACTTCTCTACACTACTTGTCTGTCCCCCATAACCTCCATGAAGGCAAAGAATGGACCTCTCTATTCATCCTTATGTCTCAGCACCTAGGCCCCTGACGCTTGGCAGGTGCTCCATGAAGAGAAGGTGAATGAATAAGCATCTGAATCTGCAGAGGGCCTCTCCCTTCTCTCCACTCCCCTCACCCAGCGCTGTAACTGCTCACTGGTCCTTGCCCACTGGGGAGTACATAATTAACCTAAGAGACCACAACAATACTAAGCCCCATATCCTCCCATGGAGGGGCAGCAAAATACTCTTTAGAAAAATTTCAGTGATTGTCCAGCTAATAGACAAGGATTGTCACAACAAAGCCCAGCTGGAAAGATTTAGGCCTGGGGTCTGGGCCTGCCCATTCCAGCCTGAAGCCCCAAGGGCCATCTAGCATCAACTGCCAGTGTCAGGTTACAAACTGCCCTGGGGACCTCTCACTTACCTACTAATCACCCCTAAGATATTAACCGGCCTCACCTCAACATGGCTTAAGGTTAATAATTGTTTATCAATTAAAACTTTCACCTTGCCAGAACATTCCTGTTGGGCTCCCACCTAAAGCAATCAAGGCAGGACCACCGGGCCTGATAAAAACTCTCAGTCGGTTCTGCAGGCCCCAGATCTGCCTGTGGCCTCTCCCGGTACCTCCAGCCTTCCTCACTTTGTAAAGGATTTTCTTGGCTGAGCTGTTCAAACCACCAATACTGTATTCCTGCAAAGAGCAACAGCTTTTCAACTTGTTAATGATGTTGAAGCATACGGCCTGAGTCAGCAACCCCCAGCACATGACCCAAGAAAATCTTTCTCTGGGTCTTTTTTTCCCCCATTTGACAGATGCCAGGCTTTCTCCAGAAAGACACATTCCAACTGATTGATTTTTTTTCTTTGGGAAATTGATCCTCACCAACTACGAGGAAAGCAAAACATGAAGCTTGTCAAGCATTTTTTTTTAATGCTCTGATTTAAAAACTCGACCCTGCTTCTGCCTTGCAACACGCCTTCCCCAAAGGAGCTGGCCTCTTCTCACAACCACATACAATAGTGTCCCAAAGGAAGTAGTGCGGGAAGGAGGGACAGATGGGTCACACCCATCATCTGGGAGGCCTCAGGCGGAGAGAAGTGGTTAAGCGCCTCGGTTTCAGATAGCACAGGCCTGGGTTTGAGTCTGGGTCCTTCTACTTAGCTAGGAGGCCCTTGAGTCAATTAAAATCACTCAACATCTGAAGCCTTGTATCTACAAAGTTGGACCGATAACATTACCTAAATAAAGGGTTATGAGGCTAAATAAGATAATGCTGAAAAGCGTTTAGCTGTGTTCCACCCCCAGCAAGGGCCCCAGAAATCCCAATTCTCACTATCACCATTGATTTTGGGGGAGATAGCACATACTTGCCACTCAAACATGCTGAACTCAGGGACTTCAACAGACTCAGAACAACGGCATCTCCCTGGGACAGAAGGGGCCAAATAATGACACAGTCCCCTCTTCTACCACTCCTGGTGTTCACTGCCCCTCTACCATATCCCATGATAACCCCCTCCAAAGATGCTTCTGCTGGCAGCAAACACAGTCACTCTATTACAACTTCACTCCATTGCATCCACGTCCTCAAGTAAGAACAGCTCTTGTCAACCCCTGGGCCTTTGCACGTGCTATGCTGGTCTCCCTCTCCACACCCCCAACCCCAGCACTCTGCTCCTTCTGCCTTGTCCGGCTAACTCATCTCTCACGCCTCTCTCTAAATGTTGCTTACTTTAGGAAGCTGTCCCTGGCCACCCCTAATAGGGTAGCTGTCTCTGACATGTGCTCCCTAGCACCTGCCCCACCCCATCTTAGCACAGGTCACTTGTCCCTGTTTTGCTTGTTTGACTGTCTTCAACACTAGACTAGAAGCCTCTGAAATGGGATGGTGTTTCTCTCTCTCATCATGGTATCCTCAGGGTCCCGTATGGGCACGGAGTAGGTGTTTAGTAAATATCTGTTGACTGTATGAAAGAACAAGTCAATGATTCCCCCTCCCTTTATGAACAGCTCTGATCACTCCAAAGCTCTTTGCTTCATTGAGCTGAATCTGCCTCATCAGAACCTGCCAGTGTTGGTGCAAAGTCTCCCCTTTCCTGCTCCTCAGCCCACCCTTAGATATGACAAACCGTCAGGGGACATTTTTCTATTAGGATCTGAAGCAACCTGGAGACAGAGTGACAGGAACCCACAGCTTCTGAGGAGGGTGTGGCTGGGACAGTGCCCACCATGGAGACATATCCTTCCTTTCAAATTAGTCTGCTGTCCTGGGTACTGCAGCAAGGATCACCACGATCGCCCACCCCAAGGCTTAGGAGCATTGTCTCTCCCACACCCCTGGCAATGGGAAGCTTGTGGTCCCTGTGGTTTTAAATCTCATTCCTGACCCAGGCCCTTAATAGAAATGATGCACAGCGTCTATATGCGAGAGGCCACTGTGAGGACCATTGTCAGGTCACTCTTCCCATCCTGGTCCTGCCTTCCCTCCCAGCATGTTGGCCCAGCCTGGGGACCCCTAATTTCCCTTGCAACCCCTGGGAGTTTGTGCTTTCCCCATTAGTCCTCGCCAACATCACATCCCTTTCAACATATCAGGTGTACCCTCCTTGCTAAATTGTTTAGGAATTTCCTGCCTCTCCAGGAGTTTGCACTTCTTTGAAAAAACTTTTAAGTAACTGCCCTGGCCTGAGAGTCTAGAGGCCTCTGTCCTTGCCCCAACTCTGTTAATTCCTTACATGAACAGGTCACACTCTTGGCCAGAACAACGTAGGAGGTGGCAGGAAGACAAACTCTCAGAGCTCTTGCAGAACGCCATTCCCTGAACTGGGATGTTCAGTCCTCCCTGACCAGAGCTTTAAGAAGTTGATTTTCATTCCCCCAATCCGAACCATGCACTGACCCAGGGTCAAGCCTAAAGTGTTTTCTTTCATTTCAAATAACTTTATTTAATGTTTTAACATTATTTTTAAATTCTTTCTTTTTTTTTTTCTTTTTGAGATGGAGTCTCACTCTGTTGCCCTGAGTAGAGTGCTATGGCATCATAGCTCACAGCAACCTCAAACTCTTGGGTTCAAGAGAACCTCTTGCCTCAGCCTCCTGAGTAGCTGGGACTACAGGCGATGGCCACCAAGCCAGGCTAATTGTTTTTTCTATTTTTAGTAGAGCCTGGGGTCTTGCTGCAGCTCAGGCTGGTCTCAAACTTTTGAGCTCAAGCACTCCATCCTCCTTCGTCTTCCAGAGTGCTGGGATCACAAACATGAGCCACCACACCTGACTAAATAATTTTCTTTATTTCTAAAACCACCACCTGTCACACAGCTTCTCAGTAACAAAGCCAGAATTCAAACCCAGGGCTGTTGCATGCCCAGAGCCCGCGCTGCCCCCCACTCTCCCGTGAGGCCGCTCTAGCAGACCTAAGCCTGCAGGGCAGTCGGCCGCAAGAACAATGC